>NC_135234.1:436112314-436420369 GCF_051348905.1 Ranitomeya variabilis
GCTGAGCTTCAACCTTCTGGCTTTCGGCCTATAGTATCAGATATTAAACTACATTTGGCCTTCAACTTTGGTTACGGCCTACTAACGGTGTCTGCCCCTCCCTGGTGTTTTTCCTCAACTGAATAAAGCTGAGCTTCAACCTTCTGGCTCTCATTAAGTGCTGTTTTTTTAAAAATTGGTGGTTAGGGCCTACTAACGGTTTTCTGCCCCTCCCTGGTGTTTGCCCTCAATTGAATAAAGCTGAGCTTCAACCTTCTGGCTCTCATTAAGTGCTGTTTTTTTAAAAATTGGTGGTTAGGGCCTACTAACGGTGTCTGCCCCCTACCTGGTGTTTTTCCTCAACTGAATAAAGCTGAGCTTCAACCTTCTGGCTCTCATTAAGTGCTGTTTTTTTAAAAATTGGTGGTTAGGGCCTACTAACGGTGTCTGCCCCCTACCTGGTGTTTTTCCTCAACTGAATAAAGCTGAGCTTCAACCTTCTGGCTCTCATTAAGTGCTGTTTTTAAAAAAATTGGTGGTTAGGGCCTACTAACGGTGTCTGCCCCCTCCCTGGTGTTTTTCCTCAACTGAATAAAGCTGAGCTTCAACCTTCTGCCTCTCACTAAGTGCTGTTTTTTAAAAAATTGGTGGTTAGGGCCTACTAACGGTGTCTGCCCCTCCCTGGTGTTTTTCCTCAACTGAATAAAGCTGAGCTTCAACCTTCTGGCTTTCGGCCTATAGTATCAGATATTGAACTGCATTTGGCCTTCAACTTTGGTTACGGCCTACTAACGGTGTCTGCCCCTCCCTGGTGTTTTTCCTCAACTGAATAAAGCTGAGCTTCAACCTTCTGGCTCTCATTAAGTGCTGTTTTTTAAAAAATTGGTGGTTAGGGCCTACTAACGGTGTCTGCACCTCCCTGGTGTTTTTCCTCAACTGAATAGAGCTGAGCTTCAACCTTCTGGCTTTCGGCCTATAGTATCAGATATTAAACTGCATTTGGCCTTCAACTTTGGTTACGGCCTGCTAACGGTGTCTGCCCCTCCCTGGTGTTTGTCCTCAACTGAATAAAGCTGAGCTTCAACCTTCTGGCTTTTGGCTTACAGTAGCAGATATTAAACTGCATTTGGCCTACTAGTGTGGTTGGGCCCTTAGAACAGTGTCTGCTGCTCCTGGGTTTACTACTCCACTGAACAAAGCAATGCCGCCTGTTTAGTCCTGTTACCAATTTTGAACTGCATTTAGCCTACTTTATTCTTTGGCCCTATATCTGTTTCCTCCTCTTGCTGCCCATTACCCAGCCACTGCTAGATGAGTCTGCTGGTACATTGACCTAGACCACTACATTCCTTTTGCACTCTACACAGCCAGAATCTGACCCTGCTGAAAGTAAGGTTCCCCTTCCCGCATGTTATACCACCTTACACAGGGACAAAGAGGAAGGTGCAGATGAAAGTGCAGGTTCCTTCATCAGGTGGGGGGGGCATACTCGTTGGCGACGTCACTGGCACAGGGCCCCTCAGAGTATGCAACAGTGTCGCTGCTGGTGGGAGGCGCCCCCGCCGTGCAAACAAACCGCTGTACTTTGAGGGGCCCTGTGCCAGTGCCAATGCAAACGAGTGGGCCCCCCCTGCTTGCTCAGGATCACAGCACTTGCAAAGTTGAAATACTTACCTCTCCCTGCTCCACCGCCGTGACGTAGTCCATGTTTCCTGGGCCCACTAAAACCTTGAACCAGCCCTACCCCCCACAACTTTTGCCAAATGACCCCCAAGTTCCAATGCCCAACTATTATTATAAAGTTAATTAAGATTGACAAGCTTCAGAAACAAGAATGGATGTTTTTGTCATTAAAATTGGCACTGTAGGTATTTTCCTGGCCTCCACTCACTGCCGACTATGCTTCCCCATTGACTTGCATTGGGTTTCGTGTTTCGGTCGATCCCCGACTTTTAGCGATAATCGGCCGACTGCACTCGACTCGACTCTGGACAAAGTCGGGTTTCACAAAACCCGAATCGATCTTAAAAAAATGAAAGTCGCTCAACCCTAATTACCATAATGAATTTTAAACAAAACAATTCAGATGCATTTGAAATTCAGACTTTCAGCTTTCATTTGAGGGTATCCACATTAAAATTGGATGAAGGGTTTAGGAGTTTCAGCTCCTTAACATGTGCCACCCTGATTTTAAAGGGACCAAAAGTAATTGGACAGATTAAATAATTTAAAATAAAATGTTCATTTTGAGTACTTGGTTGAAAACCCTTTGTTGGCAATGACTGCCTGAAGTCTTGAACTCATGGACATTACCAGACGCTATGTTTCCTCCTTTTTTATGCTCTGCCAGGCCTTCACTGCAGTGGTTTTCAGTTTCTGTTTGTTTGTGGGCCTTTCTGACTGAAGGTCTTTAACAAGTGAAATGCATGCTCAATTGGGTTGAGATCAGGTCACTAACTTGGCCATTAAGGAATATTAAACTTCTTTGCTTTAATAAACTCCTGGGTTGCTTTGGCTTTATGTTTTGGGTCATTGTCCATCTGTAGTATGAAATGACAACCAATCAGTTTTGCTGCATTTGGCTGGATCTGAGCACACAGTATGTCTCTGAATACATCAGAATTCATTCAGCTGCTTCTGTCCTGTGTCACATCATCAATAAACACTAGTGACCCAGTGCCACTAGCAGCCATGCATGCCCAAGCTATCACACTGCCTCTGCCGTGTTTTACAGATGATGTGGTATGCTTTGGATCATGAGCTGCACCATGCCTTCGCCATACTTTTCTCTTTCCAACATTCTGGTAGAGGTTGATCTTGGTTTCATCTGTCCAAAGAATGTTCTTCCAGAACTGTGCTGGCTTTTTTAGATTATTTTTTAGCAAAGTTCAGTCTAGCCTTTTTATTCTTGATGCTTATGAGTGGCTTGCAACGTGCAGTGAACACTCTGTATTTATTTTCATGCAGTCTTCTCTTTATGGTAGATTTGGATATTGATGCGCCTACCTCCTGGAGAGTGTTGATCACTTGGTTGGCTGTTGTAAAGGGGTTTCTCTTCACCATGGAGATTATTCTGCGATCATCCACCACTGTTGTCTTCCGTGGGCGCCCAGGTCTTTTTGCATTGATGAGTTCACCAGTGCTTTCTTTATTTCTCAGGATGTACCAAACTTTAGATTTTGCCACTCCTAATATTGTAGCAATTTCTTGGATGGGTTTTTTCTGTTTTCACAGCTTAAGGATGGCTTGTTTGACCTGCATGGAGAGCTCCTTTGACCGCATGTTTACTTCACAGCAAAACCTTCCAAATGCAAGCACCACACCTCAAATCAACTCCAGGCCTTGTATCTGCTTAATTGAGAATGACATAATGAAGGGATTGCCCTCACCTGTCCATGAAATAGCCTTGGAGTCAATTGTCCAATTACTTTTGGACTCTTTAAAAACAGGGTGGCACATGTTAAGGAGCTGAAACTCCTAAACCCTTCATCCAATTTTAATGTGGATACCCTCAACTGAAATATGAAAGTCTGAACTTCAACTGCATCTGAACTGTTTTGTTTAAAATTCATTGTGGTAATGTCTATAACCAAAATTAGAAAAATGTTGTCTCTGTCCAAATATATATGGACGTAAATGTACAAACCAAGCTTATATTGTAAATTGCCACATTGCTGAACTTGTATTAAAAATGCAATTTCATTTTTGATTCATCTCAAAGTACACTTTTATCACCAGGTTACATCAACCTCCAGATGGACTATAAAATGATTGTATAATCCATTAAGATTATCAAGAATTAATAACCGTGTTTTTTATTAATAGGGAAATTACTTTTAGTATCCCCTATAAAAACCAAAAGATCGATATGATGTGTGAGAGACAGACGTCAGCTCGTCATGGAACATGATAACAATAAAGATAATGACATAGAACATGTGTAATCAAGCAAGCAATAACTGCAGTACCTTGCAATAATTATTATAGAAAAACAAATGAAGTAATGTGAAAATCACCAAATTTTTCCCTATAAAAGGCTGTGCTGTTTGACCAATTAAATCAGAAATAATTTGAGACACGACTTGCTCTTGTCCTGTGTATTTCTCCGGCCGTAAACCTCTCATATACAATTTGGCAGCAGACCATTAAGATGAACACACACGCATCTCATGTGCTGTGCTCTAATAGTATGATTCTCCTGGTCAATACAATTACACAGATACCAAACATGTAAAGTTTGATTTATTTAAGTAGTGAAGAAATATTCAGAAATTTGTAAAAAAAAAAAAAATTCTTGAGTTGCCACTTTCTTACTTACATTTTTAGTTTTTGGGATATGGAGCAGTATAAGAGTTATTCTTTTTATCTCTGAGCTGTGAGGCAGTGAGGGTAATCATACACTGTGTGCAGCATTATTAGGCAAGTTATATTTTGATCACATTATACTTTTTATACATGTTGTCCTACTCCAAGCTGTTCTGGCTTGAGAGCCGACTACCACATAAGTAAATCAGGTGATGTGCATCTCTGTAATGAGGAGAGGTGTTGTCTAATGACATCAGAACCCTATATAAGGTGTGCTTAATTATTAGGCAACTTCCTTTCCTTTGGCAAAATGGGTCAGAAGAGAGATTTGACGTGCTCTGAAAAGTCCAAAATTGTGAGATATCTTCCAGAGGGATGCAGCAGTCTTGAATTTGCCAAACTTTTGAAGCATGATCACCAAACAATCAAGTGTTTCATGGCAAATAGCCAACAGGGTCACAAGAAGCATGTGGCAAAAAAGGAGCAAAGTAACTGCCCATGAATTGAGGAAAATCAAGCGTGAAGCTGCCAAGATGCCATTTGCCACCAGTTTTGCCATATTTCAGAGCTGCAATGTTACTGGAGTAACAAAAAGCACAAGGTGTGCGATACTCAGGGACATGGCCAAGGTAAGGAAGGCTGACAAACGACCACCTTTGAACAAGAAGCATAAGATAAAATGTCAAGACTGGACTGGGCCAAGAAATATCTTAAGACTGACTTTTCAAAGGCTTTATGGACTGATGAAATGAGAGTGACTTGATGGGCCAGAGGCTGGATCAGTAAAGGGCAGAGAGCTCCACTCCGACTCAGACGCCAACAAGGTGGAGGTGGGGTACTGGTATGGGCTGGTATCATCAAAGAGCACTTGTGGAACCTTTTCAGGTTGAGGATGGAGTGAAGCTCAACTCCCAGACCTACTACCACTTTCTGGAAGACAACTTCAAGCAGTGGAACAGGAAGAATTCGGTATCGTTCAAGAAAAACATGATTTTCATGCAGGACAATGCTCCATCACATGCCTCCAACTACTTCACAGCATGGCTGGCCAGTAAAGGTCTCAAAGAAGAAAAAATAATGACATGGCCCCCTTGTTCACCTGATCTGAACCCCATAGAGAACCTGTGGTCCCTCATAAAATGTGATGTCTACAGGAAGGGAAAACAGTACACCTCTCGGAACAGTGTCTGGGAGGCTGTGGTGGCTGCTGCACGCAATGTTGATCGTAAACAGATCAAGCAACTGACATAATCTATGAATGGAAGGCTGTTGAGTGTCATCATAAAGAAAGGTGGCTATATTGGTCACTAATTTTTTTAGGTTTTGTTTTTGCATGTCAGAAATGTTTATTTCTAAATTTTGTGCAGTGATATTGGTTTACCTGGTGAAAATAAACAAGTGAGATGGGAATATGTTTTGTTTTTATTAAGTTGCCTAATAATCCTGCACAGTAATAGTTACCTGCACAAACAGATGCCCTCCTAAGATAGCCAAATCTAAAAAAAAAACCACTCCAACTTCCAAAAATATTAATCTTTGATATTCATGAGTCTTTTGGGTTGATTGAGAACATAGTTGTTCATTAATAATAAAAATAATCCTCTAAAATACAACTTGCCTAATAATTCTGCACACAGTGTATACAAAGGTCATTAATTATGTGTTCCCCATGATGTGCATAGAAACATACTAAACCTGCTGGAGAGCATTGTAATTACAGCGACAGATGCGGTTACAATGCAAAAGAAAAGAGAGTGTGGACTTGGTCAAGCTACCTAGCCAAGTCATATTTAGGAAAACCTAACATGGGCTTTAATTTTTGGAGTGATCTGTAGGATTGTAGTGGGACAGATCTCTCCCTCTACTCCAGTTCTTGGGAGTGGACCATGTCCACGGTTTCCATTTAAACTTTCAGATAAGGTTTGGGTGTGTCAGTAATTGGTTTGGAAGAATCAGGGCAGGTAGCTCTGTGTAGGGCAGGTCTGTGCGAGACTGAACACAGGCCAGTGTCAGAGAAAACAAAGACATGGATGCACCCGGAAGATAATATTTAAGATATTTTTGTAAGCTTCCAAAATAAAGACGTTTAAGTTGAACTAACCTGGGTCACTGCCTCATTGCCGCACTGTCGTGAAAGCCGCTACATTACTGAACTGATTATTTTAGTCTTCTTGAAAGATTAGAGAACAAAAGACAGTCGTAAAGTTAAAATGTATAGTGCAAAATAACATCTTTATTGGGTAAAAAGGCATGGGGAGCCATAACAATATGACACACACAAAATCATACACAGTAATTTGCAAAAGAGTCACAGAACCAGATGAGCAAACATAATCACCAGTTCTAACTTAGGCCACGTTCACACTTTGCGGCCTGCTCTGCGGGTTAATCCCGCAGCGGAATTGATAAATCTACAGGGCAAAACCGCTGCGGTTATCCCTGCAGATTTATCGCGGTTTGTTCCGCGGTTTCCGCTGCGGGTTTCCGCCTATACTATTGATGCTGCATATGCAGCAATATGCAGCATCAATAGTAATGTAAAAAATAATAAAAATTGGTTTTATACTCACCCTCTGATGTCCGGATCTCCTCGGTGCTGTAGGCGGCTGTGCCGACAAGGACCTTCATGACGTCACGGTCATGTGACCGCGGCGTCATCACGGTCATGTGACCGCGACGTCACCACAGGTCCTGCAAGCACAGCAACTGAGACCTGACACCGCGGGCAGCGCTGAGAGGTGAGTATAGCATTATTTTTTATTTTAATTCTTTTTTTTACACCAAAATATGGTTCCAAGGGCCTGGAGGAGAGTCTCCTCTCCTCCACCCCGGGTACCATCCGCACATTATCCGCTTAACTTCCCGCAATGTGGGCACAGCCCCATGCGGAAAGTGAGTGGATCAATGCATTTCTATGGGTGCAGAACCGCTGCGATTCTGCACCAAGAAGTGACATGCTCCTTCTTTTTTTCCGCAGAAAAGCCGCGCGGCTTTTTCCGCGGAAATCCGCAGCATGGGAACAGCGGGTTTTGTTTTCCATAGGGTAACATTGTACTGTACCCTGCATGGAAAACTGCTGCGGATCTGCAGTGTCAAATCCGCTGCGGATCCACGGCAAAACCCGCAAAGTGTGAACGTAGCCTTACAGTATGTAAAACTACTGCATGTATCCCACAGTGTTTAATTATGTCAAGACAAATATTTAGAATTGAGAGTCCTCAGTGGTTCATACCTTTTAATGGCTAACTGAAAAGATAGTAACAAATTGCAAGCTTTCAAGACTACTAAGGTCTCTTTATCAGGCATAGACTAATACAAATTCTGAAGAATCACATATTTATGCACAACACAGCACAGAAATAATGTCAAAGATAAGATAGAAGAACTACCATTATGGGAGAGTGATAAACAGTTATATCCATAAATATAGGAACAGTTCATAGATAAGGAATGTGAATGTTTTATTGTCTTCTCATTGAGGTTTGGTTCTGTATTGTGATGCCCCACAAGGTCGGAGGAGCAAATTCCTTAATTGATGTAAAAAGACATAAATCCATGTGACACATTCATTCCTGCACTTAGAGTGTCAAAGGTTGTCATAAGCTTTTACTCCCAGACCGTTCTGTCTCTCTGGATTATAAGTTTCCTTTTAATACAAGTAATCTCCTGTCCATGGTGCTGTGATCTGGGATGCAAAAATGTTTTGCCACAGGTAGAGCCATTCTTTTTTCTCTTATTGTGTGGCGGTGAGAGTTCATCCTTCTCAGTTTTTACCCTGTCTCCCCTACATACAGACCCCCCCAGTTGGACATTTAGTACAAATAATTAGGTACATCACATTAGATGTTGTGCAGCTGAAAGTATCTGGTATCTTGTAGTCCTGATGGGAATTGGGATCTTTGTCTTGTCCGTGGTCATTATAAATTATTTTTACTGGCTAACATGGTACAATATATCTTTCCTGTAAGTATGCCAAGTTAACCCATTATCTACCAATGTCCTTTTTTTGGGATGCCTATTCTTTACCTTCTAGCAACTAAGATTTTATAATTACCGTATATACTCGAGTATAAGCCGAGATTTTCAGCCCAAATTTTTGGGCTGAAAGTGCCCCTCTCGGCTTATACTCGAGTCATGATCGGTGGTGGGGTCGGCGGGTGAGGACTGTCATATACTCACCTAGTCCCGGCGTTCCTGTCGCTCCCCCTGCCTGTCACATTGTCTTCGGTGCCGCAGCCTCTTCCCCTGAGCGGTCACGTGGGACTGCTCATTAGAGAAATTAATAGGCTGCTCCACCTCCCATAGGGGCGGAGCCGCCTATTCATTTCTCTAATCAGCGGTGCCGGTGACCGCTGATAGAGGAAGAGGCTGCGGCATCGAAGACCAGCTGTCCGGGGGAAGGAGCGGGACGCCGGGAGCAGGTAAGTATGACATATTCACCTGTCCTCGTTCCACACGCCGGGCGTCGCGCCATCTTCCCGGCGTCTCTCCGCTCTGACTGTTCAGGCAGAGGGCGCGATGACGCATATAGTGTGCGCGCCGCCCTCTGCCTGATCAGTCAGTGCAGAGAGATGCCGGGAAGATGGCGCCAAGGAGCTGCAAGCAAGACAGGTGAGTATGTTTTTTTTTTTTTTATTGCAGCAGCAGCAGCAGCTATGGGGCAATAATGGACGGTGCAGAGCACTGTATGGCACAGCTATGGGGCAATGGTGCAGAGCACTATATGGCACAGCTATGGGGCAATAATGGACGGTGCAGAGCACTATATGGCACAGCTATGGGGCAATGGTGCAGAGCACTATATGGCACAGCTATGGGGCAATGGTGCAGAGCACTATATGGCACAGCTATGGGGCAATGGTGCAGAGCACTATATGGCACAGCTATGGGGCAACAGTGCAGAGCACTATATGGCACAGCTATGGGGCAATGGTGCAGAGCATTATATGGCACAGCTATGGGACAATGGTGCAGAGCACTATATGGCACAGCTATGGGGCAACGGTGCAGAGCACTATATGGCACAGCTATGGGGCAACGGTGCAGAGCACTATATGGCACAGCTATGGGGCAACGGTGCAGAGCACTATATGGCACAGCTATGGGGCACCGGTGCAGAGCATTATATGGCACAGCTATGGGGCAACGGTGCAGAGCACTATATATATGGCACAGCTATGGGGCAACGGTGCAGAGCACTATTTGGCACAGCTATGGGACAATGGTGCAGAGCACTATATGGCACAGCTATGGGGCAACGGTGCAGAGCACTATATGGCACAGCTATGAGGCAACGGTGCAGAGCACTATATGGCACAGCTATGGGGCAACGGTGCAGAGCACTATATGGCACAGCTATGGGGCAGCGGTGCAGAGCATTATATGGCACAGCTATGGGACAATGGTGCAGAGCACTATATGGCACAGCTATGGGGCAACGGTGCAGAGCACTATATGGCACAGCTATGGGGCAACGGTGCAGAGCACTATATGGCACAGCTATGGGGCAACGGTGCAGAGCACTATATGGCACAGCTATGGGGCAATGGTGCAGAGCATTATATATATGGCACAGCTATGGGGCAACGGTGCAGAGCACTATATGGCACAGCTATGGGGCAACGGTGCAGAGCATTATATATATGGCACAGCTATGGGGCAACGGTGCAGAGCACTATATATATGGCACAGCTATGGGGCAACGGTGCAGAGCATTGTATATATGGCACAGCTTTATGTGGAGCATCTATGGGGCCATAATGAACGGTGCAGAGCATTATATGTGGCACAGCTTTATGTGGAGCATCTATGGGGCCATAATGAATGGTATGGAGTATCTATTTTTAATTTTGAAATTCACTGGTACCTGCTGCATTTTCCACCCTAGGCTTATACTCGAGTCAATAAGTTTTCCCAGTTTTTTGTGGCAAAATTAGGGGGGTCGGCTTATACTCGGGTCGGCTTATACTCGAGTATATACGGTAGGTCCAATTTTTTGTGTTGTGTTTGTAAAATGAATGTTTTCAAAATAGGAAATCATGTCATTGTCTGTAAGGGTTGGCGGAACGCACCGAATATATTTATTAGATGGGATTGGTGCGTTCGCAACCCGGGATCCACCGTGCAGGAAAGAACCTGCTGCTAAGTAATTGGCGGCACTATATGGCAGTATGAACCAGCTCTGTTAGCTTCACAGAGCGGCCGAGAAAGCAAAGCTCTGTGCCCTGTTAGACTTTCACAGAGGCACAGGCTAACTACCCAAATGAGAGCAGTCAGTGGTCATGCATGCACACAAAACTCCTCGCCGGAGTTGCCAGCATTCTAGGGGCTTATTTTAGCCAGATCCCTGAATACACACAAACACAATCTCCTCGCCGGAGGTGCCAGCATTCTAGGGGCTTATTTCAGCCGGGTCCCTGAACACATACAAACACATGACCACACTGGCGCAAAGCACATAACTTAGGAAGATACTAGCGCATGGCCATGCGGCCATGCGAGCCTTAAATAGCTGAAGCATGTACAGGACCTTCCTAGAAGGACCAATGAGAGGCTGCTACAGAGCCTGCACACCTACAGGACCTTCCTAGAAGGACCAATAGATTTGGCTGCAGTACCTGAGCATGTGAACCTTGATCTCCACTGAGAGATCTTACCCTGGGCATGCTCAGAGTGTGCAAAGCAGGACTTAGCCCCAGAAAAGCCTGCTCGCCGCAGATCAGTGCAGGGTACAATAGCAGAGCCTGGAGAGGCAGCAGTAACCCTTTGCACAGTATCAGTCTTAGTGAGATGCTGGGACCGACTTCTTCGCTGAGCAGGCTCCACTGCGGCCGATGCAGAATGGGAGACCGCAGCAGACACGGATCGAGATTCCCCCTGTGCAGCAGAGGAAACTCAACTCTTAACATTACCCCCCTCCAAGGGCCCCCCTCCTTGATCCTCGCTATGCTCAAAAGCTGAATGAGCATCGGAGCCCGAATGTGCTCCACAGGCTCCCAGGTTCTATCCTCTGGACCGAGACCCTTCCAGTCCACCAGATAAAATTTTTTGCCACATACCACCTTGCACCCCATGATAGCATTCACCTCAAACTCATCTGTGGATGAACCCGATGTCCCAGCAGATGACTCAGAAAACCGGGACAAATGAACGGGCTTTAAGAGGGAAACGTGAAAAGTATCGGTGATACCAAGGCGTGGAGGAATAGTCAAACGGTAGACCACAGGGTTGACCTGTTCCAGAACCTTGAATGGGCCAATGTAGCGAGGCGCAAACTTAGTGGACTCAACTCGCAGTATGATGTTACGGGCGGAGAGCCACACTAAGTCGCCAGGAGCAAAGGTCAGAGCGGGGTGCCGGTGTGTATCAGCCGAAACCCTCATTCTCTCCTTGGAGGCCCAGATGGCATCCTGTGTGCGGTCCCAGATGTCACATGCCTCCACCGCCCAGTCTGCCACCCTAGAATCGGTGTATGACACGGGCATGGGCACAGGGACACGCAGATGCTGGCCATAATTAAGGAGAAAAGGAGTCTGACCAGTGGAATCGGCTACGGCGTTGTTCAAGGCAAATTCCGCTCAAGGTAGCAAAGATGCCCAGTCATCCTGCCTAGCAGAGACAAAATGTCGCAAGTATGTCAACAGAGTCTGGTTGGTTCTCTCTACCAACCCATTCGTCTCAGGATGATATGCAGAGGAGAGATTCAGCTCTATGCTGAGTAAACGGCAGAGCTCTCTCCAAAACCGAGACACAAACTGGGGAACCCGGTCGCTGACAATTTTATCAGGCATTCCATGTAAGCGGAAAATATGTTTTATGAACAACGCCGCCAAGGCCCGTGCAGAAGGTAACCATGGAAGCGGCACCAAATGCACCATCTTAGAAAAATGATTGGTGACTACCCAGATAACGGTGCAGCTACGAGACTTGGGTAAGCCCACCACGAAGTCCATCCCGACGATCTCCCAGGGCCTGTCTGCCACCAGCATGGGGTAAAGTAACCCAGCAGGCCATTGCCGAGGAGACCGATTCTGGGCACAGGAGACACACGCCCGAATATAGTCCCCAATGTCACGGGCCATATGCGGCCACCAGTACATCCTCGCCAAAAGCTCAGATGTCCTCTTGGTCCCAAAATGTCCACCCACTCTGGACGAGTGAGCCCAAGAGAGAACCTCCGGTCGCAAATTCGCTGGTACGAAAGTCTTGCCCAGGGGCACGGACTCTAGCAAAACCGGAACCACAGTTCTCAGGCTCTCAGAAGGGACAATAAGCCGAGGCTCCTCCTCAGATGACACTACGTAGTGGGAGAGAGCGTTGGCACGAATGTTCTTCTCCCCGGAGAGAAAATGGAGAGTAAAATGGAACCAGGAGAAGAACAGCGACCATCTAGCCTGTCGAGAATTCGGCAGCTGGGCCGTCTGTATATATACCAAGTTCTTGTGGTCAGTCAACACTTGGAAGGGAAAGAGAGCTCCCTCCAAGAAGTGTCTCCACTATGAAAAAGCCAACTTCATGGCTAGCAACTCCCTGTCCCCGATGGAATAATTCCTCTTCACTGGTGTGAAGGTCTTGGGGAAGAAGAAGCAAGGATGCTTCCGACCTTGAGCATCCTTTTGGAAAAGGACTACTCCAGCACCAAAAATGAGGCATCCACCTCCATGATAAATGGCTTATCTATATCGGGCGATGTAGGATGGGAGCGCTAGCGAAGTGTGACTTAATCGAGAGAAAGGCCTTGGAGACCTCCTCTGACCACAACTTGGGATTTGCTCCCTTCTTGGTGAGGGCAACCAAGGGAGCTACCAAAGTTGAGAAGCGGGAATGAACTGGCGATAGTAATTAATGAACCCCATAAAGAGCTGCACCGTTTTAAGAGAATGGGGTTCCTGCCAGTCCATCACAGCCTGTAGCTTGGCAGGATCCATAGCCAAACCCTGGGCAGAGATGATATAACCAAGGAAAGGCAAGGACTCCTGCTCAAACACACACTTCTCCAACTTGGCATAAAGGGAGTTTGCCCGTAAGAGGTCGAAGACATTGCGAACATCTCTCCGATGGGAGTCAATATCTGGAGAGTAGATGATAATAGACTACGACCGAGGTGGTGAAAATGTCATTCACAAAGTCTTGGAAAACGTCTGGAGCATTACAGAGCCCAAAGAGCATCAACAGCTATTCATAGTGCCCATCCCTGGTGTTAAAAGCCGTCTTCCATTCGTCCCCCTCACGGATGCGAATCTGGTTATAAGCACCCTGCAGATCTAATTTTGTAAATACCCTTGCTCCCCATAGCCTATCAAAGAGCTCAGATATCAGGGGTAAAGGGTACTTGTTCTTAATGGTGATGGCGTTAAGACCCCTGTAGTCTATGCATGAACGTAAGTCTCCAGTCTTCTTCTGTACGAAGAACAACCCAGCCCCTGCAGGTGACACTGACTTCCTAATGAATCCTCTTGCCAGAGTCTCTTGGATGTATTGAGACATTGCTTCTGTCTCCGGGAGAGATAACAGATAGACTCGACCCCTGGGAGGCTCAGCACCAGGCAAGAGGTCAATAGGACAGTCATAGGGGCGGTGAGGCAGAAGGGTCTCCGCAGCCCTTTTGGAGAACACGTCTGCATAGGGCCAATAGTGCTTGGGGAGAGAGGAAAGATCTGCGGGTACCTGTGTTGTAGCAACCTGAACGCACTCCCTCTGACATCTACCCTTGCAGGATTTAATCCATCCCAAAATTCTCCCTGAGGAACACTCTATATGAGGAGAATGATAGCGAAGCCATGGTATCCCCAACAGGACCTCATCAATTCTCTCAGGAATGACTAATAGGGAGATAATCTCCTGATGTGATGGAGACACAGAAAGCGTGATAGGAATGGTTTGGTGGGTAATCTGTGAGGGTAGTGTCGACCCATTTACCACTCGAACGGTTACTGGTTTGGCGAGCATAACAAGGGGTATTGCGTGACGCTGGGCGAAAGCGGATGACATAAAATTACCCTTCGCCCCAGAGTCCATGCATAGCTCTACCATAAGAGTGGATGGGCCTAAGGTAATTGCCCCCTTGAAGGACAACTTTGAGGCAAATGTCACCGTGTCTAGTGTACCTCCTCCAACTGCCACTAGACGCTGACGTTTCCCCGACCGCTGAGGACACTTGGAGGCAAGATGTCCTGACTGCTGGCAAACATGACAGACCTTATGCGCAAAAGTGGACTGGAACTTGGATCCCGCTCTTGTCACCTCTATGGCCTCATGGGACTTGGATGCCTGGACTGGAGATTCCAGAGGTCTGGCGAAGGTGGGAGCCAGTCGAAACCTCTGCCTACACTGGGCTCGCTCCAACCTTCGCTCGTGAAAACGAAGGTCTATGCGAGTTGATACAGCTATGTGCTCCTCCAGTGTGGCAGGAATCTCCCTAGTAGCCAAAACATCCTTCACATGGTCAGCCAGCCCCCTCCAAAATACGGGAATAAGGGTTTTATCTGGCCATTCCAACTCAGATGCTAATGTCCGGAAGAGAACCGCAAAATGGCTAACCATGGTTGAACCCTGAGTCAAAGCCAGCAGTTGGAGCGCTGTATCATGGGTGACTTGAGGTCCTACAAAGACCTGTTTCAGAGTGTCCTGAAACAGAGGAACACTCTGCACCACATGATCGTTGCGCTCCCACAGCGGCGTAGCCCACTCCAATGCCCTGTCTGACAAGAGAGAGATTATGAATCCCACCTTTGCACGCTCTGTGGGAAAACGTGCAGCCAGGAGCTCGAGGTGTATACCACACTGGCTCACGAAACCCCTACAGGACTTACTGTCCCCAGAGTATCTCTCAGGCAATGGGAGGTGAGATAAGGTCGGAACAGAGGTGGCAGTGGGTAAAGCTGCTGCAGCCATGCTAGCAGCCTGAACAGCTATTGCGGTAACATCCACCGCTGAGGTTGCACGCTCAAGAGACGCCAACCGGCCCTCCAGCAGCTGGATGTACCCCTGCAATCGCTGTTCATCCGCCATTACTTAGCCAGATCCTGGCGCTAGTATACTGTTAGGGTTGGCGGAACGCACCAAATATATTTATTAGATGGTATTGGTGCGTTCGCAACCCAGGATCCACCGTGCAGGAAAGAACCTGCTGCTAAGTAATTGGCGGCACTATATGGCGGTATGAACCAGCTCTGTTAGCTTCACAGAGCGGCCGAGAAAGCAAAGCTCTGTGCCCTGTTAGACTTTCACAGAGGCAAAGGCTAACTACCCAAATGAGAGCAGTCAGTGGTCATGCATGCACACAAAACTCCTCGCTGGAGGTGCCAGCATTCTAAGGGCTTATTTCAGCCAGGTCCCTGAATACACACAAACACAATCTCCTCGCCGGAGGTGCCAGCATTCTAGGGGCTTATTTCAGCCGGGTCCCTGAACACATACAAACACATGACCACACTGGCGCAAAGCACATAACTTAGGAAGATACTAGCACATGGCCGTGCAGCCATGCAAGCCTTAAATAGCTGCAGCACGTACAGGACCTTCCTAGAAGGACCAATGAGAGGCTGCTACAGAGCCTGCACACCTACAGGACCTTCCTAGAAGGACCAATAGATTTGGCTGCAGTACCTGAGCATGTGACCCTTGATCTCCACTGAGAGATCTTACCCTGGGCATGCTCAGTGTGTGCAAAGCAGGACTTAGTCCCAGAAAAGCCTGCTCGCCGCAGATCAGTGCAGGGTACAATAGCAGAGCCTGGAGAGGCAGCAGTAACCCTTTGCACAGTATCAGTCTTAGTGAGACGCTGGGACCAACATCTCCGCCGAGCAGGCTCCACTGCGCCCGATTCAGAATGGGAGACCACAGCAGACACAGATCGAGATTCCCCCTGTGCAGCAGAGGAAACTCGACTCCTAACATTGTCATTTTTAATTGCATATTGGGACGCCCTTTTCTGAAAAATCCGTACTTGTAAAAATTTTGCAAATTATGTTTCTGATTCATTAGGACCCAAATCATTAAAAATCTGCCATTAAAAAAAAAAATGAAAATTGCTAATTTGGCAAGTAATGGGTTAAGTACTGAATCAATGGGACAAGAAGATGACTAAATGTAGAACTGTATGAAACCTGCAATATGGTGTGGATAAAAACCTCATAGTTTACAAGTGTAGTCGTGACAAATATACCAACATAGCCTGAATCTCACATAATCAAATAGTAAAGTGCATGAACATCTGCACAACAATAGACACAACACAATGTTGGAAACAAATGCAAAGGGGTATTGAGGTATGTTACCTGGAAAGTAACATGAGCAGGAGCTCACTGGATCCGTTCGTCCACCTCAACGCGCCTTTTGGATGGCACCTTCGTCAGGGGGCAGTCCTAGGTGTGGGTGTGTTCTGTGTGGTCACTGCATGGCCTGCTGCACTATTGATCACTGTAATGGCCCACAAAGAGTAACCGGAGTTTAAAAGGAGTTCTCACCTGAAGTGATATTGCTGCAGAATGGAAGTGACACATCCGTCACCTTGACAACAGCAAAGCCTGCCAGCACCCATGTCATGCAGAAGGAGGCATCAGGAACACACAATCCCCATGTGACCTGATGCCTGAAGCTGCATAGAGACCCGGAAGGCCAGCAGGCATGGCAGTGAGAAAGTGCGCATGCATACTGTCCGCAGCAAGTGATCACAATACGGGAGAGATATGATGGTTGCTGACAGAAGTACCTAAGCTAGAACAAACATATCATGTATTACAGAATTATTGCCCACACAACATATATATTTCCTACCTGTACATAGACAAAATTGTCAAAACTAAGGTGTGAATATGATACATATTACATGTTCAACAGTATTAGAAGTACACCCGGCCATATACCAGAGGATGATTATCATCATCAATTATAATTGAACAAAGCATTATTTTAGGAATTTCATTAACAGTCACACTGTAACAAAGTACCTTATATACTTGAGTATAAGCCGAGATTTTCAGCCCATTTTTTGGGGCTGAAAGTGCCCCTCTCGGCTGTCACATCATGCTCACCTGCTCCCGGCGTGGTCCCTGCTTCTCTGATGCAATGCGATGGTCTCCGGATGCCCACAGCTCTTCCTGTGTTCAACGGTCGCGTGGTACCGCTCATTAAAGTAATGAGTATGGATGTGACTCTACTCCCATAGGGGTGGAGCGCATGTTCATTACTTTCATGAGCGGTATCAGTGGCCGCTGAACACAGTAACAAGCTGCCGGCCCGGGACGTCAGAGAAGCAGGGACCGCGCTGGGTGATTCCATAATTTTTCCCCTATGCTTGGTTAAAAAATGTAACCATTACTGACTACCACATTTTTAGTTCTTGATTTCTTTTAGTGTTTCTTAAAGCCAGAAAGTTGCCATTTGAAATGACTTTAGTTTTGTGCCATGTCTGTGATCTGCTTTTTTCTACAAAATAAAACAAGTGAATGAATATCCTGTAGCTTGACATTTAAGTGTTATTTATATGCACTATACGTGACTAATGTTTATGAAGTTCTCTGTAAATAAAGAAACCTATACTCTTTGATCTGAAAATAAGCCTACAATAGGCTATATTGTATTTGAAGTGTGTTGCATGTAGAATATTTTCTATAATTGACGGTGGTCTACCCATAGTACAAAGTGATGTGTTTGCCATCTGTGTACCCTTTATAAGAGCAACTTTCCTTTAAATTCATCTGGAATATATAACAAGTGCAGTCAAGGAAGTCATCAAAAGAAAAATATTTTTTGCAGAATACTTGTTTGCTGAACACATGACTTATTCTAACAGTAAAATGTCTTTAATCTAGCACACCCAGGCAAATATACTATTATCTGAGTTGCATGGTTTTAACATTAAGTGCTCATTGTACTAAGTGTGACATTTACTCAGCTTTGAAACTTAGGTGATTTAAGAATTCTTTCCACATAATGAACTTATCTGTCTGGGCTGCTAGTGTTCTGCTTTGCACATTTTCACCCTACAGCTTCCTTTATTAAGACACTACATTTAATGATCGCTATTTTCATGGCTCACTCTGTGGATGAGGCAGATTCAAACTGTTCACACAGAATTAAATATGAGTTGTCCATAGAGCCAGCTAAAGTATATAGGTAGGCAATTGTTTAAGGCAACATCGGCAAACTTCCATAGACTTTCATACACTTCAGTGATACGTCCCTTTGACCTACACTGGCCAGCAAATATCTTTATATCTGTATTTGTAACTCAAGAGAATTTCACAGTCTGCTGATATGTGTCCCTATACAAAGAGACAGAGTAAAAAAGTATATTGCATTGTACAGTATTCATTTCTTACAATGGCAACCATTGGCCACTGTATGCCACTCTTTGCTTTCACAGATTCCATTTGAGATATAAGTCGAAAGATCCTCTGCAATAGAAGTGAGAAAAAAAAAACATTTTGATCACTGTCCAAGTCTGGAAACATATGATGTTTTTGATATTTTGATAAGTTTTTAACATTGGTCCACATTTTTGTATCTATTCTTGTGTTTGCAAATAAAAGCAAAGTGACAGGAAAGGAATTCCTAACATTTAAAAAAAAGGAACATAACATAGCAGTAAGGCCGGTGTCACACTTGTGAGTGTGATGCGAGAAACTCGCGCGAGTCTCTCGCCTCAATACCCGGCACTGCCGCCGACACTTGGGACAGGAGTGTGCGGCTGCATGTATTTCTATGTAGCTGAATGCTCCGGTCCTGATTGCCGGCGGCAGAGCTGGGTATTGATGCGAGAGACTCGTGTGAGTTTCTCGAATCACACTCGCAAATGTGACACCGGCCTAAGGCAGACACTGTGCACTACATGTGTGTGACCAGCGTCCTACACAAGTATTATTAATGTGCAATTTCAGCACTAGGCAACCACACCCTTCATTACTTGGAAGGTTCTGAGTGGTTGTTCTCATTAGTATTTTGCACCTGTGTTACATCAAGGGGGGTGTACTGTTAGAATCTGTTTTGTTTTTTGACCATCCGCCATCTTGTTGTGCTTTCTGACTGCTGGTCTTTTTCCCCTGGTGCTGGGTTGTCTTAGGGCAGGTGATTGTATCACCCTTTATTACCCAGCACCTGCCTCCCAGTCCTTGCTGGACAACAGAGTTAATCCGCTAGAGTTCTGGCTAGGTGCTTTGATAGCTTTCTGTGTTTGATATTGTGCAGTTCTGGGACCCCCAGTTCTGCTATCCTTAGTTTCAGTTTTCGTTTTGTTTCTGCAGCCTTCTCTGTATTTTCTATTAGGAGGTGACCTGCTTTTATACCCAGTCCTTAGATCTTTTAGGGACCTCCTTCCCCCTATCTATAGGTCTTTGCTTGAGATTAACCTAGGATCGTCGGTGGGTCTATTCGCAAGGAATGGGTCACCCACTCCATCGTAGGGTAACAGCCTATTCTCAGTGCAGGGTCAGTTTTCCCCCTTCTATTCTAGTTCTGTATTGCAGTTTCATAACAGTTTGTCCAGCCTCACATATATATAAAAAAAAATCTTTTCCTGGATTCCTTCAATATGTGCAGCATCCAAGAACTTGCTCAACGCTTGCAAGGGTTAACTTTGGAAGTAGCCGACCTGCAACAGCATGTGAGTAATTACTCTGGAGCATGCTCTGAAGAACTTAAGGTAGGATTACCTGAGTTTTTTTCTGGTAAACAGCAGGAGTTTTTTACGTTTAAAAATGCATGTTTACTATAATTTTGGCTTAGACCCAGATCCTCAGGGAGTGAATTACAGTGTGTGGGGATTATTATGTCTTTATTGTGAAGTGAACCCCAAATCTGGGCATTTTCATTACATTCTGATGATCGTTGTTTGACATCTGTTGAAGCATTTTTTCTGCTATGGGGTTGTTATATGATGATCATGATCGGGTCACATCAGCTGAGGCAGAGCTCAGATGCCTTAAACAAGGTTTTGTTGATGCTGAAAGTTATTGCACCCAGTTCAGATGATGGTCCGCAGAGGTCAGGTGGAATGACCCAGCACTCAAGAGTCCGTTTTTAGCAGGTTTGAGTGAAAGAGTTAAATATTTGCTCATTGCATATCCTGCACCTGATACTTTGGAAACTGCTATATAGTTATCTATCCTTGTGGATAGAAGATTGAGAGGCAGACAGAATGAAGAGAAGGCTCTTATAATGCTGAACCCAGTCTCTCTGGATAGCCCCGTCGACAGCGTGGAACCGATGCAACTTGGGGCGATGTCCTCTCGTTCCCAGGAGAGGAAGAAGAGGTTTTCTCAAGGGCTATGCTTGTATTGTGGTAAGGATGACCATTTTATTAAGCAATGTGAGGTTCGCATAAGGAAAGAAAAAAAAGGTCAGTAGGAGTAATACTCCAGTTTGTATTGCGTTTTTACGGTCCGCAGGAGTTTTTTTTCTGGTAATACCACATATCATGGTCATTCCATTGATTTTCAGGTAACAGTGGATTGTGGTTCTGCACTTAATTTGATTGATCAACAATTCCTAGACAAATATAAGTTAGATTCTGAAACATTGTCATCTCCTATTCCTGTTGTGGCTATTGATAACACTCCTCTGGAACATGGGTGTATTTCTCGAAAGGTTACCGGGTTCCCACTTATTGTGAATATGGAACATCAGGAGTGTATAGACTTGTTTGTCCTTGCTAAATTACCTTGCCCAGTTGTCCTGGGTTTACCGTGGTTAAAAATTAAATGCAATCCTTTGCTGGACTGGTCGTCTAGTACTATAATGTCCTGGGGTCAGAGGAGTTATGGTAATTGTTGTAATGTTCACATTGCTGCTGTTGTGAAGAATGAGCTACCTGAAGCCATTCAGGATTTCTGGAGGTTGAGTCGCAAGCTCTTCCACCCCATAGAGATTGCAACTGTGCTATTGAAAAAAAAAATACATATAAATAAGTATACAAGCTGAGACAAAAACTATAAATAAGTATACTTATTTATAGTTTTTGTCTCAGCTGACCTTTAATAAAGTTTATCAGTTTTTATTACTGTGACCATGCTTCTGTCAGTGGTTCTTTTGCTTTGGTTATTTATATAATTTGGGAAGCGTCACTTTAAGAGGCCATATTTATTGGTTTGGAACTGTGCTATTGAGTTCATTCCAGGTGCCATACTTCCTAAGAGTCATTTATTTAATCTGACGATTTTCTGAGAGGGAGGCCTTAAAGGAATACCTACAGACTAGTTTAGCAGCAGGTCATATAAGACCCTCTAAGTCCCCTGTGGCCCTGTGGCTGTAGGATTCTTTTATTTCAAAAAGAAGGATGGGGGCCTTAGGCCGTGTCTGGATTTTCGGGAGATTAATAAGATCACTGTGGGCAATCCTTACCCATTGCCGCTAATTTCAGATTTGTTTAATCAACTAACTGGAGCAAAGTGGTTCTCTAAGATTGACCTTCGTGGGGCATATAATTTGTTGCGGGTGAAGGAGGGCGATGAATGGAAGACAGCCTTTAATACCCCGGAAGGTCATTTTGAGTGTCTGGTGATGCCTTTTGGCCTTACCAATGCGCCTGCATTTTTTCAAAATTTCATTAATGACATTCTGAGGTCATTGATCGGTAGGAGTGTTATTGTTTATTTGGATGATATTTTGATCTATTCACCTGATCTGGAGTCACATTGGCAGAGAGTCTGTGAAGTTCTACAGATTTTGAGCGAAAACTCACTCTTTGCTAAACTGGAGAAGTGCGAGTTTGCTGTACAGAAAATGAGTTTTTTGGGGTACCTTGTCTCCAGTGATGGGTTTTAGATGGACCCAGTGAAGGTTCAGGCAGTGCTGGAGTGGCCTAGGCCTGAATGTTTGAAGTCGGTTCAGAGATTTTTAGGGTTTGCTAATTATTACAGAAAATTCATAAATAATTTTTCTGTGATCGCTAAACCTATAACTGATCTCACCAAGAAGGGTTCTAATACTGTCCAATGGTCCTATGAGGCTGTTAAGGCTTTTGAGCATCTCAAGGAGAGGTTTAGCTCTGCTCCTGTTTTGATCCAGACAGATGAGACCAAGCCATTTCTGGTAGAGGTTGATGCCTCTTCGGTAGGGGTGGGGGCCGTTCTGTCCCAGGAGGGAGAGGATGGGGTGCATCCCTGTGCTTTCTTTTCTAAAAAATTTTTGGAGGCAGAGCTCAACTATGACGTTGGTAATAGAGAGTTGCTGGCTATTAAACACGCGTTTGAGCATTGGTGACATTTTTTGGAGGGTGCTAAACATCCGATACAGGTTTTTTCTGATCATAAGAATCTGATCTATCTGGATGCTGCTAAACGTTTGAATGCCCATCAAGCTAGGTGGGCACTGTTTTTTGCCTGGTTTCATTTCTCCGTGACATATATCCCTGGGACAAAGAATGTTAAAGCAGATGCTTTGTCTCATAGTTTCTCTACAGCAGTTAATACTGAGAAACAAGAATGTATTTAGCAGAAAGGGGTGGTGGTGGCAGGGATCTGAGTTGGAGAATAGCATCCTAGAGGCCCAGAATGTTGCACCAACTAACACTCCGTATGGTAAATTATTTGTGCCTAGAACCTTGCGGAGAGCTTTGTTTGCTGAATGTCATGATTCTCGGTTGGCTGGTCATCCAGGGATTTCAGAAACTAGAAAGACGATCGGTCGAAGTTTCTGGTGGCCAGGGTGGCAAAGAGAAATCATCAAGTGGGTGCGCTAGGTCGAAGGCCTCACATGCCCCGGCTGCAGGGTTGCTGTGCCCTTTGGAGGTTCCTAATTCACCATGGTCACATCTTGCTATGGATTTTATCACCGATCTGTCGGTCTCTGAGGGTTTTTCTGTCATCTGGGTTGTTGTGGACCAATTTAGTAAGATGTGTCATCTGGTCCCATTCAATAAATTACTCTGTACCAAGACTCTAGCTAAGGCATTTGTGAAAGAGATTGTCAGGCTCCATGGGATTCCCATGGACATTGTTTCCGATAGAGGACCACAGTTTGTGTCTCGCTTTTGGCGTGCTTTTTGTGACAGATTAAAGGTTTATTTATCATTTTCATCAGGTTATCATCCGGAGTCCAATGGACAGCCTGAAAGGAAGTACCAGGACGTTGAGCAGTTTTTGAGATGTTTTGTAGCAGACAATCAGTAGATGTGGTCGGAATATCTACCACTAGCTGAGTTTGCTCTTAATAATCATATGTCTTCCTCGGCTTTGTGTTCTCCTTTTTTTGCTGTACAGGGAGGCATCCATGTTTCGGTCCATTTTCAAAGATTGGGGCAGGGGTGCCTGAGAAGGAGAGTTTTTCTGGAAATTTGGACAGGGTTTTGACCAATGTGTGCCTTAATCTGAAAGAGGCAAATAGGAGGTCAAAGAAATATTTTGACAAGAAAAGAAGGGAGGCGTTGTTTGCAGTTGGGGACATGGTCTGGTTGTCCTCTAGGAATCTGAGTTTGAAGATCCCTTCTAAAAAACTGGGGCCTAAGTTTGTAGGACCTTTCAAAGTGGTTCAGGTTGTCAACTCAGCAGCGGTGGGATTAGACATCCCCTCGTCCTGGAGAATTAATTCAGTTTTTTATGTATCTTTACTGAAGAAATTTGACACACCATATAAGGAGACAATGCCAACTGTTCCTCCAGTTGATGAGTACAGCGAGTGTGAGATTTCACGCATTCTTGATTCCAGGTGGTACAGAGGAGGGTACAGTATCTCGTGTCCTGGAAGGGTTTGGGTCCCGAGGATAATTCCTGGGTGAAAGCTGAGGACGTCCTGGCCTCAAGGCTGATTAAGGCTTTTCACAGGAGATTTACGAATAAGGCTCGGCCAAGAGGATCCGGAGGATCCTCGTAAAAGGGGAGGTACTGTTAGAATCTGTTTTGTTTTTTGACCATCCGCCATCTTGCTGTGGTTTCTGGCTGCTGGTCTTTTTCCCCTGGTGCTGGGTTGTCTTAGGTCAGGTGATTGTATCACCCTTTATTACCCAGCACCTGCCTCCCAGTCCATGCTGGGAAAAACAGTGTTAATCCGATAGAATTCTGGCTAGGTGCTTTGATAGCTTTCTGTGTTTGATATTGTGCAGTTCATGGACCCCCACTTCTGCTATGCTTAGTTTCTGTTTTCGTTTGGTTTCTGCAGCCTGTATTTTCTATTAGGAGGTGACCTGTATATAAACCCAGTCCTTAGATCTTTTAGGAACCTCCTTCCCCCATCTATAGGTCTTCGCTTGAGATTAACCTAGGATCGTCGGTGGGTCTATTCGCAAAGAAATGGATCGCCCACTCCATCGTAGGGTATCAGCCTATTCTCAGTGCAGGGTCAGTTTTCCCCCTTCTATCCTAGTTCTGTGTTGCAGTTCCGTAACATATACTGCATCCTGTCAGTGCATTAGTTTCTGTGACCTATGTAGGTTAATATGGCTGTCTTTTCTCTGCTATTCTTGGCTTTAGCTCGAAAAGAGCCGCCCTTGGCTAAATTCTTAACTAGCATCTCTCAGCTCTATTTTTATCCCATTCACCAGTTCAGGACTGGGCTGGACCTTTTTCCCTCATTCCTGACCAGGCATATTTTTTGGGTTGTAAAGTGCGCTTTTAACTGATGTAATTTTTTTTCTTAATCAGATTTTAAATAATTTTTGCCTTTTTTATGATACATGAAGATACATACATGTATTTTATATATTTTTTCTTTTCTAGTATTAGCAGAAAATGTAATGAAAAAAGGAAATTAGTGTCTATTAGTGATATAGTATTATCCGAGAATGCTCGGGTGTTATCCGAGTATCGCGGGGACTCGAGTAATATGTTGGATTCCCCATGACTGCATGATTCACGCATGTTAGACTTTGGAAAATGATAAGCAATCCCATTCTAAAATGGACCTAAGATGCTTTACTGTTGGCATACCACAGGACTTATGGTAGTTCTCACCTTATTTATCTCCAAACATCCTTTCATTTGTCCCATGTAGTCTGATGGAGGCTTCATCAGAGAAAATAACTTTACCCTAGCCTGCAGTCCTTCCTGCAGAATGTCAGTCTGTCTTTGATGTTTTTCTTGGAAAGTGGCTTCTTTGCTACTCTTCTTGACACCAGGCTAATCTTCAAAATCCTTTGACTCACTTTGCATGCAAATGCACTGACATCTGCTTGCTGAAATTGCCAGGCAGGCTTTACACTTGTGTTGAACTGATCCCGTATCAGAAACCTCTTTAGGAGATGGTCCTGCACTTGCTGAATTTTTTTGGTTGACCTAAAGCCTTCTTCACAGACATTCTTCATGATCTGATAAATGGTTGCTTTAGAGGCAATCTTGCAAGCAGCAATATCCTTCCTTGTACAGCCCTTTTGTTGCAAGCAATGATAACTTCAAGTGTTTCCTAGAGATAACCATGGTTAACAGAAGATGGTAATGATTTCAAACCAAAGCCCAATTTTAACCCCTTCATGACCTTGGGATTTTTCGTTTTTCCGTTTTCGTTTTTCACTCCCCTCATTCACAGAGCCATAACTTTTTTATTTTTCCGTCAATTTGGCCATGTGAGGGCTTATTTTTTGCGGGACGAGTTGTACTTTTGAAAGACATCATTGGTTTTACCATGTCGTGTACTAGAAAACGGGAAAAAAATTCCAAGTGCAGTGAAATTGCAAAAAAAGTGCAATCCCACACTTGTTTTTTGCTTGCCTATTTTGCTAGGTTCACTAAATGCTAAAACTGACCTGCCATTATGATTCTCCAGGTCAGTACGAGTTCATAGACACCTCACATGTCTAGGTTATGTTTTACCTACGTGGTGAAAAAAAATTCCAAACTTTGCAAAAAAAAAAATAAATTTGCGCCATTTTCCGATACTCGTAGCGTCTCCATTTTTCGTGATCTGGGGTCAGGTGAGGGCTTATTTTTTGCGTGCCGAGCTTGCGTTTTTAATTATAGCATTTTGGTGCAGATACATTCTTTTGATCGCCCGTTATTGCATTTTAATGCAATGTCGCAGCGACCAAAAAAACGTATTTCTGGCGTTTCGATTTTTTTTCTCATTACGCCATTTAGCGATCAGGTTAATGCTTTTTTTTATTGATAAATCGGGCGATTCTGAACGTGGCAATACCAAATATGTGTAGGTTTGATTTTTTTTTTATTGATTTATTTTGATTGGGGCGAAAGGGGGGTGATTTAAACTTTTATGTTTTTTTTATTTTTTTCACATTTTTAAAAACTTTTTTTTTTCACTTTTGCCATGCTTCTATAGCCTCCATGGGAGGCTAGAAGCAGGCACAGCCCGATCGGCTCTGCTACATAACAGCGATCATCAGATCGCTGATATGTAGGAGAATTGCAGGTGTGCTGTGAGCGCCGACCACAGGGTGGCGCTCACAGCCACCGGCGATCAGTAACCATAGAGGTCTCAAGGACCTCTATGGTTATCATTCAGAAGCATCGCCGACCCCCGATCATGTGACGGGGGTCGGCGATGACGTCATATCCGGCCGCCCGGCCGGATGCGGTAGTTAAATGCCGCTGTCTGCGTTTGACAGCGGCATTTAACTAGTTAATAGGTGCGGGCAGATCGCGATTCTGCCCGCGCCTATTGCGGGCACATGTCAGCTGTTCAAAACAGCTGACATGTCCCGGCTTTGATGCGGGCTCACCGCGGAGCCCTGCATCAAAGAAGGGGAGATGACCTCGGACGGTATAGTACGTCCGAGGTCAGTAAGGGGTTAAAGCAAGCAGTCTGTGCTTGTAATTCAATCAGCATGACAGAGTGATATTAGCTGCCTTGTCCTCATTTAGGCTAAAGGTACCGTTACACTTAACGATTTACCAACGATCACGACCAGCGATACGACCTGGCCGTGATCGTTGGTAAGTCGTTGTGTGGTCGCTGGAGAGCTGTCACACAGACAGCTCTCCAGCGACCAACGATGCCGAAGTCCCTGGGTAACCAGGGTAAACATTGGGTTACTAAGCGCAGGGCCGCGCTTAGTAACCCGATGTTTACCCTGGTTACCATTGTAAATGTAAAAAAAAACCCCACTACATACTTACATTCCGGTGTCTGTCACGTCCCTCGCCGTCAGCTTCCCGCACTGACTGTGTCAGCGCCGGCCGTAAAGCACAGCACAGCGGTCACGTCACCGCTCGTCAGGGTAAACATCGGGTTACTAAGCGCGGCCCTGCGCTTAGTAACACGATATTTACCTTGGTTACCAGTGAAGACATCGCTGGATCGGCGTCACACACGCCGATGCAGCGATGACAGCGGGTGATCAGCGACCAAAAAAAGGTCCTAATCATTCGCAGCAACCAACAATCTCCCAGCAGGGGCCTGATCGTTGGTCGCTGTCACGCATAATGATTTTGTTAACGATATCGTTGCTACGTCACAAAAAGCAACGATATCGTTAACAAAATCATTATGTGTGACGGTACCTTAAGTTTATACTGGGCGTTTTTGCTGCGTTTTTCATGCTAATTTTCAGCTGATTTTTACAGTATCAGCAAAGCCTATGAGATTTCAGAAATCTCATGCACACACATTGTTTATTTTTTCATCAGTAATTTGTGCTATGCATGTTATTTGGACATAGAGCATGTCGCTTCTTTCAGCGTTTTTTCAGAGTATTTCACCCATTGACTTGAATAAGTGGTGAAAAAACGCTGTAAAAACACAGATAATTTTTTGCTGCAGAAAAGCCAAGGACAGCAGGATGTGACCTCACAGTCAGCTCTGCTACATGTACATAGCAGCCTGCATGGTTGCATGATCCATCCATCAGAGACACTGAGCAGCATCTGCTATCGCTGCTCAGTGTCTCGCAGTGAACTCCCAGGACATTTCTGATGGCACAGAGCATGAGAAATTTCTCATTTTCACTGTGACATCAGACCAGTTAAATGAGTTCACCGTGAGACACTGAGCAGCGGTAGTAGACGCTGCCCCGGGAGCGTTTTCTTCCCCTCCTGCTCGGCGCCCGTGGCACCTCTGATCTCAGCACTGTCTCCCCTGCGAGTACCTCGCCTATCCATAGCGCTGTGTCTTCATATTACCACATGCACCCAGGCGCCTCGCGCTCCCGTATTTTGGCTGACATTTAACCTTGTGCGTTTGCTTTGTCACACACCTATTAATGGTCTCCAGTATTCACAACTATATCTGATGAAGGTCTTATTTGTATAGACCGAAAACGTTTATATGTTGATCTGGATGCACCGAATAAAATTTAATTCTGAATTTGACAACAAATATCTCCAGAGTGCCAAGTATTTCTTAGCTATATTCGACGGGTTGGATTCCTAACTTGTGCACCTTCAAGAAGCCCTGAGTGCCGTGATTTCTATTTTCATATATTGTGTCTGCTTCTGGTTTTAAAATGGACGCCGCTAAGGTGCAAGCGGTGCTGCATTGGGAACAGCTTGATAATCTGAAAGCACTTCAGCGGTTCCTTGGGTTTTCTAACTACTATAGGAAATTTATCAAGGATTTTTCCATCATTGCTAAACCGCTAACTGACATGACTAAAAAGGGTACCAATTTCTAAGTTTGGCCTGAGGCTGCTGTGCGCGCATTTGAATTTCTTAAGAACAGTTTTGTTTCAGCCCCCATTCTTGTGCAGCCAGACTTATCAAAACCTTTTGTTGTGGAACTCGATGCGTCTGAGGTTGGTGTGGGGGCGGTACTATCACAAGGCTCACCTTTGAGTGATTTGCGTCCATGCGCCTATTTCTCCAAGAAACTGTCGTCCACCGAACGTAACTACGATATCGGCAACAGGGAGTTGTTGGCAATCAAGTTGGCCTTTGAGGAATGGCGACACTTCTTGGAGGGGTCGGTACATCAGGTTACTGTTATTACCGATCATAAGAATCTGCTGTATTTGGAGTCAGCCAAGCGTCTGTCCCCCAGGCAGGCTCGCTGGGCATTGTTTTTCACATGGTTCAATTTTGTTGTCACTTACAGACCGGGGTCTAAAAAAACTAAGGCGGATGCTCTGTCCAGGTGTTTTCCGGAGGGAGAACCTCGGGAGGATCCAGTACCCATCCTCCAAAAGGGTGTTGTGGTTTCGGCTCTCACTACCAAGGTTGAGGCTGAGATTGCCGAGGCTCAGGAGGAGGTACCTTCTGAGCTTCCCATCAACAAATCTTTTGTGCCGCTTCATTTCCGCTTAAAGGTTTTGGCGGAACATCATGATGCTGTCCTGGCTGGCCACCCAGGGGTTAGAAGTACCTTGGAGTTGGTGTCACGTCGGTTTTGGTGGCCCAAGATCCGACAGGACATGGTCTCATACGTGTCAGCTTTTACCACGTGCGCTAGGGCTAAGACGCCCCACTCCCGTCCTGTTGGCACACTACTTCTTCTTGAGGTACCTAGTAAGCCATCGATGGAAATCTCCATGGATTTCATCACTGATTTGCCCTCCTCAGCTGGGAACACGGTCATCTTGGTGATTGTTGATCGGTTTTCAAAAATGTCACACTTTGTGCCTTTGCCTTTGTTGCCTAACGCTAAGACTCTGGCTCAGGTATTTGTGCAGGAGGTGGTCAGACTTCATGGGGTTCCATCTGACATCGTGTCTGATAGGGGTACTCAGTTTGTGGGAAAATTTTGGAAAGCATTTTGCTCACGGCTGGGGATCAAGTTGTCTCATTCTTCGGCGTTTCATCCTCAGTCAAATGGTCAGACTGAGCGTATGAACCAAAATTTGGAACAGTACTTACGCTGCTTTGTCTCTGATAACCAGGAGGAGTGGTCGACGTTCCTTCCTTTGGCTGAGTTTGCCATTAATAATCACCGCCAGGAGTCGTCTGGGAAGTCTCCGTTTTTTTGTGTTTACAGGCTACATCCTCAATTTTGTACTTTGAGTCAGAGGGGCTCTTCCGGCGTTCCGGAGGAGGACCAGTTAGGAGCACAATTGTCATCAGTCTGGAGGAGAGTTAAACAGCGCCTGTTGAGTGTGGGTGCTAGGTAATAATAATAATAATTTTTATTTATATAGCGCCAACATATTCCGCAGCGCTTTACAACTTATAGAGGGGACTTGTACAGACAATAGACATTACAGCATAACAGAAATCACAGTTCAAAACACATCCCTGTAGGAATGAGGGCCCTGCTCGCAAGCTTACAAACTATGAGGAAAAGGGGAGACACGAGAGGCGGATGGTAACAATTGCTTTAGTTATTTGGACGAGCCATAGTGTAAGGTTTGGGTGTTCATGTAAAGCTGCATGAACCAGTTAACTGCCTAAGTATGTAGCCCTACAGACATAGAGTGCTAATTAACTGCATAAAGTGTATGAGAACATGATGAGAGGAACCTGATTATGCTTATTTTTATTTATTTATTTTTTATTAGGCCACACAGGGATAGTTAGGTTAATGCGTTGAGGCGGTAGGCCAGTCTGAACAAATGCGTTTTTAGGGCACGCTTAAAACTGTGGGGATTGGGGATTAATCGTATTAACCTGGGTAGTACATTCCAAAGAATCGGCGCAGCACGTGTAAAGTCTTGGAGACGGGAATGGGAGGTTCTGATTATTGAGGATGCTAACCTGAGGTCATTAGCGGAGCGGAGGGCACGGGTAGGGTGGTAGACTGAGACCAGAGAGGAGATGTAGGGTGGTGCTGAGCCATGGAGTGCTTTGTGGATGAGGGTAGTAGTTTTGCACTGGATTCTGGAGTGGATGGGTAGCCAGTGTAATGACTGGCACAAGGTAGAGGCATCGGTGTAACGGTTGGTGAGGAATATGATCCTGGCAGCAGCATTCAGGACAGATTGGAGCGGGGAGAGTTTGGTAAGAGGGAGGCCGATTAGTAGAGAGTTACAATAGTCCAGACGAGAATGAATAAGTGAGACAGTAAGAGTTTTTGCAGAGTCGAAAGTAAGAAAAGGGCGAATTCTAGAAATGTTTTTGAGATGCAGATAAGAAGAGCGAGCCAGTGATCGGATGTGGGGGGTGAATGAAAGCTCGGAATCAGGGGGGCGTGTCCTGGCCATAATGGAGGAAGGCTGCTAGTCCCTGAGCTCCTACTTCCCCGGCCGAATAAAGCCCTGCAACAGCCCAGAAACTGACTTTACCGGAGTCTATGCCTGCTAAACGGAGGCCTGCACGCCCCAACACCCCTTCTGGACCCCCTGTGGAGTTCTCTGCAAGTATATCTCGCTTTTTAAGAAGCTCTGGGAAGGGGCCTTGGAGCTGCACTGATCCTAAGATGACTGTTCCCTCCCCCAAGCCCTGCAGCACTACACATGAGGCAAAAAACAAACAGAGATAGAAAGAGACACTGCAGGCCTGCACTGAGGTTTCCAGAGCGTCTGTCACCAGACTGTTTACTCAGGAGAGGCCCCTGGAGGCCCCCCTGCAGGGGGTCTCAGATGAAGGTACCGCAGGGGAGAGGGAGGATGGTGGGGGCTCGGATCATGAGACTGTACAAACAGAGGGAGAAGCGGTGAGGTCCTGGACACAGAGAGCTGAGCTCTACCCCTCCCAAACTGAGTGGCCTGTGCTGCAGGAGACTCGGCTGCCTCCTAGCCTGTCACCTCGGCCACTTACACCTGCAGAGGGGGTGCTTCAACAACTCTCTATTCAGAAACCGGGCTGTGGAGCAGGTTATCTCCCACTAAACCACCCCATAGAAGCCACAGGGGGTGAGCGACGAGTGGAGCCGACCATCAGTGGAGGCCCCAGTGGTTCCCCTATTTTACCAAATATGCGGCCACAAGATAGCCCTGACCCAGACATGTGGGAAGCTTTTAAGGCCCGTATTAGCAACGTTCCAACTAAAGAGGAACTTGAGGGCTTTATCTCCAGGGTGGAGAACTCCTTTAAAGCTGAAACAATGGCCCTGAGAGGGGACGTCTCAGCTCTAGCGGGCAAAGTCACACTTACTGACACTACTGTGGAAAATCTCTCCAGCAAGATCCTAGCCCTTGAGGATAAACTGTCAGCCCAGACGTCCACCTTTGAGAGCTTTCTAGACCATATGGAGGACTTGGAGAATCGGGAGAGAAGGCAAAATCTGAGAGTGAGGGGTCTACCGGAATCAGTCCAAGCCAGTGACCTAACTGCGACTCTTCAAGCTTTGTTCAATTCCGTTAGGAACACTGCCCCAGAGTTGGGTATTGAATTTGACAGAGCTCATAGGTCGCTGGGGCCTCCCCCTGAGGATGGAGGTCTGCCTAGAGACGTGATTTGTCGTTTTCATAGGTACCAAGTGAAGGAAGAAATCCTCAACTGTTCCAGAAAGACCCAGGAGATCCGTTTCCAAGATTGCCAATTACAGTTCCTCTCGGATCTGTCACGGAGAACCCTCCAAAAGAGGAGAGCTCTGCGACCTCTACTTAACCTCCTTCGCCAGAGCCAGATCCCCTATTCTTGGGGATATCCGTTCCGCCTTCAGGTTCTGCGGGGAACCCAGATGGTGTCCTTATCTCACCCCAGGGAGCATCGTTCATTTCTCTCCCTTCTGAACCTCGAGGATCTGGGCCTACAATTCCCTGACTGGCCTTATCCCGTTGGTCAGGATATGGGCCCTATGCCACAGCGCCGAAAGAGGGCGCGTCGCAACCGTGGAAGAGGCCGCACTAGATCTCGTGGTAGAGGACAGAACTGTAATGATGTATCTGAAGATGGCTGATATGCAAGCGTCCAGTATTTTTGGTTCAGTCGGTTGCAGACCCTTAGGTCTTTGGTCTAGCTTTAGGCAGCAATGGCCGTGTTTATGATATATGCTTTGCTCTTTTCCCTTGGTCATTTTCCCTTCCCTCTCCACTATTCCATTCTCTTCCTTCCCCCTTCTTATTCTTCCCCCTCCCTTTCCTCTCCTTTGATTACCCCTTCCCCCCCCCTTTTTTTCTTCTCCCTTTCCCTCCCCCTCTGGTAGTTCGGTTGTACTGGGTAATTTTGTGTATTTTTTTTGTCTCAGGGAAGTTCGCCGGGGAACATGGTGTGTTATACAGCTATATTGTTTATCGAATCCGTCGGTATATGATTTATTTTGTTATACAGTATATTGTTTTGACTTTCTTCCTTTCTTCAGTGGAAAGGACACGACCCATTAAGGGGTTATACGGTTGTTCCAAACCGTGATATTCGTGAAACGACTATACCCCATATCTTAAGTAAGAGTTTTTAATTTTCAGCTCCCCCAGGGGTACAATTTACTGCTACATTCCTTTTTTCTTCTATATTTGCCTACTCTTTTTCTCTTCTTTTTCTTCTAATTTGCTGCGTCTTGTTTTCTGCTCTCATCTCTCAGGTGGCAGGATAACCACTTTTTGGGGCCTAACAGTTGGGTACTCGACGTTCTATTGAAAAATGGGTTCCTTAAAATTTGGTTCCCTAAATGTACGGGGATTCAATACTCCCCGAAAACGAAGCCACGTACTTTCAGATATGCACAAGCTAGGGGTTCAGATACTTTTTCTTCAAGAAACTCATTTTAGAGCTGACCGGATACCAGTTGTCGGGGGTAAACTTTATGATAGATGGTCCCATAGTTCCAACCCCGAATCGAGGACAAAAGGTGTCTCAATAGCCTTTTGTAAGAATTTAAATATCATATTGATAGACAAGGTCATAGATGAAGGGGGACGCTATATTTTTATGAAAGTTAAAGTTGCTGAACGGATCCTGACCCTAGTTAACTGGTATCTCCCGAACCGGGAACAGCCTAAGGTCTGCAAGTCTCTATTGTTGAAACTGTCTTCATTTGCGGAGGGCCAGGTTGTGATAGGTGGTGATTTTAACTTTGTCTTTGATCCCAAATTAGATACCTCCTCTGGTCGGGGGGCGGTCCCATCGAGAAAGGTGAGAGCCCTACAAAAATTCTTACTTAAACTACATCTGATAGATGTTTGGAGAATCCTCAATCCTAGAGGTAAGGATTATACTTTTTATTCTACTCCACATAACTCCTACAGCAGAATTGACCTTTTTCTGGTCAGCAGGGGGGTCTTATCTTGGAGGCCTGATGCCAAGATTGGTAATATGGTTCAATCGGATCATTGCCCTATTTTTCTATCCTTGGAGATACCCGGGCTGGCTATGAAAAAATTCTCATGGAAATTGAATGGCAACCTTTTACGAGACACCACCTGTTTGAGTGATTTGAAATCTGACATTGCAGCGTTCACCCATACTCATGCGTCAGATCCCACACCTCAGGCAATTAAATGGGAAGCACTGAAGTGCATCATGAGAGGCACCTTAATCAAACATGGGGCTAGAATCAAAAAACTTCAGACTGAGGAAATAGACGCTTTGCTGTCACAAATTCAGACCCTGGAAAGCAGGCATAAGAATTCGAGGTCCTCTGAGACTTTGGTCGAGCTCACTACAAAAAGGCTTGAACTTAAAGGCCTGCTGGATAGACGGTTTATGGGTGTAAAGGAAAGAACTAAAGGGTTTTTCTACAAAAGAGCTAATGTTTGTGGGTGCCCTCTAGCACGACTGCTTCATCCCAGATCGGGTCCCACCCTTATCTCATCACTCAAAAATGATAAGGGCCAACTGGTCCATAGTAATGAGGAGATCCTAGAGGTCTTTCAAAAGTTCTATAAATCCCTGTACAACATTAGGGGCAGGTTCGCTGACTTGGATCCCACCACGTTGAAAAATAAAATTAAATCTTATATGAATAGGATCAAGGTCCCGTCCCTCCCTGAGGCGGATTTGACGGTCCTGGAAAAGGACGTAACCCCTGAGGAGCTGTCAGAAGCTGTTAAATCCACATCCACCTCTAAATGTCCTGGGCCGGATGGGTTCACTCCCTTATTCTATAAATCCCTTCTATTTGACTTGCTTCCCCAAATGGTCCTCACCTTTAATGCGATTTCTGAGGAGAATAGCTTTACCCCCAGTCCCTAGAGGCTCATATTTCTGTTCTGCCAAAGCCTAATAAAGATCCCCTGCTGGCCGGGAGTTATAGGCCAATCTCCCTGATCAACGTCGATGTAAAATTATTTGCCAAGGTATTGGCTGACAGATTGTTGGGACTTCTCCCATCTATTATCGACCTTGATCAGGTGGGCTTAGTCAAGGGCCGGGAGGCGCGGGACAGCATTATCAGGTCTCTTCTCCTTATTGAGAGGACCAAGATGCAAAAGTCCCCTCTTTGTCTTCTGTCGATTGACGCGGAAAAGGCCTTTGATAGAGTCCATTGGGACTTTCTATGGGAGACTCTGACCCATATTGTCTTACAATCCAATTTCCTGGGGAAAATTATGTCATTATATTCAAAACCCTCAGCTCGTGTTAGAGTCAATGGATCTTTGTCCGATCGTTTTTATATTCAGAACGGTACTAGACAAGGCTGCCCGTTAACGCCCCTATTATATGTTTTAGTTATTGAGCATTTGGCTAAGGCTATCTGAGTTAATGACAGTATCTCAGGGATTCAGGTTGGAAACTCTAACCATAAAACGGCCCTATTTGCCGACGACATCCTCCTCTTCGTCTCTAACCCAGTCGTCTCTTTTCCAGTGCTTATGAAGGAGTTCGAATCCTTCGGGGATTTAAGTAACTTCAAGATTAATTACTCCAAAACTGAGGTCCTAAACATTTCTCTATCTTCTTCCGTGGTGGCTTCCTTGAAGCGGGCCTTCCCCTTTAGATGGCAACAGGATCAGACTTCATATCTTGGGGTGAACCTCACCTCGGATCCTCTTCAATTATTTTCTTTGAACCATCAGGTCATTTTGAACAGGGTGGGATCCCTTCTGGAGTCTTACGGCCCATTGAGGCTGTCGTGGCTCAGTAGGATTCAGGTGATTAAGATGGATATCCTGCCGAGATTTCTTTATATCTTTCAGGCGATTCCCATTTGGCCACATAAATCGTTTTTTATTAAAATACAGTCCTTGATTTCCCGTTTTATCTGGAAGGGGAAAACACCGAGGGTGAGTTACAAGGTTTTATCTAGGCCACGCCAGTTTGGTGGGGTGGGTCTACCCAACCTCCGAAACTATTGCAGGGCGGCCATATTAGTTCGCCTCTTGGACTGGAAATATAAAATTAAATTTAAAAAATGGGTAGAGTTGGAACAAGAATGGTCCGATTTGCCTCTTCATTATCTTCAGTGGATCCCAAAGCAATATGCTCTTCAACGGGGGAGATTTTCCTTCTTAACCTCAGAGGCTATGAGGGCATGGCACTGCAGTGGTGTGAAGGGGTCCACTCCTCCTGGGGCCAGCCTTCTTACACCTATTTTTTGCAACCTGGCATTTCCTCCGGGCCTTCACAGGAAAGCCTTCATGGGATGGAAATACGAGGATGACATACGGGTTGGTGATATCTTACAGCGTGGCGAGATTCCCACCCTCTGTTCTCTCCAAACCCAATATCCCTCCACTAAACTTCTTTGGTGGGAATACTTGCAGGTCCGGTCCTTCCTGGCCTCTTTGAATTTGCCAAGGGGTTCGAACTGTAGACTCTCTCCCTTGGAACTGTTGTTTGCCGGTGGAGACGCCCCGAGCAGGGGAATCTCTTCCCTCTACTCAATTTTTTCAACACCTGACTCTGACGCAAGGCTCTATTTCCAGTCTGCTTGGGAGAAGGATTTAGGGCGGACTTTGTTGGATGAGGAATGGGAGCGTTGCTTCCTGATGAACCATAAACTCCCGAGTTCCAGTGAGGCCTCGGAGAAGGGGTATAAACTGCAATATAGGTGGTACCTCACACCTGACAGGTTACACAAATTTTCTCCCTCAATTTCAAACTGCTGCTGGAGGTGTGGAAATGGCATTGGCTCCCTTTTGCATATCTGGTGGGGCTGCCCCTTGATTAGAACATTCTGGGACCAAGTGTTCCGAAATTATGGTTTGATCACAGGCAAGCACATCACCGGTACTCCGGAGATTGCATTGCTCTCCATGATTCCCGGTTCGGTGGGATCCCAAAAAAAGGACATCCTTAAATTTTGCCTAGCGGCTGCTAGGATGGTGATCCCCCGCCGATGGCGAGACCCGGTTCCCCCCGATGTTGTGGAGTGGTTTTCAGAATTTGAAACCATCTTTAGGATGGAGGAAATTGATGCAGACCTTTCACAGACAAGGGTCTCCTTTTTAGGTATCTGGACTGAATGGATTCTATTTAAAGATTCTGCTCGTTTCCCTGACCTGTTTACCTGAATACACCTGTCTATTCTACAGTCGATTACTAAGCTACTCTTCTTTTCGTGTTCTCATTTTATATTTATTTTCTTGAGCCCCACCTACTTGGGCTCCCCCCTCTATTTCCTCCTCTTTCTATCTCCCCCCTGGGTGAGCTGTTCACCTTCCACCAGCTCGGTATGATAGGTCTGTACCATGATTTACCAGTTACTTTTATAACGTTACTATTTGCGTGCATGTCTCACTCTAGGGGACATGGGCGAACTGATTTTAGGTATGCTTTCTTTTATTCACGGTAATGAAAGTCCTCGCCTGTTGTGGGGGCAAGGAGTTATTGCTTATATGTTAAAGTTACCGTAGTCATTCTAGAGGGTTTACTCCCTCTAATTTTATTTTTTTTTTCTTTCTTTTATGTAAGATTTATGCAAGGTTTGTAAACGAGTGTTTTTTGTGTTACTCTTCTCGAATTGTATATTATAAGAAAAAGTACTTTGATCATTGTCGTAGTTTTCAACTACTGTTTTTCTTGTAAAATTCTCTTCTCTTTAATAAAAATATATTTACCCAAAGAAAGCTCGGAATCAAGGATGACCCCAAGGCAGCGGGCATGTTGCTTTGGAGTAATGGTAGAACCGCACACGGAGATGGCAATGTCAGGCAAAGGTAGGTTAGTAGAGGGAGAGAACATGAGGAGATCAGTTTTTGACAGGTTCAGTTTCAGATAGAGGGAGGACATGATGTTAGAGACAGCAGTAAGACAATCACTGGTGTTTTCTAAGAAGGTCGGCGTGAAAGCAGGAGAAGAGGTGTATAATTGGGTGTCGTCAGCATAGAGATGGTACTGGAAACCAAATCTACTGATTGTTTGTCCAATAGGGGCAGTATACAAAGAGAAGAGGAGGGGGCCTAGGACTGATCCTTGAGGAACCCCAACAGTAAGGGGAAGGTGAGAGGAGGAGGAACCAGCAAAACATACAGTGAAGGATCGGTCAGAGAGATAGGAGGAGAACCAAGAGAGAACGGTGTCCTTGAGGCTGATGGAGCGGAGCATAGTGAGGAGGAGCTGATGATCCACAGTGTCGAATGCTGCTGAGAGATCCAAGAGAATTAGCATGGAGTAGTGACCATTAGATTTAGCTGTTAGTAGGTCATTAGAGACTTTAGTGAGGGCAGTTTCAGTCGAGTGTAAAGAGCGGAAGCCAGATTGAAGAGGGTCGAGAAGAGAGTTATCTGAGAGATAGCGGGTAAGACGTGAGTGGACCAGGCGTTCGAGGAGTTTAGAGATGAAGGGTATATTGGAGACAGGTCTATAATTAGCGGCACAATTTTGGTCAAGGGAGGGTTTTTTAAGTAATGGATGTATGATGGCATGCTTAAATGAGGAGGGAAAAATACCGGAAGTGAGGGAAAGGTTGAATATTTTTGTTAGGTGAGAGGTGACAGCCGGGGAAAGGGATTGGAGGAGATGTGACGGAATGGGGTCACTGGTGCAAGTGGTCGGGCAAGAAGATGCAAGGAGCCTGCTTACTTCTTCTTCTGTAACTGGTTCAAAGTCAGAGAGTGAACTAGATGCAGTGGGGGAGGGAGGACAGTGCATGGTATGAAGAGGTTGGGAGATGATTTCCTGTCGAATGTGGTCAATTTTTTCTTTGAAGTAATTGGCCAGATCTGTGGCTGGGGCCTGCTCTCTTGGGTTGAGTAGGGACTGGAAAGTGTCGAAGAGACTTTAGGGTTATTGGACAGCGAGGTGATGAGGGTGTTGAAATAGGTTTGTTTGGAGAGGTGAAGGGCAGAGTTGTATGTTTTTAGCATGAACTTATAATGGATGAAATCTTCGGGTAGATTAGAGTTTCTCAACAGACGTTCGGCGCACCTGGAGCACCGCTGCAGGAAACGTGTTTGCAGCGTGTGCCATGGTTGTCGCCGTCTGTGCCGAGTTGTTCTATGTGTAGGAGGTGCAGCTTCATTCAGGGCACTTTGCAGGGTTTCATTGTAATGCTTCAGAGCAGAATCAGGACATGAGATGGAGAAGATTGGGGCCAATGAGGACTGCAAGTTCTTCATAAGTTTCTGGGTGTTAATGGCCTGTATGTTTCTATAAGGGTGGAAAGTGGGGGTGACCTGAGCGGGATGGCAGTTCTTGATAGAGAATGAAAGAAGGTTGTGGTCAGAGAGCGGGAGAGGGGAGTTTGTGAAATCATCCAGTGAGCAAAGCCAGGAGAAAACCAAGTCAAGGGAGTTTCCATCTTCATGCGTTGGAGAGTTAGTATGCTGCGAGAGGCTGAAAGAGGAGGTTAGAGATAAAAGGTGAGAAGCAGATGGGGAGAGGGGAGAAGCAATGGGGATGTTGAAATCACACATGATAAGGGTGGGTGTGTCACAGGAGAGAAAGTGTGGAAGCCAGGTGGCAAAATGATCCAGGAACTGATGAGAGGGGCCGGGAGGACGATACACCACCGCCACTTGCATGGAGAAGGGGACGTAGAGTCTGACAGCATGGACCTCAAAGGAAGGGAATACAAGTGAGGGTACTTGGGGGATAACTTGGAAGGTACATTTGGGTGAAAGGAGCAGACAAACGCCTCCACCTGCTCTGTTGTCTGATATTGGGGTATGAGAAAAGTGTAGTCCACCATATGAGAGAGCAGCAGCAGCGGTGGTGTCTGACTGCTGGATCCAGGTTTCAGTAAGAGCCAGGAGATTAAGAGAATTAGAGAGGAAGAAGTCATGAATGAAGGAGAGTTTATTACCCACAGAGCGAGAATTCCAAAGGGCACAATTCAAAGAGACAGAAGGCATGCAGGGAATGTTAATAAGGTTAGAGGGGTTTCTGGGTGTAGCAGTTGGGAGGTTTGACTGGCTATAACATGGGGAGCCGGGGTTTGGTGAGATGTCTCCTGCGACTAGGAGGAGGAGGATAGAAAGAGTGAGCAGATGGTTAAGTGATTTGTGACAGCGTCTTTTGTGTTGGATGGTGGGACTGAATGGATCTGCGCTGTTAAGCAATGTGAACAGAGCATGAGTGCTATACATAGGAGGGGAAAGCACAGAGGGGCCGATATGGATGGAGTTTAAAGAGTTTATGCAAGGGCGGTGAGTGAATGCAGCAGCCAGGATATAGATTATACAGATACATATGGTGAGTATTTGTTCTGTTCCAAATGAATAGGGAATAGGTTTAGATTGTCTTACCTGTCTCCTGCCCTGTCTAACTGCCATGTTATAACTGCTGCATACTTAGAAAAAAATACTTTGAATAAAACTACACGAATAATAGTGCACGAATGCACCCCTGCATGAATGCATCCCCAAGCTATGTCTACATTTATAGAAGGCTAGCTCTTAGATCTCACTTTTTTTTTTCTCTCCCCCTCTAATTACCAATCAATCTAACAGTTGAGACAGCAGGACACAATAAATGTAGTGATCAGATAAACAAATGTCCAGGTCTACATGGATCATAAACCCCTTTGAAACAGTTATGTGATCTCTCTACATAGGGACAAGCAAAAGTGAGTTAAATATCTATAAACACAAACAAGTGCATAATAAGATGACTAACATATATAGCTATATGCAGGATTCAATGCCGAAGATAGAATGACTCAGATACCATCCAAGCCGCTTGCTGTCAGGGAATGGAGCAATAGACATGCAGGATATTTCAGTTCAGGGAATGAATGATATGTTTACCATCCAAGCCGCTTGCTGTCAGGGACTGGAGCAATAGACATGCAGGATATTTCAGTTCAGGGAATGAATGATATTTTTACCTTCCAAGCCGCTTGCTGTCAGGTCTAGGTGTCTAGGTACAAACGTGTGGCTGACAGTAGGCGTGTGCCAGGTCCGGACCTGAGTGTGTATGACTGGGTGTGGTTATCCACAAAAAACATAAGACTCAAAATACCATCCCTTAAATTGGGTCCACGGTTTATTGGTCCATTTAGGGTCACCGCCGTCATTAACCCAGTAGCGTACCGATTGGAGCTTCCTACGTTGTATAAGATACACAACGTGATCCACAGGTCTCTTTTAAAGAAGGTGTTGGGTTCTGTGGACGCGGCGCCTATGCCACCTCCAGTCTTGGTGGATGGTAATTTGGAATTTGAAGTCTCCAAGGTGGTTGACTCTCGTGTAGTGTGCCGCACTTTACAGTACTTGGTACACTGGCGTGGTTATGGGCATGAGGAGAGGTCCTGGGTACCAGCCTCGGACATTCATGCGGATCGGCTGGTCAGGTTTTTTCACCATCGCCATCCGGACAAGCCGGGTCCTATAAGCCGTGAGGGCCCTGGGGTCCCTTGTAGAAGGCGGGGTACTGTCATGTCGGACGCTGTTCAGACCAGGTCATTCGACAGACAGCGGTAATTCCGCTTTTGACCACTATGTGCTCAGTGGCGTCGGCTAGATTTTATCTAGCTGGTCCGGGGTTAATTTACCTGATGCTCGGATTGAAAGCTGGGCCATGCCCATTGCCTTTAAATAGTTCTCCTGAACATTGGGCATCGCCGATTATAGCTTCTGTCCTGTGCGTTGTTATCTCGGTCTGGAGTGGTGAGCTAGTAGTTGGAGTATCATTGCTGGTGGTGTATTTCCCTTTGTCTTATTTACTCCTTCCTATATTTGTATTTATTTTGCCCTGCGCATTTATAGTGTATTCCTGAGTGACTGCGGCGTGGTGTATATTTTCCGTTATCCTTGTCTGTTCTAACTGTGGGTATTGGTGTATGATCTTTTCACTGGGTGGTGGGCGGTGGTTTCAGCCTAGGGTTGAAACAGGAGACAGGGTGAGGGTCGAGGCCTAGACATGCACACCATCAGTGTAAAATCTAGGTAGAGGGTCAGTCAGGATTTCCCTAGTCTGAGGGAAATTGCAGGGGCCCGGGTTATTAGCTCTTGCCCACCTAGTCTCCCCATGACAGTAATCATGTAATCTATCTTTTCTTTCCTGTTGGGTCCTTCTGTGATTTTACTGTATGTGGCTGCTGGATTGCTTTTGAAAGGACATTGGTGTGTAAAAATCGGACAGCACTCGCATGGTCTGAATGCTGTGAGATTTTTTTTCCAGTCCGATTGTGCTTACCGTAAATCAAATAAATAGGCACCAAAAAAATAGAGTTCACCGAATAGCACCAATTAAAAAATAACTTTTAATATAATAATATACAAAATATCCAACATCAATATACCGTATATAATTTTTTACCCCTTATGATCTGGGTCTGTATAGAAGCAGATAATGCAACAGAAGGGAGGGAAAAGATCAACCTATTAAATCACTATGGATTCCCTTCCTACCAGGTTGGAACCCATCAACCAGCGCAATGGCGCCCCCGCTCACCAATGGCTCTACCTCCCTATCCCTAATATACCCTATCAAAGATAGAGTGCAAAAAGACAATAATATTGTACCATATGCGTTTCCAGTCCGATTGTGATCTACAGGTATGGTTCTACAGGAAGTAGTTTTTTTTTCTCTGAGGGCATTAAACTTAATTAGCATACACAAAGAGACACAAGTTAGCCCAAGAAACGCATGAAAAAATGCACCAAAACTGCAACAAAAAACATGCATTTTTGCCGCAGCTTCTTTCTTGCCAAGAAATCAGGTTTTGCTGCATAAAAAAATGCAGCAAAATTGCCCAGTGTGAACTTAGCCTAACACTTCTCCTGAACTAATGAAAAAAATCACTAAAATGATGTAAGCATGTCATTCTGTGGCAGTATATATAATGTAGTAGATGTCACCTGCAGTCCTGCAGCTGTTCAGAAATCAAGCATTTTTTCCTGTGCTGCTGGTGGAATTCCTTGGATGGACACAGTCTGTGGTTGTATCCTGAGGAAGAAGTTGAATTACTTTGAAAAGCATTGGAAATAAAACCGCATAATTAAACCACATTTCACTCATCCTTATCTCCTGAGTTCGTCCATGGAATTCCACCAACAGCGCAGGAAAAACGCTTGATTTCCACCCAGCTATTATCCTAGTCTGTTGACCCGTGACTTGTATCTTAGTACAGATAATGTAATAGCTGTCATCTGCAGGTATAAGTGCGTTATCACTATGTGTTTATCTGTGGTGTTACAGTACATATCACGGAAGGTCATATCTACTGCATTATGTGTACTTAGAGAGTTATTACTGTAGTATCAGTGGTGTTACATAAGACTGCAGGTCACATTTATATTATCTGTACTTCGGGAGCTATCATTGTATTATTTGTGGCATTATTTTTTGTTGTTGTGGGTGTTGTTATTGCAAAACATATGTCTTGGGGCTGGTCCCCTGAATTTTTCTGACTAGCGACATCCCTGATACTCATACTGTATATGTTATATTGTGCCCTTTTGCCAAGAACAGCACAGAAAACAAATGCAATGTTATGGCTTGTTATTATTTAGCTGTGTGACTTGTATGGGTAAACTAAGTTACAAGCACATATTATACCTCTACAAGCTACACAACCAAAACCATATTAAATTTTGCCCCACTTTCATTGGCAAAACCAAGAAATTAAAAATAAATTCAGGCATATTAATATCCAGATTATGCAAACTTTCATTCCTCTCCACCTGATGATGATATTTAGGAACTGTCTGCCAGATGACAGGAGTTATATTAAATGCCACACAGGTCCATCATCTGTCAATGGAAATATAGGGGGTGTCCATGTCACTGGTAGCCTCTAGAAAAGCGCTATGGCTCCCCACAAAAAGAAATGTAGCAAAATCTCCGCTCCCAAATCCAAATGCCCTCTTCCCTTCCCCCACAGTGTGTCTAAACCACATTAAAAGTCCACATGTTTGGCATCCACTCTAATAGTTGGCCATTAATTATCGCACATAGATTCTCCTAAGAAAGATAAAACCTTACTTTCACATTCGTAAATCTTTAGGCTTCAGGTTTATTAAACTTTTAGAATGACTGACAAGCGCTGTAGCTGTTCAATAACCATAATATTAAGCACCAAAAATACAAATTACCAAATAATTGTGCACTCAGTGTAAAAATGAATACGACAGACAGTTATGCTTTCAGCTACTGTTGGCCAAAAGATAACACTCTTTAGCCATTGTATACAGTGCAGAGCTGATTATCATGTGCCTAAATTTGCCAAGTGCTATCAATCTAAGGATTTCCTAGTATGTGAATATAATGTAATAAATTCACAGTCTATTGTTTTCTTCATTGTGGTTTGGTCTTGATTGAGAGGTTTGAAAACCTTGAAATGTATTGACACAATAAACTGCATTCATGCTTCACCTTTATGTGTGATTGTACCTTGGGAACTCTGAGAATGTTGAAAAATAAACTTTGAGAATTTTGAATTGGAGTGTGCCGGAGTTTTTCTCATATATATTATTGTTTTATCCTGAGCACCTCACATAAAAAAGTGAGCACCTTCCTCATCGTGGTATTTATATGTACCTTGGGAAGAGCGGATTCTGAACCACCATATTTCTTATTTATTTATTGCAGTCTATTGCTTTACAGAGTCATCTAGTGATATAAATATAATGGTCTAGTACTATGGGAGCCTTTAGGCCAGGGGTGAGGAACCTCAGGCACCAGGGCTATATACGGCCCTCGATGCCCTTTTATCAGGTCCCCGAGTAGATTCTCAGGGACAGCATTCTTGGGCAGGGAGCTGTATTTTGATTGCCACCAGCTCATTAATTTCTTCTTGCTCTGTTAGCACACACATGCAGTGCTCACTACTGAACACTGAAGGGCATGCAATGAAAGATTACGTCCTGAGACCAGTGCCAGAGTCAGGATGCACTTTGTGGGCGGAGTTTGTACAGCCCCTGAAGGATGGTATAAATATCCAAATAGCCCTTGCAGAAAAAAGATTCCCAACCCCTGCTTTAGGTAATGGATCCCACTGTATGCCTATATGACTGCATCTAAGGAAAACTGAGAAAAATCCTTTCTTCAAAATAGACTACAGAACTCTAGAATATTTTGATAAAAGGGTTCGGTTCAAACCAGAAATATGTAAATAAAACAACTTGCACTTGCTTTAGATGGTGGAACTACTCATCATCTACAGCAGTGCCAGCAGCAGGTTTAAATAGCATTGGCCATCGGAAATATGAGAAATGAATGACCCCGGAAGTATCTGCCGGTATCCATAGCGATTCATACCTATATTAAACAGAAGCATTACGCAATCTGCAAGTGGTAAAATCAATCTCCATCGCACCGGCGTCCCCTGAGGAAGGAGAGTGTCCGAAACGTACATCGGAGTGAGTGCACGGACTCCGGTAACCCTCACACCTGGGCCGCTCCTAAGGTAATGCTCACCCTTTCGGCTATGTACATGTCCTTACTGACTAAGAATTTTCATAATATTATGTTGCCTTTGATGATTGAACTCTATATTTGTTAGGTGCGGCATAAAATATTGGCAGACATGTTTACTATTTATATTTACTTGTCCCTTTGTCTGTTTTTTCTGACGGGGAGTGATTAATTTATTATGACCTAATGAGATTGAGGTGATAGGTGGTTCCCTGAATCCGTACACTCTGGTTTATAGTTGTACTTTTTTACAGTGCTTGCACTCCATGTGCGCCATTCTCATACCTGTACTATTGTTTGTTCCATTTATTGTTTAAATAAAGAATTTTCATATTATGATATTTATGGACTATTTTGGCCATTTTTTCTGGCTTGTTTGCCCCCCTTGTTCATTTATGTCTAGCGACCAGTCCATGTTATTGTGTCCATTACTTTATGGATCAGCAGGTTATCATTATCTTTAAATTTGGTAGATGATTTTGTTCACTAGTATTTGCCATGCTGACATTTTCAGTGAGTTTCTTCATTCATCATCTGCAGCAGCGCGGTCATCACCAAATGCCAACTCTCCAGTAATTTCATTCTCCTGGATTCATACACATCATACAGAGTACAATATTTTTAAGATATCAAGCAAGTCTTTTCATGTTTTCTTTATTTGTGAGCTGTTTTTTTATTGTTCCAGTTCCATTGAAATCAATACATTTACGCATGACATGTTTATAAAACAAATAAAAACATGCTTAGCAAATTTGCATATTAGACAATACCAGATCTTCAAATCAATAATGTATTCTTCCTCATTTACAATTTGAAGCTCAAGTGTGCAATGTTTTTATTTAGATGTAATTTTATCCACTGAACATTTGGTACCCATACAGTATGATGCTAAATGCTTAGTAACTGCAATGAACACACATTAGATTACTACTTTGCGTACCTGCTTTTGTTGCCTTTATTAATTTACCATCAGCTTTGGAATGTAACATTTTATAGAGTTGCGTAATCGCACTGCTTCATGTATCACCATTGCTATGAGCCATATTTAAGTAAACCAAGTCCCTATTTCAATTTGTAATACCTTTGGATACATTTAGAGATTATTGGATCATTTAAAATTTTTATTCACCAGTTTTGCTTAATTTTCTCCCAAAAATGTTTAATAATCCACTAGATTTCATGAAATGGTGCCAGGTAAGTTTTTCCTTTGTGAACCACAAATCAAATCTCATGCTTGAATTTGTGAGAAACCATGAATATCAGGAAATTTGACTCTAATTTGATTTTCTGCTGGTCGATCTGCTGATCTCTAGCTACATTGTGTCTTAAGATAAACACAGATTATACAGTTTATCCAAGAAGGGAGAATGGCACAAATATAAACAATGCCCACCTTTAAAGTGAGGCGATGAAATGAAGTGAGCACATTTGTCAAACTTTTGTGAGTCTTTCAGTCATTTTGTTACCACAGATTGCAAACATTCAGTTAAATGGGATTTTTAAACCAAAAATACTTCATATTGTCACTTTTAGGGGAAAGAATGGTAAACTGCTGCCACACTGATTTGGTTTGTGTGTCTACAAAAACAAAAGTATTGGGTGAATAAATTTGTCTGATCCTTATCTTTCCCTGAAATCATCTGTCATGGTAGAGTTGGGAGCAGGTCAACCAGTACCTCCAAAACTGCAATGTGAGGGTCTATAAAGCTTTGAAAAGTTATCCTTGTAATGAAATGGATCTCTTATGATCTTATTGTATTTGCTTCTAGAATACACTAAAAATTATCTAATCAATCTGATTTAATAGGATGAAGAACTACAATGCTGTGCAACCAACCAACCATTTGAACAGTAGCATCAGGGTGTTCTACTATCATACCAGAGATTTTTGAGACCTTGGCATTGATGACTGTTGCTTAGGATAGGTCAATAATTTCCAACCATTGGGGATTTAACATCCATCATTAGCTAATCGTTAATTGAATAGGTAGTGGCACAGTTTCAACCATTGTGTAATATTCTGCAGTGGTCCAGAATTGGTAAATCAAGCTCTTGCCTATTTACTGAATGAGAGAGAGCTTGCAGTTGCATGGCCACTACACAGTCATCAATATTAAAGTTCCAGAAACCTCTTTTAAAAAAAAGTTGAGCACATTAGTCACTTGGCCTAATACAAGCATTTTTATTATTATTATTTTATACTAACTCAGAAATCGTTTATCTTTTCTTATACTCACATGAGAAACATACTTAACTAGTACTAATTTCACAAATCCTTTCAGTTACATGACCAAGCAATATTGCTGTTACCTGTTCTGTACTGCCAAAATTGCGGTTCTAGCTCTGGCACCAAGTTCTAGTAATGCTTTTACATCCCAGTTTCTAATGGTACATAATGGTATATTGATTTGCAAACAGCTGGGGATACACATGCAGGGAGCCCAAGAGTTACATGTGGCTACAGAGTCACAGGTTTGGGCATCAATCGCTAAGATCTGTGTTCTCAAAAGAGCAAAAAAAGGATAATTTAAAGAATGATGCATAAAAGACAATCTGTGTCTTCTGTATCCTTTTTCTTTGTGCTGATATAATCAGGGAATTCAATAAATGTTAAGTCACAGAGCTTTCAGCTTTAAACTAACAATCAAGCATGCAAAATGGATAATTTTGGTACTGGATCATTTTAATCCCAAAGAATAAATTCAATGGATGCTGTTAAATAAAATTCTAAAGAAGAAACTTCGGATCCACTCCACAGTAGATATGGAATTACTCCTAGAGTTGATTCTGAAGTGATATCTCTTCAAGAGATTTAGTCTATAAGATCTCCAGACAACAGGTCACTCTGCATTTATTTTTATTTGATGAAGTTCTTAATAGTCCACCTTTGTCCTGTACAGCTCCGAAGAATCAAATCAATTCCTGCATTGCCCCTATTTTCAACTTCTAGACAGCGTCCTGTACCTTTATTCATTATTGCTCCATTCTGAAAGAAACAAGTGATAGAAAAACATTAAAGGAACTTTAATTTAATGAATCAATTACAAAAGATAAAAACTTTGCTTAATATATATATATATGTTACGCAGGCGCAGTAAACAAGACATCAAGTGATGTCAGTGGTCGGGCAGCGCGAACTGCGCATGCCCAAGGCAGAATGTGACCGCGCAGGCGCCTGGACAACTGAATAACGCCGAGGAGGAGGCGCCCGGCTCGCAGAGTGACGGCTGTGTTGTGTCTGGATGAGGAGGAAAGACCTGCCCCCCGGACGATTTGAAGGTATGAGGGACCAAATTCAAAAGCTATTATTTCTGCAGTGCAATGAACAATAACTAAAAGAGCCACCTTGTCAGAATGCAGCATTAGTGCTGCACAAGATGGCTCTTTTAGTTACAAATGCCTGGGGGTGACAGGTTCCCTTTAACCCCTTCCCGACCCATGACGCCACATAGGCGTCATGAAAACCCGTGCCAATCCGACCCATGACGCCTATGTGGCGTCATGGAATGATCGCGTCCCTGCAGATCGGGTGAAAGGGTTAACTCCTATTTTACCCGATCTGCAGGGAGAGGGGGAGTGGTGCTTCAGCCCAGGGGGGGTGGCTTCACCCCCCCGTGGCTACGATCGCTCTGATTGGCTGTTGAAAGTGAAACTGCCAATCAGAGCGATTTGTAATATTTCACCTAAAAAACAGGTGAAATATTACAATCCAGCCATGGCCGATGCTGCAATATCATCGGCCATGGCTGGAAAACCTGAAGTGACCACCCCCCCACCCCACCGATCGCCCCCCCACCGCTCCGTTATGGGGTCCGGTCCCCTCCGTCCTGTGCTCCGCTGCCCCGTGCTCCTGCCCGCTCCCCCGTCCTGCTGTCCGCTCCCCCCGTCCTCCGATCACCCCCCCTGTGCTCAGATCCACCCCCCCACCACCCCTTCATACTTACCGATCCTCCCGGTGTCCGGCCGTCTCCTCGCTGGGCGCCGCCATCTTCCAAAATGGCGGGCGCATGCTCAGTACGCCCGCCGGCCGGCAGATTCCTTACAGGTACATTTTGATCGCTGTGGCAGGTTCTACCACAGCGATCAAAATAAAAAAAATAATAAATAAACCCCCCCCTTTATCACCCCCATAGATAGGGACAATAATAAAATAAAGAAAATATATATATTTTTTTTTTCCCACTGTGGTTAGGGTTAGAACTAGGGTTAGGGTTAGAACTAGGGTTAGGGTTACGGGTAGGGTTAGGGTTATGGCATGTGCGGATCGGCCGCGGATCCGCAGCGGATCGGCCGCGGATCCGCAGCGGATCGGCCGCGGATCCGCAGCGGATCGGCCGCGGATCCGCAGCGGATCGGCCGCGGATCCGCAGCGGATTGGCCGCTGCGAATTCGTAGCAGTTTTCCATCAGGTTTACAGTACCGTGTACACCTATGGAAAACCAAATCCGCTGTGCCCATGGTGCGGAAAATTCCGTGCAGAAACGCTGCGTTGTATTTTCCACAGCATGTCAATTCTTTGTGCGGATTCCGCAGCGTTTTACACCTGTTCCTCAATAGGAATCCGCAGGTGAAATCCGCACAAAAAAACACTGGAAATCTGCTATAAATCCGCAGGTAAAACGCAGTGCCTTTTACTTGCAGATTTTTCAAAAGTCGTGCGGAAAAATCTCACACGAATCCGCTACGTGGGCACATACCCTTAGGGTTAGGGTTGGAATTAGGGCTAGGGTTGGAATTAGGGTTACGGGTGTGTTGGGGTTAGGGTTGTGGTTAGGGGTGTGTTGGGGTTAGGGTTGGGATTAGGGTTATGGCTACAGTTGGGATTAGGATTAGGGGTGTGTTGGGGTTAGTGTTGAAGTTAGAAATGAGGGGTTTCCACTGTTAGGGCACATCAGGGGTCTCCAAACGCAACATGGCGCCACCATTGATTCCAGCCAATCTTGCATTCAAAAAGTCAAATGGTGCTCCCTCCCTTCCAAGCCCCGACGTGTGCCCAAACAGTGGTTTACCCCCACATTTGGGGTACCAGCGTACTCAGGACAAACTGGGCAACAACTGTTGGGGTCCAATTTCTCCTGTTACCCTTGCAAAAATAAAAAATTACTTGCTAAGACATAATTTTTGAGGAAAGAAGAATTATTTTTTATTTTCACGGCTCTGCGTTGTAAACTTCTGTGAAGCACTTGGAGGTTGAACGTGCTCATCACACATCTAGATAAGTTCCTTGGGGGGTCTAGTTTCCAAAATGGGGTCACTTGTGGGGTGTTTCTACTGTTTAGGCACATCAGGGGCTCTGCAAATGCAACGTGACGCCCGCAGACCATTCCATCAAAGTCTGCATTTCAAATGTCACTACTTCCCTTCCGAGCCCTGACGTGCGCCCAAACAGTGGTTTACCCCCACATATGGGGTATCACTGTACTCACAACAAACTGGGCAACAAACATTGGGGCCCAATTTCACCTGTTACCCTTGTGAAAATAAAAAATTGCTTGCTAAAACATCTTTTTTGAGGAAAGAAAAATGATTTTTTATTTTCACGGCTCTGCGTTGTAAACTTCTGTGAAGCACTTGGGGGTTGAATGTGCTCATCACACATCTAGATAAGTTCCTTGGGGGGTCTAGTTTCCAAAATGGGGTCACTTGTGGGGTGTTTCTACTGTTTAGGCACATCAGGGGCTCTGCAAATGCAACGTGACGCCCGCAGACCATTCCATCAAAGTCTGCATTTCAAATGTCACTACTTCCCTTCCGAGCCCTGACGTGCGCCCAAACAGTGGTTTACCCCCACATATGGGGTATCACTGTACTCACAACAAACTGGGCAACAAACATTGGGGCCCAATTTCTCCTGTTACCCTTGTGAAAATAAAAAATTGCTTGCTAAAACATCTTTTTTGAGGAAAGAAAAATGATTTTTTATTTTCACGGCTCTGCGTTGTAAACTTCTGTGAAGCACTTGGGGGTTGAATGTGCTCATCACACATCTAGATAAGTTCCTTGGGGGGTCTAGTTTCCAAAATGGGGTCACTTGTGGGGTGTTTCTACTGTTTAGGCACATCAGGGGCTCTACAAATGCAACGTGACGCCCGCAGACCATTCCATCAAAGTCTGCATTTCAAATGTCACTACTTCCCTTCCGAGCCCTGACGTGCGCCCAAACAGTGGTTTACCCCCACATATGGGGTATCACTGTACTCACAACAAACTGGGCAACAAACATTGGGGCCCAATTTCTCCTGTTACCCTTGTGAAAATAAAAAATTGCTTGCTAAAACATCTTTTTTGAGGAAAGAAAAATGATTTTTTATTTTCACGGCTCTGCGTTGTAAACTTCTGTGAAGCACTTGGGGGTTGAATGTGCTCATCACACATCTAGATAAGTTCCTTGGGGGGGTCTAGTTTCCAAAATGGGGTCACTTGTGGGGTGTTTCTACTGTTTAGGCACATCAGGGGCTCTGCAAATGCAACGTGACGCCAGCAGACCATTCCATCAAAGTCTGCATTCCAAAACGTCACTACTTCCCTTCCGAGCCCCGGCATGTGCCCAAACAGTGGTTTACCCCCACATATGGGGTATCAGCGTACTCAGGAGAAACTGGACAACAACTTTTGGGGTCCAATTTCTCCTGTTACCCTTGCAAAAATAAAAAATTCTGGGCTAAAAAAATTTTTTTGAGGAAAGGAAACACATTTATTATTTTCACGGCTCTGCGTTATAAACTTCTGTGAAGCACTTGGGGGTTCAAAGTGCTCACCACACATCTAGATAAGTTCCTTGGGGGGTCTAGTTTCCAAAATGGAGTCACTTGTGGGGAGTTCCTACTGTTTAGGCACATCAGGGGCTCTGCAAATGCAACGTGACGCCCGCAGAGCATTCCATCAAAGTCTGCATTCCAAAACATCACTACTTCCCTTCCGAGCCCCGGCATGTGCCCAAACAGTGGTTTACCCCCACATATGGGGTATCACCGTACTCAGGAGAAACTGGACAACAACTTTTGGGGTCCAATTTCTCCTGTTACCCTTGCAAAAATAAAAAATTCTGGGCTAAAAAAATATTTTTGAGGAAAGGAAACACATTTATTATTTTCACGGCTCTGCGTTATAAACTTCTGCGAAGCACTTGGGGGTTCAAAGTGCTCACCACACATCTAGATTAGTTCCTTGGGAGGTCTAGTTTCCAAAATGGGGTCACTTGTTAGGGAGCTCCAATGTTTAGGCACACAGGGGCTCTCCAAACGTGACATGGTGTCCGCTAATGATTGGAGCTAATTTTCCATTCAAAAAGCCAAATGGCGTGCCTTCCCTTCCGAGCCCTGCCGTGTGCCCAAACAGTGGTTTACCCCCACATATGGGGTATCATCGTACTCAGGACAAACTGGACAACAACATTTGGGGTCCAATTTCTCCTATTACCCTTGGAAAATTAAAAAATCCTGGGCTAAAACTCATTTTTGAGGAAAGAAAAATTATTTTTTTATTTTCACGGCTCTGCGTTATAAACTTCTGTGAAGCACCTGGGGGTTATAAGTGCTCACTATGCATCTAGATAAGTTCCATGGGGGGTCTAGTTTCCAAAATGGGGTCACGTGTAGGGGAGCTCCAATGTTTAGGCACACAGGGGCTCTCCAAACGCGACATGGTGTTCGCTAACGATTGGAGCTAATTTTCCATTCAAAAAGTCAAATGGCACGCCTCCCCTTCCGAGCCTTGCCGTGCACCCAAACAGTGGTTTACCCCCACATATGAGGTATCAACATACTCAGCAGAAATTGCCCAACAAATTTTAGGATCCATTTTATCCTGTTGCCCATGTGAAAATGAAAAAATTGAGGCTAAAAGAAATTTTGTGTGAAAAAAAAGTACTTTTTAATTTTTACGGATCAATTTGTGAAGCACCTGAGAGTTTAAAGTGCTCACTATGCTTCTAGATAAGTTCCTTGGGGGGTCTACTTTCCAAAATGGGGTCACTTGTGCGAGCGCTCCAATGTTTAGGCACACGGGGGCTCTCCAAACGTGACATGGTCTCTGCTAGCGATGGAGATCATTTTTCATTCAAAAAGTCAAATGGCGCTCCTTCCCTTCCGAGCCTTACCATGTGCCCAAACAGTGGTTTACCCCCACATGTGAGGTATCAGTGTACTCAGGAGAAATTGTCCAACAAATTTTAGGATCCATTTTATCCTGTTGCCCATGTGAAAATGAAAAAATTGAGGCTAAAATAATTTTTTTGTGAAAAAAAATTACTGTTTAATTTTTACGGATCAATTTGTGAAGCACCTGGGGGTTTAAAGTGCTCACTATGCTTCTAGATAAGTTCCTTGGGGGGTCTAGTTTCCAAAATGGGGTCACTTGTGGGGGAGCTCCAATGTTTAGGCACACGGGGGCTCTCCAAACGCGACATGGTCTCTGCTAGCGATGGAGATCATTTTTCATTCAAAAAGTCAAATGGCGCTCCTTCCCTTCCGAGCCTTACCATGTGCCCAAACAGTGGTTTACCCCCACATGTGAGGTATCAGTGTACTCAGGAGAAATTGTCCAACAAATTTTAGGATCCATTTTATCCTGTTGCCCATGTGAAAATGAAAAAATTGAGGCTAAAATAATTTTTTTGTGAAAAAAAAGTACTGTTTAATTTTTACGGATCAATTTGTGAAGCACCTTGGGGTTTAAAGTGCTCACTATGCTTCTAGATAAGTTCCTTGGGGGGTCTAGTTTCCAAAATGGGGTCACTTGTGGGGGAGCTCCAATGTTTAGGCACACGGGGGCTCTCCAAACGCGACATGGTGTCCGCTAAAGATTGGAGCCAATTTTTCATTCAAAAAGTCAAATGGCGCTCCTTTCCTTCCAAGCCCTGCCGTATGCCCAAACAGTGGTTTACCCCCACATATGAGGTATCAGCGTACTCAGGACAAATTGGACAACATTGTTCGTGGTCCAGTTTTTCCTTTTACCCTTGGGAAAATAAAAAAAATGTTGCTAAAAGATCATTTTTGTGACTAAAAAGTTAAATGTTCATTTTTTCCTTCCATGTTGCTTCTGCTGCTGTGAAACACCTGAAGGGTTAATAAACTTCTTGAATGTGGTTTTGAGCACCTTGAGGGGTGCAGTTTTTAGAATGGTGTCACTTTGGGGTATTTTCAGCCATATAGAACCCTCAAACTGACTTCAAATGTGAGGTGGTCCCTAAAAAAAATGGTTTTGTAAATTTTGTTGTAAAAATGAGAAATCACTGGTCAAATTTTAACCCTTATAACTTCCTAGCAAAAAAAAAATTTGTTTCCAAGATTGTGCTGATGTAAAGTAGACATGTGGGAAATGTTATTTATTAACTATTTTGTGTCACATAACTCTCTGGTTTAACAGAATAAAAATTCAAAATGTGAAAATTGCGAAATTTTCAAAATTTTCGCCAAATTTCCGTTTTTTTCACAAATAAACTCAGAAATTATCGACCTAAATTTACCACTAACATGAAGCGCAATATGTCACGAAAAAACAATCTCAGAATCGCTAGGATCCGTTGAAGCGTTCCTGAGTTATTACCTCATAAAGGGACACTGGTCAGAATTGCAAAAAACGGCAAGGTCATTAAGGCCAAAATAGGCTGGGTCATGAAGGGGTTAAAGCCAAATTACACCCAAAGATATATGTAAAGTATTTCTGGTTTATTTTAAATATTTGTTATATATTGACACATTTTGTTATTCTAAAAGTAAGGGCAAGTTCACGTGTCACAGATTTGTTGCAGAAATGTTCTTTATATCTGAATAGAGTCTGAAATCTATGTACACGCTATGCTCCACAAATAGCCTAATTCAGTTCTACAGAGCAGATTTGCATTTGTAGATATTTCTGCAGCAAATCTGTGTGAATACAATGAGTAGGAGGATTTGGTGGCCACTGATGGTGAGAGATGCCCTATTTACAGTACATCCCCTTGCTATACTCTGCCCTTGCCAGTTATTGTGTTGTATTAATTCTCCGGGTACTATTTTCCTGCTTGATATTTTGATCTCTAATAAGCATATTATCAAATGTGACAATTAATAATATAAGTTTCTGTGATTTGCCTGTTTTAGTACAGCAAATATTTGTATGATTTAAAAACAAAACATCCAACAGCCACTTTTCCTAAACCTCTGCATTCTGAAATGCCACTGCTAATTCTCCTAAAAATTTAAGAATAATATGACAATAGGGTGATTAAATTTGTTCTTTCTTTCCTTCCTCCCTTCCTCCTTCCCCCCTTCCTCCTTCCCCTTCCTTAACTTCTTTCCTTCCTTCCTTCTTTCTCTCTCTTCCTTTCTTTTCTTTCCTTCCTCTCTCTCCCTTTCTTTCTTTTAACTTCCTTTCTTTCCTTCCTTCTTTCTTTGTTTTTTCTTTCTTTCCTTTCATTCTTTCTTTCTTTCTTTCTTTCTTTCTTTCTTTCTTTCTCATACTCCTTGGAACATTTTTGATAAGAAGCTTCAGGGAATTAAATAATAATGCTAATATCCATGAATTCCATCCATAATTTCCCTGGAGCTTCTTGTGATCAACTATCTTTCAAGCCTCCTGATGAACCACTATCCATGAGGGAATGTTTTGAAGGCAGCGTTGGAGTGGTACCTATATGCATGCCCGGACCCACAGGACAACAGGGGAATCCTCCAGTAGACAACTGTATAGGAGTAAACCTCTTACCCCCAACATTTGCAGACGTTGGCTTAAAACATTTGAGTCACTATGTGCAGACAAAGGCAGTATCTCATCAATTATTGAATAAACTACCCAGTGTATTATACAGAAGCAGATTTCAATATGTAAAATAGGGTAATATAATATTTGTATGAAGCTGATCAGTGGCCGCCAGAATCAATGTTACTGGTTGGTCCTTGCCACCCCAGTCCGATGCTGGCTATATTGGACTTATTTGTATTTTGAAGGACACCCTTGTAAACTGTTATTTGCAAATATACTTTTCCTGTTGTGTGACAAGTACCCTAATTAAGTCTGCTGTTTATTGTGGATTATGTAGGCACATAACTTTCGGTAAATTAGCATTGATCAGCTGTGGCACCATATGTTTGCTTGTTCTAATGCGGATTTTCTTTGAGCATATTTTGGGCAGCATGGTGGAGTAGTGGTTAGCACCGCAGGACAACATCTGCAAAGAGTTTGTATGTTCTCTCCGTGTTTGCGTGGGTTTCCTCTGGGTACTCCAGTTTCCTCCCACATTCCAAAGACATACTGATTTAGATTGTGAGCCCCATCGGGGACAGTGATGCTAATGTGTGCAAAACTGTAAAGCGCTGCGGAATATGTTAGCACTATATAAAGATTATTATTATTATCCTATGAATAGTATGTTTGGGTTACAATTACAACAGCAAGGGATAGTCAATAATATTCGATGATTGTTTTTTCTGTCTTCTTCCAGTGTGATATGTAAGCTGTCAACCTCCTCCGTCAGGTATGGTGACATATATGGATTTTTGAGGAAGAGCTAATTGATACATTGCTTTTATAGCTTTGCTTCTTACACTTAATCACCACTACACCCAATATATATTTACATGCATAACGTTATCCTGGTTGTATATGCTGGTCTTGTGATTTTTTTACTATGACCGTCTGAATTAGTTTTGCCAGCTTTTTGTTTCTGTGATTGGGAACAATTATTGATCTTTCTACTTTTAATTGCTACTAATAAAGTATATTTTATGGGTTTTCCCATATGCCAAACCACATTTTTGACAACCATAATACAATGATATGCTTGATTTCTGCCACTGTTCACCATATTCATTTTTCTCTCGTTACAATTGATAATTGTTGATTAGTACAACATTAACTGTGTCTGAAAAGCAACACAACTTATGCATAAATTAAATAAAATATTATGGAAAACATTTGCATTCAAGGTTTAAAATGCAAAAACACTGTTTTTTAAACTAAATAAATGATCAATATTTCATTATAGTGCATTCAAGAAACTATTAAGAATAAGGTGTCCTGTGTGTGTGTACATGAGGAATAACATAACTTCCAGCCACTATATGCCATGTATCCTGCATTTTCATCAGTTTTGACCTGTGTATCCTGGACTGGTGGAAGATGATCTGCAGTGATTTCTGCAATAAACAGCACACCACAGAGAAGTAGATGCCTGCTTTCTTTCACTTTTTAGCTCACAGACACAAGCTGCATCAACATAGAGTATATTAGACAGCAAAGCTGAGCTGTGTTGATCTGAATCAACCTGCGATGTGTGGTAAACACTTGCTACAGAGCTCAACAGAATGTTTTTTTGTCTGACTCAGTCTGTCCCCTTTCCTGCTGTTCACTCTTCCTCCCTTCCGTAGCATATAATGGGCTGTGTCACGTGATACATGCAGTCTCCTCTGGGCAAGATGGACTTGAGTTGCTTTTTCAGAGTGGATGGTTAGTTCAGGAGGCAGGTGAAGGTGAAGAATTGTCTGATTACTGGAGAAGGAAGCTGATTTCTCTGATAAGACACATTACAAATTTTTAGTTTAAAGGGAACCAGTGACCCCTGATGTAACCTGAAAGATGAGAAAAAGAGGTTAGATTATACTCACCCAGGGCCGGTCTCGCTGCGGTCCGGTCCGATGGGCATCCCGGTCCAGTCCAGGGCCTCCCATCTTCTTACGATGACGTCCTCTTCTTGTCTTCACGCTGCGGCTCCGGTGCAGGCGTACTTTGTCTGCCTTGTTGAGGGCAGAGCAAAGTACTGCAGTGCGCAGGTGCCGGGAAAGGTCAGAGAGGCCCAGCACCTGCGCACTGCAGTACTTTGCTCTGCCCTCAACAAGGCAGACAAAGTATGCCTGTGCTGGAGCCGCAGCGTGAAGACAAGAAGAGGACATCATCCTATGAAGATGGGAGGTCCCGGACCATACTGCGACGCCCATCAGATCAGACGGCCCGCCCAGGTGAGTATACTCTAACCTCTTTTTCTCATCTTTCAGGATACCTCGGGGGCTTATCTACAGCATTCCAGAATGCTGTAGATAAGCCCCTGATGCTGGTGGGCATAGCTCACCTTTGATTTTGGGGGTGACAGGTTCCCTTTAATCACCAGTACTATTAATTTATGCAAAGTTTCTTGTATGTACAGTTCCTTTTTAAATACAAATTCCAAGATGTCTCTTAATTGACCAATAGTACCTCATAGTTACCTGTATAAAACTCCAGCGTTTATGAAGTGTGCTTTTCACTTTATCACAATCCATAAGTTGAGGAAATTTATTTTTTTTGTTATCCACTAAGCAGCGGGTGTCAGGCAAGAGGATTGTGCTCCCTAGAGTACCCAGATGGAGGTAGCCTTCTTTTGTATATCTCCCAAGCTGTGAACACATATAGAAAATAGGAATTAGCGTTACTATCAGTGCTGGATTAAAACCTGTGCAGGCCCCTGGGAAATAAAAATCTTGGGCCACCTCAATTAAATTAATTCCTAATGTATTTTTAAATTTGCTAACAATCTTAATACACCAAATACATTTTATCACACAAAACAAAATTTAGATTAATCAAACTTCATTATGAGACAGAAAAGGAGATTAGCAAAAGTCCATCTCATCCATACTCGTATATGTTCACAAAGCTTCTACTTCTCTGTGAATGTCATATTATTATCTAGAGTCAGCGAGGACTCACAGCCATTTACCTCTCCTCCACTCCCACTGCCTGTTCTGGACAATCATTCAGTTGCTATGTTTGATAGCATAGATGAACCCCCTCGACTGCTCATTAATTCTTACATACATTCGACAGCTGAAACATAATTTCACTGCCACTTGCTGCAATGTTCACAACAGAGCTCTATCACCCCAGCCAGCATCCAATGTCAGCTGGCAGTGCTTGCATGCTGATTCTACGTTTCTTTCAACATGAAATCAATAGTATTTTTCATCTGTTGTGTGGGGCCCCCAAAATATGGGGGGTCCAAAGACCAATGCATACTATACATAATTGGCACTGATTACTATTAGTGATGAGCGAGTGTACTCGTTGCTCAGGTTTTTCCGAGCACGCTCGGGTGACCTCCGAGTACTAATGACTGTTCGGAGATTTAGTTTTCATAGCGGCAACTAAATGATTTACAGCTTCTAGCCAGGCTGAGTACATGTGGATGTTGCCTGGTTGCTAGGGAATCCCCACATGTACTTATGTTGGCTAACAGATGTAAATCATTCAGCTGCGGCACTGAAAACTAAATCTCCAACTACTTACATATACTTAGAGTACACCCGAGCGAGCTCAGGAAATTTCGAGTACCGAGTATATTCCCTCATCACTACTCAGCACACAAAAAATAAGCCCTCACCCAACCCGAGATCACGAAAAATGGAGATGCTACGGAATATGGCACAATTTATTTATTTATTTATTTATGTATTTATTTATTTATTTTAGCAAAGTTTGGAATTTTTTTTCACCACTTAGTTAAAAAAAAACCTAGACATATTTGGTGTCCATGAAGTCGTAATGACCTGTAGAAACATAGTGGCAGGTCAATTTTAGAATCTAGTGAACCTAGTAAAAATGCCAAAAAAAAATCGTGGGATTGCGCTTTTTTGCAATTTCACTGCACTTGGATTTTTTTTCCTATTTTCTAGTAAACGACATGGTAAAACCAATTATGTTGTTCAAAAGTACAACTAATCCCTCAAAAAGCAAGCCCTCACACGGCCATATTGATGGAAAAATAAAAACATTATGGGAAGGAGGGGAGTGAAAAATGAAAACACAAAACCTCCGGAAATTAAAGGGTTAATAATGGGGAAAAATGTTTTCTGAGGCCTGCCACTACATCTCTTCAAAGGGGTATTGAAGTGCCTCCTTCTAATTTTTGGCATCTCTTGCACTTAGTGCATACCCTTTACCAGTCTAGGAGACTTAAAAAATACTTTTCTGTGGCTTCACATTCCACTTGAGGGAACATTTTTGGTATAGTATCCAGTGCATTGTTGTCGGCTGTCAGGTGGTCATCACATAGGGAGTTCTCACACTGCATAGAAGATTTCAAAGCCAGGACAAGAGACTTTGTGCAGAGAGTACAGAAGCTCTGATCTCCTCCATATCATATCAGGCTGAGTAGATGCGAAACGCTCCACTATATTTCCCAGCAGTGTTGATGAAATAACAGTCCTTGATGCTGCTACGTTAAACTAATTGCTTTTTTCAGGGCTAAATCATATAGATTCTATTCTCTAATATGGTAATACCTCTCTTATCTGCAATTCGTGTAGGGTGAGCTGTTGCAGTAGGGATAGCGTATTACAGCCATCTAGTCAGGGATTATTGCCAAAAAAGGTGTATATTGAGCACAAAAATATTTTTGTGCTCAATATACACCTTTTTGGTATTATTCATTAATCCCAGATCGTACGCTCTATTTTTGCCCTTTGAGTCCTCCTTTGTTGCCAGTTTTTGGTATGGTGGCTGTGTCCTGCGCATGCGCCCTGCACCTGCTGGAGGGGCCTTGCATCTCTGGCTTCAAGTTTCCAAGTGTGCATGTCTTTTGACGTCACTGGGGGATTTCCCCTTGATGTGCGCTCTTGGCGAATGCCGGGGAGTGGGACAACCATTTCCGGTGGTGACGGCGATGCGCATGCGCAGTAAGGACACGCCGCATAGCGAATGCCACTATAAAATGCTGGTTTGGGGTAGGCTTGACACATTCCCTTTTGATAAAACCTACGCGAAACGCGCATCAGGGGGTGGATCCGGTCCCTTGGCATTCTGTTACGTCCATCATGGGTAAGCTTTGTGTCTATTAAGTGCACTGTTTTTTCTCTTTCCCTTGTTTTTCCTTTGTGGAGGCTTAAAGTCACTGTGACAGCCTCAGGAAAATGTGCTACTAGAGGGATATTTTGGTTAACATTGAGGTAAATACTGCCATTTATGAACCATATGTAGTTAAAATTTACAGTGCTCTGTACTAGCACCATGGTGATGGCTATTACTAGTTAATATGCCTGGGACCTATTTGTTTGTTACTAGGGTCTTTTGTGCTCTTTGTTTATGCTTTGATTTGTGACATTTTGTATAGTATCAATTGTAATAAAATGTATACATTTTTTAATTTATATGTATGGAACTCCATTTTTTCTTTTTGTCCTTATTGTATATTGGGAGTATACACCCATTTTCCAGTTACTATATGGGTAGCTACATTCACTTACCTAGATTTTACTTTAAATTAAGTGGGACTCATATTCTTTCTGTGAGTTTGATAACATAAGATTTTTGGTTGGTCAACTGCACAAAATATGACAGGGTTGGACAACTTTTCTCTGTGTTTGATCAGCTTTAGACTGTGGTAATGTGACGCTAGTCACTACTGTCTTACAGACTGTGAGCAAGGGAAGTCAGACATTCCGGGGTGAATATCAAGAGAGCACATAAAAAAACAAGGGTAAAGACAAAGGCATAAGTCAGGTCATGGTCCGGAGTCAAAATACCAGGGGATAGCGGATCAAAACAAAAGAAAAAGACAAAGATATTGCCAGAACATGGTCTAAAGGGTCAGGCAGCTGAAGATTACAACTCAGAACAACAGAATCAGGCACAATCTACATCTGGCAGGCATCAGATAAGTACCTGGGCAATCTCCAGAACAAACAACACCTGGAAAAAGCCCAGCACCTCCTAGTCACAGATAGGATAGCCAAAGCTGTCAATGAAATTACCGATAGCTCAGCATGCCCATCACAAAACTGTATGGGTGAGCTGTCAATCAAATCACCGACAGCATGACCAAGATTCCATAAGACAGCAAAACAATCACTCACTGAGTGGAGGAATCATGACAGCTGACTCATAGATTACATCAAAATTTACTTTGTCATATGATGCATTAACTCAAAATTTCAGGCATTTCAATAATGTATTAAAAAAAGTGGGTTTATCTTACAGTGCTGTGCAAATTAATTGGGACAAAGCAAAAAAATAAAATGTTATAATGCACTGTTACATACTAATTCTGAAAATTACCTTTTTCCACTGGCTAGTTGACCAAGATTTATTTATTATATATTAAAACTGGTTTGAATCACTAACTGGTAACCAACTTACGATTTAACTTAAAAAATGCTTTGTCCCAATTAATTTGCACAGCACTGTATTAAGTGTGAAGTGAACCCCATATAAGGATCTTTTTTTATATCCTCATTGTTTACAGGATCAGAATTAAATCAGTTTATTAAAGTGTATTATATGGTGTTTCATATATTTGAATGCTTCTGTTATTTTTCTGCCAGATAAGCATATTATAATCAAATGCAGTTTATAGCATTAAAAAAAAAAACAGTTATTCATTATGTTCAATATATAATTACTGAGCCACTGATTATCATTTATGATAATAAAGCAAGATGTTTAGTGATTTTATCTTCTTGTTTAACCTAGCCACACAAAGATTTAAAAAAAGGTTCAGAAAACTAAATGTGTTTTGTTTAGAGCAGAAGTAACCTTAGTTATATAGCAATTTATTATATACTAGAGTCAGAAGAAAGAAGACAAAAAAAATGAAAGTTTTGGAGTTTATAGAAAAACAGTGACCGAGCTAAAATATGCCATAAAATTGTGTGGTCAAGCAAAGGCAAAAAAGTGACTTTTGGACAAATGTTTTTAAGCCATTCTGGAGATTGTAGTTCCAAATTGGCAGCCTTAATTGGGGATTAGTAAGGAAATACACATACAGGAATAAACATGATTATTTTTTTCAATGGCCAATATATTCTGAAAATATTCTGATCATTACAAAATAATATATGAAAATATTTGAAAACATATGACATGTCTTGGGTAAATAGGCACTCAGGTGGTCAGCTTTATTTTGTGAACAAGCTGGTTGTGAACAGGAAGAACTGGGCCCAATTCATTTCTGCATTTGCAACTGTTTTGGACTAGTTTTTATGCCTGAAGGCTGTTTTTATTTTTGGACCAAATTCTTCATTAAAGGGAAATTTATCAGTAAGATCAACCCTATTAAACTTTCATGCAGATGATAGAAAGTTGCATGCAGGTTAAAGAAAGATGAATAAAATGATACCTTGATTACTGTGACCCAATATATTATTGTAGAGAAATCAAATCCACATATACTTAATAGGTAACTGAGCTGTTGCATTATTTGAACAGGACACAGATCTTCCTGATAATTTGCTTTCAGAATTTGTTTTAAATGAAAGGGGGTGTTACCAGTGTGAGACATGTAGTGGCTGACAGTCTGTTGACCTGATCTCACTGCAGAGCTATGTGTGATTATAACTAAATCAGGCCTGTCTCATTATAAACACATCTGCAGTTGTAGCACTAGTCTCATAGTGATGTCAGCTCAGCTGTAGCACCGCTTCCTCCACACTGTCTTCCTTTTAAATGTAATCTGAAGAAGGGTTAGCTGTAATCAGGCAAATCTCTACAGCTGAAAGCACTATGAGAGTAGAATGGCAGCTGCATATGTGATGTTTATGACACTAATTTCAGCTCTGCTCTACTGTGGTATAATCACATACAGCTCTTAAATGAGATCAAGAGAACATACTATCTGTTATTACATGTCTCACATTGGTAGCAGCCAAGCGCTTTTGGTATACTTTCTGGGAGATGTATGTCCTGCCCATAGATCTTGACAGCCTAGTCAAATTCATAAAAAGTTATGTTACCTTAGTGGCATAGCTTAATCCAGAAACGCACTCCTGTCTATGACTAGAATAAATGTGTAGTGTTGGTACACAGAACTTGTAAGATGCGCCAAATTCATTAAGTGGCAGGTACATCTTATTCCAGCAGCTTTGTCTAATAAGACTGGCATGTGCCAGAAATAGCAAAGCAAAATACTCCGTAATTAAAAAAAAAAAATGCAGGTCCACAAGAATATTTCATTTTAATACTGATTCTAAAATATATTTCAAATTACAATTATGTACCATATATCTAAATCCAGTAATTGATTATTCAAAAGTAAAGAAAATGGGGAAAAAGTTCAAGTAAATTTAAAATTGTACAGTAGTAAACTTAAGTAAGGTATGAATGTATACCAACTTCTATGACCTGGTTCCCTTTCTAAATGGGTAATGATCTCCTATTACATTATATCTGAGCTAATGAATCTGCTGCTGATGCATTTGATAATTAGATTTTTTTTACAAAAGTCAGGAATAATACCACTTCAGTGGTTTTATGGATATTTATGCTTGATAAACAAGCCCCAAAGTAATGAAATTACCACAAGTTCATTATTCCAGAATAACCAAACTGTTACTGCTCAATTGAGTAAATCATTATAATCATCTATATGTGATTCTAACTGATGAACCATGAAGCATAAAACAAATAGAAAGAGATCTAACCTGAGGGCCCCATCCATGGCACGGATACATTATAGCTGTGTGATTCTCCTGTGGGCCTTGGTCTAGACAAACATCTTTAGCTTTGTTGTTTCGTAGCTGAGGAAAGAAGAACATGAGGTTTTTTTATTTTGTTTCTACTTAAAAGAACATTTTGAAGCCTGTCGAAAGATCGCTTAGGCAGCACTGAAACGGAACAATGCCCTTCAAAATAATGTTCAACTTCTTGAAGTTGGTCAATAGTTGCATAATTTTTTTGCACTTTATGCCATGGATTCCAGCTCATTCATCCTGACAGACTACTTATAAATTCAACATTGTTTAAATTTTGACTACAATATTCTGCTATAGCAAAGGATATCAGAGAACAAATTACCAAATATGTGAAAAATGAAAAATCAACATAGCAGCCTAGTGAGAAATATTTTATTGACTTGTTGTGTCTATTCATTCTGTAAATGGATAAAACTCTACCTATATGTACATTCATCTAGAAAGCACGTTGTCCATATAAATTGAAGAACAAATTTGTTTTAGCATTCATATTAATTTTAATAATGGTTTGAGGCTACATAAAATACAAATTCGCTATAAAGCACAGCTTAAATTGATGCTGTTTATATTTCAGACACATATTGAAAGATAAATGCTATCCAATATTCCTGTTCAAGGCAAAACAACTACAAAGTCATATTTGATTGACGCAATGTATCCTGTCAGTAAAAAGTATCTGCTATTAAATTTTAAAAGGTACTTTGAACAACTGTATAATATAGTGTACTAGAAAAGATTTGTTTTTTTGATTACATTCCAGAATTTTGATGTGGTGGTCTCTTAATTTTTAACAGAGCTGTACATTGATGTTAGTGACAAATACAATTAGTGACAAATACAATTAGTACAGTGTGTGTGCAAATTACTGGACATGTATTTAGTTATTAAAAGATTATTTTTCGGAAGTTCACAGCCAGTGAACTCACTTCACCAATCTGACGTCAGTGTGAGCACCGTGGGAAAATTTCCGTCACATAGGTGAGTTAATTGGCCGTGAACTCCTATTCCCTGTCAGACGGCACCACGAGCAGGATAAATTTTTCACACTCGTGGTGCCCTCAGACAGGGAATAGCAGTTCAGACAGAGACATTGAGCACATGAAGCCTGCCATCTAGATGTAGCAGAGGTGGAACTGACGTGGAATAAAAGGATTTAAGCATCTCTGTGGAAAGGTGAGGAATACTGTTGTTTGTTTTTTTTACCACTGTTACAGATAACGAGGGCATCGGGGGAGTAGACAAAGTTGTACAAAAATGGTTTAATTAAGAATATTAAAAGAGTCTGTCTTTCTTTCAATTAAAGGGCTTTTTCTTGGTGTCTGTGTTTTCTTACAAGGTGACTATGGGGTTAGTAATGGGGGCGTATAATTGACGCCTCTCCATTACTAACATTGGGGCTTGATGTCACCTGATGGTGACATGAACCCCCCCAAGTAGAAAGAGCAAGGCTAAGTGCCAGAATTGGCACATCTTAGAGATGCACCTTTTCTGGGGTGGCTGAGAGCTGATGTTTTAGCCTGGGGGAAGCCAGTATCCATGGCCCCTTCCTAGTCTATTAATATCAGCCCACAGCTGTCTGCATAGCCATTGCTGATTATTAGTTATAGGGGGACCCTATGTCATCTTTTGGGGGTCCCCTTTTTAACAGCCAGTAAAGGCTAATTATACAGCTGTGAGCTGATATTAATAGCCTAAGAACCTCCATGGGTATTACCTCCTTCCCAGGCTATATACATCTGCCCCCAGCCATTGGCTTATCTTCTGCGGGTTATGAAAATTTTGCAGGAGCCCACGCCATTTTTTTCTAAAAAATAATCTTTTATTAATTAAATACATGTCCAGTAATTTGCACACACACTGTACTAATTGTATTTGTCACAGACATCTATATATCTATCTATTCTATTTGTATTTACTGTATGTAATCCATCTCTTCTATCCTGTCGGCTCCTGCAGTGCCGTAAAAATTGGGTGCATAAAAATCGGACAGCACTCTTATGGTCTGAGTGCTGTGCGATTTTTTTCTCGCACCTATAGACTTGCATTGGCGAGTCTTGGCCGAGTCATGCTGCATGCTGCAATTTTACATGCACATAGAATATGCTGGAGAAAAAACACGGTGATGTGAGCTGTCCCATAGATTAACACTGGTCCGAGTGCTATGCGATGTTATCTCTCATAGCACTTGTCCATATTCTACAGTAGTGTGATGCCGGCCTTACTCTGCTAAAAATGAACAAGAATTAGCCTTCACTTTTCTACACCATCAGATGGCAGCAGCACGTAAAGTGCTTTAAATGTTCAATATTTGAATGAGACATTTTTTCCTGTCTTTGCACTTTATGCAATGCCTTTATGAGTGTAGAATTGTATTATTTGAATGAGGCACTACAGTTTGTGCCTTCAAGGGTGTATGGATGACCCTGCTTGTATATTTTGGAAGGCTTTGCAATGTGTGTAGAGATTTTATGAGTGTAGAAGTACCACAACTACACTCACTTTATTCACAATATTTGAATGAGACACTACAGTTTGTGCCTTCAACGGTGTATGGATGACCCTGCTTGTAAATTTTGGCAGCCTTTACACTGTGTATAGAGTTTTTATGAGTGTAGGAGTACCACAACTATACTTTGTTCACAATATTTGAATGAGACACTACAGTTGGTGCCTTCAAGGGTGTATGGATGACCCTTCTTGTGATTTTTGGCAAGTTTTGCACTTAATGCATAGCCTTTAGGAGTTAAAGAGTACCACTACATGACAATTTGAGCATAATGTGTATGAGGCCGCTCTTTATGTCTAATCCTGAGTGTATATGATTCCTTTTTCCATCTAATCTTTGGCAGTTCTTGCTTTCTTAATAAATTACACTGACATTTCCACTTTTTAAATAAAAAAATAAAAATATAATCAAAATTATTTAAAAAAATCTTTATTTTTAATTTTTTTATTTACTTAAATTAGTATTTTTTTAAAACGTTTTAAAATTTTGCCCTATATACAAGTCATTATACTGAAAAGCATGTTTCTTAACATTTTTTTCCTGTAAACTCCAATTTATCATCAATTTTGATTGTTTTATAGTCAGTCCATAAAGTAAAGTAAAAGTGTGTGACACCATTGCTCTAAGCAGCGATCTGGGAGTCAGAGATGCTTCCAGGGGTCTTCCCCATGCTATTCTCCTTCCATTCAGTACTTTTTCCATCCATTTCCACATATTTCCTGCCCCCAGACCTCCTTGTAGGGTCTGCTGGAAAAATGCTCAGATTCCTCATTAACTACCATTATCCTCGTAACTCGAAATGAGCACCTGAGCATTAGGAATTGCTTGTTTTGAGTAATGAACAGCCAAGTGATAAAGTGCTCACTCATCCCTAGTTAACATTTTACATAAGTATTTGGAAGCCAAAATCAGAAATGGAATAATCAGAGGAAAATTATTATAGCAACACGTGCACCAGTTCTGCATTTTTTACTCACTTCTGATTTTGGCTTATAAGAACTGATCGTGTGAATGTGGCCTTACAATGAATAATGGATGTAACTGCAATCAAGGGCTCAGATATTGCCAATAGTAGGCAATGTGTAGTTCATACATCTTTGGCTACTGAGTCATCATTCTGCAAAAAAAATGTCCTTAATAAGTAAAGAGTTAAACTGGCATTTTGCACTTCGTTTGCTTATGAAAGTAATACAACAAAATGGCTGCCATCTTTTTTACAGTGTCATAAACCTGGTCTACACAGGTGCTCATGAACATGTACAGTAGGAAGCCCAGCATCCAGGGCCTAACTGGGACTAAAATTCAGCCCTGGCATTTGAAGTTACACAGGCCCACTTGTCACATGGTGACTGTATAATATCTTTGTACACTTGTAGGCATGGTCGGTTGTAGGCAAAGTGGGGCCCAAGGCAAAGTGTAAAATGGGGCCCCAAATGCTAACATATTGCACATCACACAATAGCATTTTGGTTGTATTTTTGTGTGCAGAGTTCAGGCCGCTAAATGAGTTTGATCGACAATATTGAAGTTGTTCAACGCTTGTTTCCCTGTTATAATCTTGTGACTTTGGAGCTGCATGAACTTTCTCTGGAGTAGGTGGAAACTGTACTGACCGCAAAACCTGAACTAACACCGCAACTAGAAGTAGCCGTGGGGTGTGCCTAACAAACCCTAGACACCTCGACACAGCCGGAGGACTAAATACCCCTATAGATGGAAATAGGAATACTACCTTGCCTCAGAGCAGAACCCCAAAGGATAGGCAGCCCCCCACGAATATTGACTGTGAGTAGGAGAGGAAAGACACACGCAGGCAGAAAACAGGATTCAGCAAAAGAGGCCACTCTAGCTAAATAGGGAAAGACAGGACAGAATACTAAGCGGTCAGTATTAAAACCCTTCCAAAAATATCCACAGCAGATAATACAAAAAGTTCCACAATCTAACTAAAGACATGGAATGTATATCTGCCACTCCAGAGAATCCAACAAGACTGAGAAAATACTGACACAATCTAAGCTGGACAAAAAACAATGAATAGCACAGAATTATTAAGCACACAGCATGTGTGCCACAGAAACAAAACCAGACACTTATCTTTGCTGATTTGGCAGAAGGCAGAAGGAACCAAACCAGGACCAAAACCTCCCAAAAACCATGGACAACTGTCAAGGACTAATGAATCCTGCACGCCTAAATACCCCAGTGCAATCAGCAGCTACAACTGACCAGGACTGCAACTCAGGGACAACTGCATTACCACCTACAACCACCGGAGGGAGCCCAAAAGCAGAATTCACAACAGTACCCCCCCTTGAGGAGGGGTCACCGAACCCTCACCAGAGCCCCCAGGCCGATCAGGATGAGCCACATGAAAAGCATGAACCAAATCAGCAGCATGGACATCAGAGGCAAAAACCCAAGAATTATCCTCCTGGCCATAACCCTTCCATTTGACAAGATACTGAAGCCTCCACCTCGAAAAACGAGAATCCAAAATCTTCTCAACCACATACTCCAACTCCCCATCAACCAACACAGGGGCCGGAGGATCAACAGAGGGAACAACGGGTACCACATATTTCCGCAATAAAGATCTATGGAAGACATTATGGATTGCAAAAGAGGCCAGAAGCGCCAATCGAAAAGACACCGGATTAATAATCCCAGAAATCCTATAAGGACCAATAAACCAAGGCTTAAACTTAGGAGAAGAAACCTTCATAGGAACATGACGGGAAGACAACCAGACCAGATCCCCAACCTGAGGCCGGGAACCAACACACCGACGACGGTTAGCAAAATGTTAAACCTCCTACTGAGACAACACCAAATTGTCCACCACATGAGCCCAAATCTGCTGCAACCTGTCATCCACAGAATCCACACCAGGACAGTCAGAAGGCTCAACCTGCCCAGAAGAAAAACGAGGATGAAAACCAAAATTACAAAAAAAAGGCGAAACCAAAGTAGCCGAACTAGCCCGATTATTAAGGGCAAACTCGGCCAATGGCAAAAAGGCCACCCAATCATCCTGATCAGCAGACACAAAGCATCTCAAATAAGTCTCCAAGGTCTGATTAGTTTGCTCGGTTTGGCCATTTGTCTGAGGATGAAATGCAGAGGAAAAAGATAAATCAATGCTCAGCCTAGCACAAAAGGCCCGCCAAAACCTAGAAACAAACTGGGAACCTCTGTCAGACACAATATTCTCCGGAATACCATGCAAACGAACCACATGCTGAAAAAACAACGAAACTAAATCTGAAGAGGAAGGCAATTTAGGCAAAGGCACCAAATGAACCATCTTAGAAGACCGGTAACAAACAACCCAGATAACCGACATCCTCTGGGAAACAGGAAGATCAGAAACAAAATCCATAGAAATATGCGTCCAGGGCCTCTCAGGGACCGGCAATGGCAAAAGCAACCCACTAGCACGGGAACAACAAGGCTTGGCCCGTGCACAAGTCCCACAGGACTGCACAAAAGAACACACATCACGTGATAAAGAAGGCCACCAAAAGGACCTACCAACCAAGTCTCTGGTACCAAAAATACCAGGATGACCAGCCAACACAGAACAGTGAACCTCAGAAATCACACTACTAGTCCATCTGTCAGGAACAAACAGTTTCCCCACTGGACAGCGATCAGGTCTGTCAGCCTGAAATTCCTGAAGAACCCGTCGTAAATCAGGGGAAATAGCAGAAAGAACCACCTCTTCTTTCAGAATGCCGACCGGTTCAAGGACCTCAGGAGAATCAGGCAAAAAACTCCTAGAAAGGGCATCAGCCTTAATATTCTTAGAACCCGGAAGATACGAGACCACAAAATCAAAACGGGAAAAAAACAAGGACCATCGAGCCTGTCTAGGATTCAGCCGTTTGGTAGACTCGAGGTAAATCAAATTCTTATGATCGGTCAAGACCACAATACGGTGCTTAGCTCCCTCAAGCCAATGTCGCCACTCCTCAAATGCCCACTTCATAGCCAACAACTCCCGATTGCCGACATCATAATTGCGTTCAGCAGGCGAAAATTTACGGGAAAAGAATGCACACGGTTTCATCAAGGAACCAACATGATACCTCTGGGACAAAATGGCCCCTGCGCCAATCTCAGAAGCGTCAATCTCAACCTGAAACGGAAGAGAAACATCCGGTTGGCGCAACACCGGAGCAGAAGTAAATCGACGTTTAAGCTCCTGAAAGGCAGAAACAGCCGCAGAGGACCAATTCGCCATATCAGCGCCTTTCTTCGTCAAATCGGTCAAAGGTTTAACCACGCTGGAAAAGTTAGCAATGAAACAGCGATAAAAATTTGCAAAACCCAAAAATTTCTGAAGGCTCATTACGGACGTGGGTTGAATCCAATCATGAATGGCCTGAACCTTAACCGGATCCATCTCAATAGATGAAGGAGAAAAAATTAAACCCAAAAAAGAAACCTTCTGCACCCCAAAGAGACACTTAGACCCCTTCACAAACAAAGCATTGTCATGAAGGATCTGAAATACCATCCTGACCTGTTCCACATGAGACTCCCAATCATCAGAAAAAAATCAAAATATCGTCCAAATATACAATCAAGAATTTATCAATATAAGTCCGGAAGATATCATGCATGAAAGATTGAAAAACAGATGGAGCATTAGTGAGCCCAAACGGCATCACAAGGTATTCAAAATGGCCTTCGGGCGTATTGAACGCAGTTTTCCATTCATCACCCTGCTTAATACGAACAAGATTATACGCCCCCGAAGGTCAATCTAGCCCCCTTAATCTTAGCAAACAAATCGGAAAGCAAAGGTAAAGGGTACTGAAACTTGACCGTGATCTTATTCAAGAGGCGATAATCAATACAGGGTCTCAAGGAGCCATCCTTCTTAGCAACAAAAAAAAATCCCGCTCCCATCGGTGAAGAAGATAGCCGAATATGCCCTTTCTCCAAAGACTCCTTAACATAACTCCGCATAGCGGTATGTTCAGGCACAGACAGGTTGAAGAGTCGGCCCTTAGGAAACTTACAGCCTGGAATCAAATCAATAGCACAATCACAGTCCCTGTGTGGTGGAAGAGAACTGGACTTGGGCTCATCGAATACATCCTGAAAATCAGACAAAAACTCTGGAATTTCGGAAGAGGAAGAAGAGGAAATGGACATTAAAGGAACATCATTATGAACCCCCTGACAACCCCAACTAGTCACAGACATAGACTTCCAATCCAACACAGGATTATGTACCTGCAACTACGGAAAACCCAGCACGATAGCATCATGTAAATTATGCAATACCAGAAATCAACAATCTTCCTGATGGGCTGGCGCCATGCGCATGTTCACCTGTGTCCAAAACTGGGGCTTATTTTTAGCCAAAGGTGTAGCATCAATGCCCCTTAAAGGAATAAGGTTCTGCAAAGGCTGCAAGGGGAAACCAAAACGCCTGGCAAACTCAAGGTCCATTAAGTTCAAAGCGGCGCCTGAAACCACAAACGCCAAGACAGAGAATGATGACAATGAGCAGATCAAGGACACCGATAACAGAAATTTAGGTTGTACAGTACTGATGGTAAATGAACTAGCGATCCTCTTTGTCCGCTTAGGGCAGACTGAAATAACATGAGAAGCGTCGCCACAATAATAACACAACCTATTCTGACGTCTGAGTCCTTGTCGTTCTGTCCTAGACAGAATCCTATCACACTGCATTGGCTCAGGACTCTGCTCTGAGGACAACGCCACAGCGCGCACAGTTCTGCGCTCCCGCAAGCGCCGATCAATCTGAATGGCCAAAGACGTAGAATCACTCAGACCGACAGGCGTGGGAAACCCCACCATAACATCTTTAACGGATTCAGAAAGACCCTTTCTGAAAATTGCAGCCAAAGCATCATCATTCCATTTAGTCAATACAGACCATTTTCTAAATTTCTGACAATACAATTCTGCCGCCTCTTGACCCTGAGATAGGGCAAACAAGGTCTTCTCCGCTTGATCCACAGAATTAGGTTCATCATATAATAGTCCTAAAGCCTGGAAAAAGGAATCTACATTAAGCAAAGCCGGATTCCCAGATTCCATGGAAAATGCCCAATCCTGTGGATCACCACGCAGCAGGGAAATGACGATTTTAACCTGCTGAATGGAATCCCCAGAGGATCGAGGTCTCAAAGCAAAAAACAGTTTACAGTTGTTTTTAAAACTCAAAAATTTGGACCTGTCACCAAAAAACAAATCAGGAGTAGGAATCTTCGGCTCTAAAACAGGAGTCTGAACAATATAATCAGAAATTCCATGCACCCTAGCAGCAAGCTGGTCTACACGAGAAGCTAATTCCTGAACATCCATGCTAACACAAGACCCCTTAGCCACCCAGAGAAAAAGAGGGAAGAAAAGGCAAAGCAAACTGCAGAAAAAAAATTACTCAACACCTTTCTTCCCTTCTTCTGAGATGCATTTAACTCATAGTTGGCCAGTTGTACTGTTATAATCCGGTGACTTTGGAGCCGCATGAACTTTCTCTGGAGTAGGTGGAAACTGTACTGACCGCAAAACCTGAACTAACACCGCAACTAGAAGTAGCCGTGGGGTGTGCCTAACAAACCCTAGACACCTCGACACAGCCGGAGGACTAAATACTCCTATAAATGGAAATAGGAATACTACCTTGCCTCAGAGCAGAACCCCAAAGGATAGGCAGCCCCCCACGAATATTGACTGTGAGTAGGAGAGGAAAGACACACGCAGGCAGAAAACAGGATTCAGCAAAAGAGGCCACTCTAGCTAAATAGGGAAAGATAGGACAGAATACTAAGCGGTCAGTATTAAAACCCTTCCAAAAATATCCACAGCAGATAATACAAAAAGTTCCACAATCTAACTAAAGACATGGAATGTATATCTGCCACTCCAGAGAATCCAACAAGACTGAGAAAATACTGACACAATCTAAGCTGGACAAAAAACAATGAATAGCACAGAATTATTAAGCACACAGCATGTGTGCCACAGAAACAAAACCAGACACTTATCTTTGCTGATTTGGCAGAAGGCAGAAGGAACCAAACCAGGACCAAAACCTCCCAAAAACCATGGACAACTGGCAAGGACTAATGAATCCTGCACGCCTAAATACCCCAGTCAGATCTGCAATCAGCAGATACAACTGACCAGGACTGCAACTCAGGGACAACTGCATTACCACCTACAGCCACCGGAGGGAGCCCAAAAGCAGAATTCACAACATTTCCCAGCCTCTTTTCACCAGCTGAGGAATAATGATGGGACAGAACGATCACTAATAGATCACTAATAGATCACCATACAGTATCATGTTATCAGCAGCACATCTACAGTTTACACCGGCGATGTGCTGCTGAGAACAATTATTTTTGTTCTGGCAAAAACAATCTGAATATGCAGCATTTTACTTGTTTAGTAAATATACCCCATAGTCCTCCATATATTATAATGTGCTCCACAGTCCTCCATATAGTATAATACACTCCCTATAATCCTCCATATATTAAAATACACTGCTCAGTCCTCTACATAGTATAATACTCGTCATAGTCCTCTATATAGCATAATACACTCCTCATAGTGCTCCATATAGTATAATGCACCGCCATAGTCATCCATGTAGTACAATTCACTTCCTATAGTATAATGCACCCCATAGTTATTCATATAGTATAGCATATTCCCATAGTCCTCGATACAGTATAATGCAGCCCACATATGTATAATGCAGCCACCACCCTACAGAGTATAATGCAGCCAGCCCAGAGTATAATGCAGCCACCCCACAGAGTATAATGCAGCCACCCCAGAGTATAATGTAACCCCCCATAGAATATAATACAGCCCACCTCCCCATAATATATAATGTAGCCCCCATAGAATATAATGCAGCCCCCATAGTATATAACACAGTCTCCCCCATAGAATAGAAAATACCCCCACAATAGTATATAACACAGACACATAGTACATAACACGGCCTCCCCCATAGAATATAATATACTCCCTATAGTATATAGCAAAGCCTGCATAGTATATAGCACAGCCTGCATAATATTGCACAGCCCGCGTAGATAACACAGCCCACACAGTAGTATACAGCGCACCCCACAAAGTAGTATACAGCACAGACCACACAGTAGTATACAGCACAGCCCACATAGTAGTATACAGCATATACAGCACAGACCGTGTAGTAGTATACAGCACAGGCCACACAGTAGTATATACAGCACACCCCACACAGTAATATATACAGCACAGCCCACACAGTAGTATATACAGCACAGCCCCCGTAGTAGTATATACAGCACAGCCCAAACAGTAGTATATAGAGCACAGCCCACGTAGTAGTATACAGCACAGCCCGCATAGTAGTATACAGCACAGCCCACACAGTAGTATATACAGCACAGCCCACACAGTAGTATATACAGCACAGCCCACACAGTAGTATATACAGCACAGCCCACAGAGTAGTATATACAGCACAGCCTGCATAGTAGTATACAGCACAGCCCGCATAGTAGTATACCGCACAGCCCACACAGTAGTATATACAGCACAGCCCACACAGTAGTATATACAGCACAGCCCACACAGAAGTATATACAGCACAGCCCACACAGTAGTATATACAGCACAGCCCACGTAGTAGTATACAGCACAGCTCACACAGTAGTATATGCAGCACAGCCCACACAGTAGTATACAGCACAGCCCACACAGTAGTATATACAGGACAGCCCACACAGTAGTATATACAGCACAGCCCGCGTAATGGTATACAGCACAGCACGCGTAGTAGTATACAGCAAAGCCCACACAGTAGTATATACAGCACAGCCCACACAGTAGTATACAGCACAGCCCACACAGTAGTATATACAGCACAGCCCACCCAGTAGTATATACAGCACAGCCCACACAGTAGTATATACAGCACAGCCCACGTAGTAGTATACAGCACAGCCCGCGTAGTAGTATACAGCACAGCCCACACAGTAGTATATACAGCACAGCCCACACAGTAGTATATACAGCACAGCCCACATAGTAGTATATACAGCACAGCTCATACAGTAGTATATACAGCACAGCCCACACAGTAGTATATACAGCACAGCCCACAGTAGTATATACAGCACAGCCTGCGTAGTAGTATACAGCACAGCCCGCATAGTAGTATACAGCACAGCCCACACAGTAGTATATACAGCACAGCCCACACAGTAGTATATACAGCACAGCCCACATAGTGGTATACAGCACAGCACATGTAGTAGTATACAGCACAGCCCACACAGTAGTATATACAGCATAGCCCACACAGTAGTATATACAGCACAGCCCACACAGTAGTATACAGCACAGTCCACATAGTAGTATACAGCACAGCCCACACAGTAGTATATACAGCACCGCCCACACAGTACTATATACAGCACAACCCACACAGTAGTATATACAGCACAGCCCACATAGTACTATATACAGCACAGCTCACACAGTAATATATACAACACAGCCCGCACAGTAGTATATACAGCACAGCCCACACAGTACTATATACAGAACAGCCCACACAGTAGTATACAGCACAGCCTGCATCTCTTCTTCCCCCCTCGAGAATAACCCCACAGTCCAGTAAAAAAAACAAAAAACACACTCCTCACCTCTCCTCGTGCCCCTCATCTGCTCCTGTCTCAGCGGCTGCAGTCTGCCCGGGACACAGCAAATGCGCGATGCTATAACTTCATCACGCACCCGCAGTGTCAGAGGCAGAGCAGGGAATGATGGGAGAGGGAGCGTCTGTAGATGCGCTCTCCTCCATCATTGCATTCAACTGTATAGTTGAATGCAACGGCGGGGGGGTGAGTCGGCGCTGGCGGAGGGAGGCGGATCGAGCGGCCCACTACTGGCACCGGCCCTTCTGGCATTTGCCAGAAGTGAACGATGGCCAGTCCGGACCTGGCGGCATCCCTCCTTACATGTGTAGGAAGATGTCTTCCCAGTGGATATTCTAATCTATTACTGGAGATTCCATATGTGATAAGATAAAAAGAGGCTACTCCACAGTTGTCTACCCTGTCTATGTGATCTAATATTAGAGGTATCAGGGCAGACATGGTAAAAAGAGGCTGCTTCTCTGCTGTCTACCCTGTCTTTCTGATGATTTTGTGGCTGCTGTGACTTGGACATCTTGACAGTGCATGATAGAGGTTATCTCCTGGTCACAGCAGTGGACTTTCCCCATGAGCTAGTAGGCACTCTTCTTATTAACTAGCAAAAGTTTAGCAATTTTAATGTACTACAATGAGAATTTCACTAGATAAAATAAGTGAATATTTCAATTAAAGTAATTTAGAAAAGTACTTATGAGATTTTCTTTTTTATATATTTTTCTACTCCTAGAAAACCCTTTAATTACACCAAAGTAAATTTGTAAAGGATGGAAGAAATACTAAAACATGGTTTAGTATCTCAGGATAAAATGAGAACTGCAAAAGAAGACTCCAATCTTATCTTTTCACATGTAATGAGGATTTTATGCCTCAAGATAGTAGTGTTAGTGAACAATACTTATTTTTATAGGAATTGTGTGTAGACGTAATTTACCATACCTCTCCATACGCAACGGTATTATTATATCTTCTCATTTCTGGATAAACATTATCCAAGTACCATTGAAAGTTTTTGCACTTCAAGCTTTTCCTTAAAGCGATTCTTTCTGTTATGTCACCAATGTCTATTCCTGGGTTCTGAAAAGATATAAAAACAAACTTAATATATTTTTGAATACTGTGAATGATAGGATTTTGTATAGTCTCAATGATACAGTGGGGCAAAAAAGTATTTAGTCAGTCAGCAATAGTGCAAGTTCCACCACTTAAAAAGATGAGAGGCGTCTGTAATTTACATCATAGGTAGACCTCAACTATGGGAGACAAACTGAGACAAAAAAATCCAGAAAATCACATTGTCTGTTTTTTTATCATTTTATTTGCATATTATGGTGGAAAATAAGTATTTGGTCAGAAACAAACAATCAAGATTTCTGGCTCTCACAGACCTGTAACTTCTTCTTTAAGAGTCTCCTCTTTCCTCCACTCATTACCTGTAGTAATGGCACCTGTTTAAACTTGTTATCAGTATAAAAAGACACCTGTGCACACCCTCAAACAGTCTGACTCCAAACTCCACTATGGTGAAGACCAAAGAGCTGTCAAAGGACACCAGAAACAAAATTGTAGCCCTGCACCAGGCTGGGAAGACTGAATCTGCAATAGCCAACCAGCTTGGAGTGAAGAAATCAACAGTGGGAGCAATAATTAGAAAATGGAAGACATTCAAGACCACTGATAATCTCCCTCGATCTGGGGCTCCACGCAAAATCCCACCCCGTGGGGTCAGAATGATCACAAGAACGGTGAGCAAAAATCCCAGAACCACGCGGGGGGACCTAGTGAATGAACTGCAGAGAGCTGGGACCAATGTAACAAGGCCTACCATAAGTAACACACTACGCCACCATGGACTCAGATCCTGCAGTGCCAGACGTGTCCCACTGCTTAAGCCAGTACATGTCCGGGCCCGTCTGAAGTTTGCTAGAGAGCATTTGGATGATCCAGAGGAGTTTTGGGAGAATGTCCTATGGTCTGATGAAACCAAACTGGAACTGTTTGGTAGAAAAACAACTTGTCGTGTTTGGAGGAAAAAGAATACTGAGTTGCATCCATCAAACACCATACCTACTGTAAAGCATGGTGGTGGAAACATCATGCTTTGGGGCTGTTTCTCTGCAAAGGGGCCAGGACGACTGATCCGGGTACATGAAAGAATGAATGGGGCCATGTATCGTGAGATTTTGAGTGCAAACCTCCTTCCATCAGCAAGGGCATTGAAGATGAAACGTGGCTGGGTCTTTCAACATGACAATGATCCAAAGCACACCGCCAGGGCAACAAAGGAGTGACTTCGTAAGAAGCATTTCAAGGTCCTGGAGTGGCCTAGCCAGTCTCCAGATCTCAACCCTATAGAAAACCTTTGGAGGGAGTTGAAAGTCTGTGTTGCCAAGCGAAAAGCCAAAAACATCACTGCTCTAGAGGAGATCTGCATGGAGGAATGGGCCAACATACCAACAACAGTGTGTGGCAACCTTGTGAAGACTTACAGAAAACGTTTGACCTCATTGCCATTGTCAACAAAGGATATATTACAAAGTATTGAGATTAAATTTTGTTTCTGACCAAATACTTATTTTCCACCATAATATGCAAATAAAATGATAAAAAAACAGACAATGTGATTTTCTGGATTTTTTTGTCTCAGTTTGTCTCCCATAGTTGAGGTCTACCTATGATGTAAATTACAGACGCCTCTCATCTTTTTAAGTGGTGGAACTTGCACTATTGATGACTGACTAAATACTTTTTTGCCCCACTGTATGTTGTTTAAACCTTACCTCCAATGGTAAATTCCACGCAATGTAAACATGTGATTTGTAGTCATCCATCCATACTTCAGCTACTCGTAAAGCATTCCTCTTGGTGTAGAAATCTATGTTATTGTTATAAGGCTTTCTTTTACGTTCTATGTGGGCCACTCTTGAACAGGGAAGGACTTCCATACTTCCACCACACAACCAAACCTAGAATAAAACAATGTTTTTTAATAATAGCAAAGTTTTTTTCACATCTATAAAATCATATTAGGAAATCTCAAGACTTAATAATCAGTAGGTTCATATATTAATTGCTTAGTACTAGAGAGACTACAGACTATTTAACCATAAATACTGCTTATGACTACTGGAAGCATAAAACTAGGAACTAATTTTTCAAACAATTATTTCTAGGAAGAATTTTCATACTCAGACCCTTCAATATGAGCCAGAGTGAACCATTAATATTTAAATGCTCCAATGTGGTTGATCCAGTCCAAGCCTATATTAGATGACCAACCATATTGAATGCCTTGTGCACTAAAAATTTATGTACAAATAAAATTTCCTTTGGCCCAGAACATAGACCTGTGACAATGAATTTTCAGAGAAAGGCTGGCCTTCAAGAAACAAATTATTTGAGATCAACCACATTCAAAGGCAAAGACTGTTTTGGAAATGTAATAATTTATGGTATATTTTTCAATAGTATCAACATCACATGAGAACCTGACAGCTGATATATGCTGCTCGATCCATGGCAAGCAGGTATCATACACTAGTTGCATTATTTCAGCAATATATGTTCAATAGTCGTTGGGGATCGTGCTGCATGGTAGACTAGTCAGACAGGATGGTTGCCCACTCCTCTTTAGGGACAGGTCTATGTGCATAGGGAAACAATCAATGTTAACGGGTGAGGAGAAGCTGCTGGAAACCGACCTGTCCAACAAGTCTCCCATATGATGCAGCATTTCAGAGTTAAACACATATGGCTGAAAGCATGCAGCCAGTATCTGATACATGCTGCCCATGGATCGGGCAGAAATTATCAGCTGCCAATTTCCCTTTAAGAAAGAGATGATAAGTGCACACTGAAGGGTCTGCTAAAGAAACCTTGCTGCTAGTTTAGATCATTTATGTCAGAGAAATGGTACTGATTTTGTACAAATAATTGTACATTATATGAACAATAACATATTTGTGATTGTGAACGTTTTTAGACTGCAACCTCCTTTTATGTTGAGGCGCCATATTCAATTTTGTGCCCCCAATAGAAACTGTACAATAAGCCATGATTTGGGTGAATTTAACCATTTCTACTATATGTGCACTAATGGTGCTATTTTCAGCTTCGGATGTGCATCTATCCATTAGGTAGACCATTCTCCCATTGCGATAAAAAAAAAACAAAGAAATGAACTGGGATATAAGTTGGTGTGCACGTAGCATGGTAGTGCATGTTCACACTGGCCACCAAACAGACAAAGCTCAAGATTGAAACATAATAAGCATATACTCTGCAGTAAATAAATAAATATAGCAATAGTGCAAGAAAAAATATAGGATACTTAGTTAATATAATTTTGATTAAAAAAATGCAAATGACATCCCAACACATCAGAGTAACCCTAATTGGGAAGGTCCTAACCTCTGATATTAAAAACTTTACCATTTTGACATGCCAGTTCTATTATTCATTTTAAAGGATGTGGCTCAACTTCCAAAGCATTTGTAGAAGGAAGCAACTTTGTAATTCTAATTTTAAGAAAAGTCCTCTCCATTGATAAGAATGGAGGAATTTTTAATTTTATTTTTTAATGCTGGCTGTTTAGGAGACCCACCAATGCTGCAGTCTAGCAGTGTGGCCAATTATGTGAAGTGCTTACAAGATTTTTTTTATTAAAGCACTATGAGCAATGATTTAAAACTGGCCATATTGCTGGAGCTTTAATGTCCCTGTGCTCCTATGATGCTAATGAACCATTTTAGAGTATACAGTTCGGACCAGCAGAGCAACCATGCTGCAGGTCCGAACTGCCAATCTTCAGGAGAGCACCACTAGCCAGAATTTTTGTTTCTTGTTTTCTGGGGGTGTTGTTCTCCTGAAGAAGACACATGCGAATTAACCTTTAATGATTTGGTTTAAACTTTTTAAAACAGATCACAACATATGCAGAACTTGAGCATAGTCTAGAGCAGGGGTCTCAAACTCAGCTGGGTATATGAGCCACACCAACAAAAAAAAATAATTTGAAGAATTGCATTCTTTGCAGGATGAGGTGTCCCCATCTGGTACTAATATGTTCATCTTGTTCCCCATCTTGTAGTAAAGTCCAACCATCCTATAGTGATGTAACCCACACTGGTCTCCATTCTGTAGTAATAACTAGTGTTGAGCATTCTGATACCGCAAGTATCGGGTATCGGCCGATATTTGCTGTATCGGAATTCCGATACCGAGTTCCGATATTTTTGTGATATTGGAAATCGGAATGAGAAGTTCCCAGTGTATGGTTCCCAGGGTCTGGAGGAGAGGAGACTCTCCTTCAGGCCCTGGGATCCATATTCATGTAAAAAATAAAGAATAAAAATAAAAAATATGGATATACTCACCCCTCCAGCGGACCCTGGACCTTAGCGATGTAACCGGCAGCCTCCGTTCCTAAGAATGCAGTGAGTGTAGGACTTGCGATGACGTCGCGGCTTGTGATTGGTCGTGTGAGCAGTCACATGAGCGGTCACGCAACCAATCACAAGCCGCGACGTCATCGAAGGTCCTTCACTCTGCATTCTTAGGAACGGAGGCAGACGCTTGGTCTGGTGAGAGCCAGGGGCCGTCCGAGGGGTGAGTATATCAATATTTTTTATTTTTATTCTTTATTTTATACATGAATATGGATCCCAGGGCCTGAAGGAGAGTTTCCTCTCCTTCAGACCCTGGGAACCATTCCGATATTTTGTGTCCCATTGATATGCATTGGTATCGGGTATCGGTATCGGCGATATCCGATATTTTTTGGGTATCGGCCGATCCAATCCGATACCGATACCTTTGCATATCGGAAGGTATCGCTCAACACTAGTAATAACCCATTCTGGTCCCCATCTTGCAGTAATGACCCCATCCTGGTCCCCATATTGCTGTAATGATCTCATCCTGATTGCCATTTTGTAGTAATTTCCTCCCACTTGGTCCCCATTTTGCAGTAATATCCGCCAAGGTGGTCACTGTCTAGTAGTAATGTCCTCATCCTGGTCCTCATCTTGTAATAATATCCTCCATGCTGGTCCCTATCATGCAGTAATAACGCTATTCTGGTCCCCATTTTGCAGCAATAACACCATTCTGTTCTCCATCTTATAGTACTGTTCCCCAACTTGGTCTCCATCTTGCAGTAATGTCCCCTTCCTTGTCAACCATTTGTGGTAATTTTCCCATCCAGGTCCCCATCTTATATTAATGTCCTTCACTGTAGTCCCCATCATGTAGTAATGTCCCCATCCTGGTCCCCATCTTGTGGCAATATCCCCCCATCTGGGTCTTCATCTTGTTGTAATGGTCCCCATCCTGGTCCCCATCCTGTAATAATGACCCAATCCTGGTCATAATCTTGCACCAATAACCCAATTCTGGCCCCCACTTTGCACTAATAATCACATTCTGGTCCCCATTTTGCAGCAGTATCCCCCAACCTGATAACTGTTTTGTTGTAATGTCCCCATCCTGGTCCATATCTTATAGTAATGTCCTCCATTCTGGACCCCATCTTGTGATAATGTCGACCATCCTCTTCACCATCCTGTAGTAATGACCTAATCCTTGTCCCCATCTTACAGTGATGACCCCATTATTTTGTAATCTCCCCATCCTGTTCTCCACCCTGTAGTAATGACCCCATCCTGGTCATCATCTTATAGTAATGTCCCCCATCTTGATCCCCATCTTGAAGTAATGTTCCCATCTTGCAGTAATGAACCAATCCTGGTCCCTACCATACAGTAATGCATCCTGGTCCCCATCTTGTGGTAATGTCCCCCATCCTGGTCCTCTTCTTGTTGTAATTTTCCCTATCCTGGTCCCCATCCTTTAATAATGACCCAATCCTGGTCATCATCTTACACTAATAACCTCATTCTGTCATTCTGGTCCCCATCTTGCATCAATAAACCCATTCTGGTCCCCATTTTGCAGTACTATCCCCCCAGCCTGGTAGCTGTCTTGTGGTAGTGCCCCCATCCTGGTCCCTATCTTATAGTAATGTATTCCTTCCTGGACCCCATCTTGTAATAATGTCCCCCATCCTCTTCCCTATCCTGTAGTAATGACCCTATCCTTGTCCTCATCTTACAGTAATGACCCCATTATTTTGTACAGATTAGTATACTCCACACTCCCGAATACTGCAGCTCAGACCCCCACTGATTCTTGTTTTCTAATAAGAATTGTTTTGTCAATAAAAATAAGTATTTGTTTTAGTGTAGTTGCATTTTAAGGCCATATAATTTATACCCCTCAGTCAATGTACTCAGGGAAAACTCTCCCTGAAAGGACGGGAAGTAAGAGTCTCAAAAAGCTCCAGTTTCAACTATGAAAATTGCAAGGTTACATTTTTTGAAGACACCTTCCCTTTTAGGTTCTTACGAGAGGGTGCTAGCTCCTTGTCTGGGTCATTTGAATAGAAAATGGAAGAAAATTAAAAATAACAAGTGATTTGATAAAGATAAAAGAGTATTAGAGGCCACGTTGGGGAGTAAAGCTTCTCACTAAGGCAACATACATTGAAAAAATTGAGTGCTTGGGGCTTCATAATATGGAATGACTGCATTATTTTATACAGCACATTTGGACTGCATGGCCATATCATTAGCTCAATATCTAGTATATGTATTTGCAAGTCTGGCAGCTATGCAATGTATTGTGCTTAATTTAATTATTCTGCTGTAGTTGTTTTCCCATCTAGGCAAAAGCCAGTGCAAATATTATGATACTGACAAGAAGGGTTTTTTAGATTTCCATTAAGTAAGGTAATATATAGACATGTCATGTATTGCTTACTTTATCAGGCTATGAAATATTCGGTGCCAGAAGGCCCCTGCCAAGATATGAGCCAGCAGATAATGGGCTGTCTCGTTTTCCGCAGATGTACAAAAACTTGATCTGAGGTAATCCTCAGAATGCACCATGGTACATTGTTTAGAATTGAGAGTCCTCAGTGTTTGATGGTACATTAGGAACCCACTAATTCATTGTAAAGTAGAAAGACAGCTGAATTAGTGAAACTTCACAAAATATAATGCACATGACAAGCAATCAGAATGCAAATATGAAGGTGATTGTTTATGCTTTGGATGCACGTTATGCATTTGCATTTCTTATCACACCATTACTCATAATTTAAAGATGCCACTTTGAGTCATGCCAGCTAGAAATGGTGCTGAACAGAAACATAAGGATTAGTCAAAGCGAGTTTATGATGATATTGATGATGGCAGTGACAATCACTTTGACCTTTGCTGCTGATATTTGCTGTCACCTGATGACTTTAACCAGCTTATATTTTTGAACCATTACAACATATGTTACAGGAAAAAGAAAATTATGTTTTCAAAGTCTACTTGTGGAGGTTTTCAATTATTACATATTTACATATCACTGGGATAGTGTATTACTGTTAAATTAAAAAAAGACTAACAAAACTTCATATAATATTGATACAGGAAAGATATATATCTTGGTACCGTGTTAGCCAGTAGATAGAAAAATGTTTAGAATTGAGAGTCCTCAGTGGTTGATACCTTTTAATGGCTAACTGAAAAGATGGTAACAAATTGCAAGCTTTCGAGACTACACAGGTCTCTTCATCAGGCAAAGATTAATACAAATTCTGAAGAATCATATTTATGCACAACATAGCACAGAAAAAAAAAAAAAAACATGGATAAGACAGGTGGCATGAAGCAAAATTACCATGAGTGATAAACAGTTATGTCCATAAATGTTGGGCCAGTTCTTAGATAAGGAATGTTTTATTGTCCTCTGATTGGGGTCTCTGTTGTGATGACCCCTCATAGTCTGAGGGGCAAGTTCCTTAGTTGATGTAAAAAGACATAAATCCATGCGACACATTAATTCCACCACTAAGACAGACAACCTTTACTACAAAAAGATGCCCGCTTACGATCCATTTTTCCAGACCCCCCACTACTGTGTTTTAGGCAGCCCCCAAATCTGAGAAGCATCATTGTCAAGAGCTCCCTGTCCTCTCCAACAGCTACAGGTACCTTTCCCTGCAATCAGAAAAAATGTAAAACCTTTCCATTTATAATGACCACGGACAAGATAAAGATTCCCAATTCACATCAGGACTACAAGATACCAGGTACTTTCAGCTGCATCACATCTAATGTGGTGTACCTAATTATTTGTACTAAATGTTCAACTGGGGGTCTGTATGTGGGGGAGACAGGGCAAAAGTTTAGAACAAGAATGAATTCTCACCGCCATACAATAAGAGAAAAAAGAATGGATCTACCTGTGGCAATACATTTTTGTCTCCCCAATCATAGCATTATGGACTTGAAATTACTTGTGTTAAAAAGTAACTTCAAAACTTAGAGAGACAGAAGAGTTTGGGAATATAAACTGATGACGACCTTTGACAGTCTTAGTGGTGGAATGAATGTGTCGCATGGATTTATGTCTTTTTACATCAACTAAGGAACTTGCCCCTCAGACTATGAGGGGTCATCACAACAGAGACCCCAATCAGAGGACAATAAAACATTCCTTATCTAAGAACTGGCCCAATATTTATGGACATAACTGTTTATCACTCAAGGTAATTCTGCTTCATGCCACCTGTCTTATCCATGTTTTTTTTTTTTTTTTCTGTGCTATGTTGTGCATAAATATGATTCTTCAGAATTTGTATTAATCTTTGCCTGATGAAGAGACCTGTGTAGTCTCGAAAGCTTGCAATTTGTTACCATCTTTTCAGTTAGCCATTAAAAGGTATCAACCACTGAGGACTCTCAATTCTAAACATTTTTCATTTAATATTGATTATTTGTTATAAATGTCCCAAAAGTTCTAGCAGTATACATATTTATTATTATTATTATTATTATTATTAATTATTATTTATTTATATAGTACCATTAATTCCATGGTGCTGTACATATTTATATTGTTTGCTTATATAGCGACATTAATTCATCATTGCTTTATCATAATCATCACTTTCCCCATTGGGGCTCACAGTCTACCAGCATGTCTTTGAAGAGTGGGAAGAATCCAAAGTACCTAGAGAAAAGCCAAACATTTAACATGTTTGCAAATTCAGTCTTTAGTGGGATTTGAACCCCTATAAATATGTAAATCTTTATATGTGTGTTGCAGCAGACTGTGCTTTGCCATACAGGAGACTTCTGAAGAAGGCATATACTGTATATGATTTTTGCAATGGCACTCGATGCTGGATGGATGCCTTAGCCATTGTGAGGTATATACCTCCTGAGTGTATGGTGATCAGAAAAACAGTCTGCACAGTCTTAAAAATGCAATTTGTTGGTAAAAAAATATTCTTAAGGTCTCAGGTTTAATTAACTATAAAACTACTTTTTTAAGCGTGTACATAAGTAATAACACTACTATATGACTTGTATACTGTATGTTTCAATAGTATCCCTCTACAGGCACAGTCATCTCTAAGTTAATGGGTGGGGACCAGCTGCTATGGTGTCTCCCATTTACTGCACACTTTGACATACGAGTCTACGACATTTAATAAGCAAATGTTCAGAAGCATCAGAAGCATGGAATAAATAATATGGTAGCACTGAGCAGTGAAGCTGTGAATCCTGCTCAGAGGTCAAATACGACACTTACAAAAAGCTGCTGCACCTTTCTAAACCCCCATTCTATTTCCATGCACATCAACAGATGGTTCTTTTCTCTCTTACAGTTGTAGCAGAATTGGATGGGATTTCAAGAAATCTCATGCCCTTTGTGTTTTTTTTTTTTACTGACCTGCGGTGCGTGTTTCAAATCCACAAACTGTTAGTTTCTCTTGTGCGTACACTGAGTTTTATGTGCAGATTGTTCACATAAACTTGCATTAGATATGCAACATTGGCAGGTAAAAAAACACACATAGTTTTTAGTGTGTTTCAGCAGTGCCTAATAATGTGGTACCATCAATCAGTTTCAATGTGCAAATAGCAAGGTAGGACTGTAGTTAAATAAAATATAACTTTTAATTCACTCTATTAAAAAGAGCCTGACAGACTCATAAAACCAACATAGACTTCCAAAGCATAACAAACAACGTACAAATACTAACAGATGCTCCCAGTGAGCTCTGCAAAAGCTCCAGCACGGTGACAAAAAATACACCTAATCTCATGGAAACTTACACCATACGAAAGGTTTTTTTCAATGTTTCCTCCACAGCCTGTATATAATGAGCTTTATAGCAGGTCAAAGCAATGAAGCCATTAATAATTGCTACTGAAATATAGGAACAATCTAACCCAAGATAAAAGTTCCTTGCTTCACAGCGTTTTATGGGATGAATTGCGATGTCCGTACATATGAGGAGGCCCTCTGCGTGCCCGTTTAAAGCCTCATTCCTCCGGATTTCATCCCATCGATTGTTACTTCCTCCCTCATCGTGAATTCTCCCACGACGAGGGAGGAAGTAATCGCAATTCATCCCATAAAACGCTGTGAAGCAAGGAACTTATATCTTGGGTGAGATCGTTCCTATATTTCAGTAGCAATTAATTATTAATGGCTTCATTGCTTTGACCTGCTATAAAGCTCATTATATACAGGCTGTGGAGTGTTTCTGCAGTGGAAACATATCGAAAAGACATGTAATCTGCATGTCTATATCAATAAAATGTTGTTGAAGTCAAATACCAGGAAGTATTAAAAACAAATCAATCAGCTTTGTTTAAAACATGTCATACCAACAAGAGACAAAAACACAGCGTCAAAAAGCAAAAAAAATGCATGTAAAAAATGCACTAAAAAAGCCATTAAAAAATGCAAGCAACCTAATTTACTACAGTATATACTGTAGGTGCAAAAATGCTTCAGAAAATCTGTAGCATCAAAAACTCACCATAAGCTCATCCTGGAAAAGTAGCCTTATTGTTCAAACCATAATTAATGCACATAACTTCTATAGATTTCATAAAGGACTGGTGAAGCTTCAGGGTCTCATTGTAGATTTACCAAAATTAATGTTATTAAAAAGGTAGAAATGTTAGACCATATCCTGAAAAACACTACTAATGACTGAGTACTGCTCTTAAGGTCCTTATTTCATAGACTGCAATATATTATAAAGATACAAATCATTTATTATAGGAAAAAATATTTATAAACCTGGGAATCTGAATTAACTAGTGAACATATATCCCCTTAAAAAATTAGATTTTATTATGAATATTTTAAAAATACACCACCCAGTGCTATTTAGGCACAATTCGGCCTAAAGGTAAAAAAGACCAAGGTCTAGCGCATACCCTGCAATGGCCTACTCTGTCACCTGCCTGGCTGTGGAGGTTGGCACCCTAATTACGATGTTTTGGCGCCCCCACTCAACGTGGACTACCCCTCACTGCCCTAGATCACCCTATGCTGCAGGTGTGAAAACAAAATACATAAGAACAGAGATGAAGAAAGCAAAAAAATGGTCAAAAAAACACACAAAGAACTCAATAGAAAAAAATTAGCAAAAGAACAGAGGCAAAAGCAGGATATTAGATAAGACCTATATAGGCTCCGGCCCCTTTCATAAACCAATTTGCTAAACACCAATAATAGGCAATGGGTATGCTGTCAGATGTGCCACATAAAATTTTTTAGCATCAATCACTACAGCCTATACCACATATACTCAAAATACTGCAGTTTGTCTAGCTATTATTAGCATAAATTATACCCATAAGGGATTAAAGCCTGCAGTTAATATTAAACACAACCCAAATAGATAACCAGGGCCAAGTATTTAAGGTATCTCAGTGGTGTAGGTAGAATTATATGTTATTTATCATGATATATTGCACTTCGCCTCATAGCCTTAGCATAGATAACTGCCTTAAAAATTGCAAATTATACCATATACATTTTCTTCTTCATGGACTATCAAGCCATAGATATACCAGCCCTAGGGGGTTGCCCCCATATATAAACAGGGCTAAACAGTCACAAAGATACTAGTGCAAAAGCCTAAAACAGGCAAGACTGTACAATTTTACAATGGTATAAACAGGATGGCGTGTTACTTATCATGATACACTGTGCCTCGCCTCAACGCGTTTCCCCGTAGTTCGGTTCATCAGGAGGCCCGTCAGAGGGTTCTCAAAATGTTAGATGCCATAGATGAGTAGCATGACCAGTGGCTTATACGGGTGGAATTAAATAACCCCCGCTCATACACATGCTCCAATCTGCATCGCCACCAATAATCATGGCCAGAAAAAGCCTGAGTGATGAACTATTTACCTGCCAAATCCAAAAGGATTGATGTACCAATATGCCATGCTTCTCCGGCGTCAGGGTGCTGCTACCGCGCAAGTGCGGAAGTATCATTCACGTCATCAGGAGATTATTGCCAGCTAGGCGCCAATGCGCCTGCGCATTAATCGGAGCAAACTGATCGCTAGTGCGTTTCATTCTACGTCGCTAATGCGTTACATTCTCGCCTGCGATCCGCAAAACTGGTCACTAAAGCGTTTCATTCTCAACGCAACAGCGCATGATCGGGAAGCAAAACTGATCGCTACAGAGTATCATTCTCCACATAGCAGCGCATGACCGGAAACGCTCCAAGTGCACCCAATAGATTTTCATATATTATTGCTCCTTTCACACATAAGCATATATTATGTCTTGCTGGCATACAGAAAAATGGAAAGGCAGGGTACATTTCCAAAAATATAACTATAAAGTCCATTAAAAGGCATAAAGATATTAATAGAAAATTACAGACAATGTGTCACATGTACAAACATGCTCAAAAAAACATGTAGCTTTAAGGATAAATCCATTAACCTCCACATATCATACGGCCTTCGACCCCAAAAGAGACCACTACAAAAACCAAAAACAACACACAAATGGACAAGGTGAGGGAAACTGTTAAATAAAACACGCATATGAAAGATATTCATTCAGGCCCTTTGGGGACAAAGATTGTACTCTAAACATCCACTCAGTTTCTTTTTGTTGGATAACCTTATCTAGATCACCCCCTCTTGTTTTTGGTTTAACTATTTCCACCATGTTAAAGGTGATTTCTTTCAAATTGCCCCCATGTACCTCATTCATATGGCGAGCTATCGGGGTGTCCCTCTTGTTTCTAATATCACCCACGTGCTCTCCCACCCTTACCCTCAGTTCTCTGGTTGTTTTACCAATATAATCCTTCGGGCAGGTGCACGTGGCCTTGTAGACTAGCCCGGTAGATTTACAGTTTCCAAAATCTCTGATCTGGTATTCCCTGCCATTTGCCGCACTGCAGAAGGTTTTACATTGTGTCATCAGTGAGCATCTAGAACAATTGCCACACCTAAAGAACCCATTTGGTTTTCTGTCCAGCCATGTTCCTTCCCTACGGGGTTTCTCATATAAGCTATGAACCAAGGCATCCCCTATGGTTTTACCCCTTCTATACGTTATACTGGGTTTGGGGGATATAAAGTTGCTTACATTAGGGTCCGCCAGCAGAATGCCCCAATGTTTTTGAAATACTTGAAAAACCCTCTCAGATTGCCCGTCAAATGTACCAATCATCCTGACAATTTTATCCGATTCCTCCCGATCTTTTTTATGTAGGAGGGACTGCCTATTGACAGTGAAAGCTTCCCTAAATGGACCATCTAATGTCTCTTTGGGATATCCTCTTGCCCTAAATCTGCCATATAAATCATCAGCTTGTTTTCTGTACACCCCCAAATCAGAGCAGTTCCTCCTGATACGTAGGAACTGCCCTTTAGGTATTCCTCTTTTAAGAGGAACTGGATGATGGCTGGTCCATCGTAACAGATTGTTAGCGGCAGTCGGTTTGCGGAAGGTACAGGTTTCAATCCCCCCGTCTTGTCTTTTTGAAATTGTCAGATCCAAGAAATTAATGCTATGTTCATGGTACTCAGATGTAAACCTTAAACCAAAATTATTCATATTGATGTCCTCCACAAACCTACAAAAGTCACTCGCAGAGCCGGACCAGAAAATCAAAATATCATCAATATATCTGGCCCATAAATTGATGAAAGGGCTCCACCATACTTCTTCATTCCCAAACACTAGAGTTTCCTCCCACCAGCCCAGGAAAATATTAGCATATGTGGGGGCACAGGGGCTCCCCATTGCTGTACCCCTGAGCTGGTGGAAGTACTTCCCATTAAACAGAAAATAATTATGGGTCAGGACGAACATGAGGAGATCTTGAATAAAAATATTGTGTTCAACACATTCCACTGCTCTAGTCCGTAAAAAATGTGCCACGGCTTTGTTGCCACACTCATGTGGGATAGAGCTATACAGCGCCTCAACATCTATTGACGCTATAAGTGTCCCATTACCCAAAGTGATCCCCTCAAGCATTGACAACAGATGTGAGGTATCCCTCACATAGGATGGAAGCGATGTGACAAATGATCTTAGAACTCTGTCCAAGTACACCCCACTGTTTTGTGTTAGGGAGTCTATCCCTGATACTATCGGACGCCCTTTTAAAGGCACTAGGCCTTTGTGCACTTTTGGTAAGGCATAGAATGTGGGAATCACAACCTTATCGGGTAACATAAACTTATATTCATTCTCTGAAATTAACCCTCTTTCTTTGGCTTGATCCAACATGGCTGCCAGAACCTTCCTATATTCCTTTGTGGGGTCTTTAGGTAGGATTTCATATGTATCATGCTCATGGAGTAAAGCATGACACATATCTAAATAAACTGAATGGTCCATGATGACGAGGTTGCCCCCCTTGTCAGAGGCCTTTATAATTACATCCTTATTTTTTTCTAACCTTTTTAAAGAGTTTTTTTCGCCCTCCGTTAGATTGGATGCCCACTCATATGTCTCCCTTTTGATCTTGGATAAATCTGTCTCCACTAGCTTCATAAAAATGTCAACGCTCGTAACATAATTTATAGGTGGCATCCTAGTGCTTCTATTTTTTAAATCTGTAAAGGGACCCTTACCCCGTACCTGGTGATTCTCATTCAGTAATTCAGTTAACGTACGCCAGCTCTCAATGTCGTCTTCTGATACACCTAACCTTCTGCAATTCTCAATGTCATTCTGCTGAAAGAATAATTTCCATTTCAGGTTGCGTCCGAATAAGTTCAAATCCTTCACCCATCTAAAGCAATCATATGCACCCGTAGGGACAAAATTTAAACCTCTCCCCAACAGGGAATAGTCTTCCCTTGATAATACATAGGATGAGAGGTTAATAATTTCCCCTTGTCCTATATGACTCTCTTCCTGAGATCGTACCCCCCTATGGGGCCCCGATCTAAAAAAGAAGAGGAAGAGGATTGAGGCACTGTAGAGGAGGTAGATGCTAAAGGCGTAGCCTGGTACAGTCTGGGCTCTCCGCCTCTGCTTCTGCGTCTGCGCTGATACCTTTGCGCCCGCCATCTTCCTTGTGGTTGTCTACCCCTCCCCCGAGTTACAGTGAAATTATCAACCCTTTCGGTATCTGAAGTGTCAATATCTGATGATGATACCTCTGGTGCAATATTGCTCTGATAATCGTACGCTCTGTTCTCCTTAAATTCACTCAGATCACGCGTGAACTGCGTATGTTTTCGATCTTTTAGATTAGACTGGAATCTCTCAACAGAGGTTTGTAGTGTGTTTTCCCGTCTGACAAAGTCCGGATCTGATTTAAATTTTTGGACTTTTTCAATCAGATTATTCAATTTTTTGGTTGATTCCTCAAATAGCCCTTTCTCCTCTATGAGAAGAAGTTGCATGAACCTCACTGAGGCTTCTATTGATTCTTTGGTCCACGCTAATAATAAGTTAGGGTTGGCTGTTCTGGGTGAGGGTTGTATAGTTATTCTAAGGCCCTTAGGAACGATCTTATTTTTGATGTAATTTTCCAATCCCTTTATTTCCCACCAAGATTTTATATTCTCTTTGTAGGCTAAATACAATTCTTTGAACAGTGTTTTCAGGGAAGGATTTTCTACGTTATCAGCAGCTTCGTAATTTGTAGAAAATACTCGATTGGCGTCTTGTGCCCATAAATCAGTATTAATGGGGTTGGACAGAAAGCTAGCCATGTTCGAAAGTCATTTATTATAGGAAAAAATATTTATAAACCTGGGAATCTGAATTAACTAGTGAACATATATCCCCTTAAAAAATTAGATTTTATTATGAATATTTTAAAAATACACCACCCAGTGCTATTTAGGCACAATTCGGCCTAAAGGTAAAAAAGACCAAGGTCTAGCGCATACCCTGCAATGGCCTACTCTGTCACCTGCCTGGCTGTGGAGGTTGGCACCCTAATTACGATGTTTTGGCGCCCCCACTCAACGTGGACTACCCCTCACTGCCCTAGATCACCCTATGCTGCAGGTGTGAAAGCAAAATACATAAGAACAGAGATGAAGAAAGCAAAAAAATGGTCAAAAAAACACACAAAGAACTCAATAGAAAAAAATTAGCAAAAGAACAGAGGCAAAAGCAGGATATTAGATAAGACCTATATAGGCTCCGGCCCCTTTCATAAACCAATTTGCTAAACACCAATAATAGGCAATGGGTATGCTGTCAGATGTGCCACATAAAATTTTTTAGCATCAATCACTACAGCCTATACCACATATACTCAAAATACTGCAGTTTGTCTAGCTATTATTAGCATAAATTATACCCATAAGGGATTAAAGCCTGCAGTTAATATTAAACACAACCCAAATAGATAACCAGGGCCAAGTATTTAAGGTATCTCAGTGGTGTAGGTAGAATTATATGTTATTTATCATGATATATTGCACTTCGCCTCATAGCCTTAGCATAGATAACTGCCTTAAAAATTGCAAATTATACCATATACATTTTCTTCTTCATGGACTATCAAGCCATAGATATACCAGCCCTAGGGGGTTGCCCCCATATATAAACAGGGCTAAACAGTCACAAAGATACTAGTGCAAAAGCCTAAAACAGGCAAGACTGTACAATTTTACAATGGTATAAACAGGATGGCGTGTTACTTATCATGATACACTGTGCCTCGCCTCAACGCGTTTCCCCGTAGTTCGGTTCATCAGGAGGCCCGTCAGAGGGTTCTCAAAATGTTAGATGCCATAGATGAGTAGCATGACCAGTGGCTTATACGGGTGGAATTAAATAACCCCCGCTCATACACATGCTCCAATCAGCATCGCCACCAATAATCATGGCCAGAAAAAGCCTGAGTGATGAACTATTTACCTGCCAAATCCAAAAGGATTGATGTACCAATATGCCATGCTTCTCCGGCGTCAGGGTGCTGCTACCGCGCAAGTGCGGAAGTATCATTCACGTCATCAGGAGATTATTGCCAGCTAGGCGCCAATGCGCCTGCGCATTAATCGGAGCAAACTGATCGCTAGTGCGTTTCATTCTACGTCGCTAATGCGTTACATTCTCGCCTGCGATCCGCAAAACTGGTCACTAAAGCGTTTCATTCTCAACGCAACAGCGCATGATCGGGAAGCAAAACTGATCGCTACAGAGTATCATTCTCCACATAGCAGCGCATGACCGGAAACGCTCCAAGTGCACCCAATAGATTTTCATATATTATTGCTCCTTTCACACATAAGCATATATTATGTCTTGCTGGCATACAGAAAAATGGAAAGGCAGGGTACATTTCCAAAAATATAACTATAAAGTCCATTAAAACCTTGGCCCTGGTTATCTATTTGGGTTGTGTTTAATATTAACTGCAGGCTTTAATCCCTTATGGGTATAATTTATGCTAATAATAGCTAGACAAACTGCAGTATTTTGAGTATATGTGGTATAGGCTGTAGTGATTGATGCTAAAAAATTTTATGTGGCACATCTGACAGCATACCCATTGCCTATTATTGGTGTTTAGCAAATTGGTTTATGAAAGGGGCCGGAGCCTATATAGGTCTTATCTAATATCCTGCTTTTGCCTCTGTTCTTTTGCTAATTTTTTTCTATTGAGTTCTTTGTGTGTTTTTTTGACCATTTTTTTGCTTTCTTCATCTCTGTTCTTATGTATTTTGTTTTCACACCTGCAGCATAGGGTGATCTAGGGCAGTGAGGGGTAGTCCACGTTGAGTGGGGGCGCCAAAACATCGTAATTAGGGTGCCAACCTCCACAGCCAGGCAGGTGACAGAGTAGGCCATTGCAGGGTATGCGCTAGACCTTGGTCTTTTTTACCTTTAGGCCGAATTGTGCCTAAATAGCACTGGGTGGTGTATTTTTAAAATATTCATAATAAAATCTAATTTTTTAAGGGGATATATGTTCACTACCAAAGATACAAATCATCAGATTTATAGATACAAATGTTATCCTTTATATTATGAATAACAACAGTCCTGGCACTGACCTTTTGGCTGCACCACTTATAATAGAGACCATTCAGTTTAGAAATAATTGACGTTGGCTTTGGTTGGAACTTCTTGTCAGCCTGAAATCCATACCTACTAAACTAATCTCTAAACTTTATTCTAACCTCATCTCCCCAACCACCCATCTCAAACCCATTTACATATCCTCAAGTGAAACCAAACTAAATGTGTCCTTGTCTAATAGTGAGACAAGACAAGTTTTGGGTAACTCACATGGTTTTTCAAGATGTGTTTTGTTGCAGGAAAATACATTTAAAATCCTTTCACGATGGTATAGAACTCCTGAAAAACTCTATCACCTAGGTCTGACTGACTCCCCTCTCTTTTGGAGATGTTTGAAATCCACTGGCTCCCTAGCCCATATATTTTGGTACTTCCCAATTATCTCTAAATTCTGGGACGAAATATTTAACTGTCTCCGGCGGATGGGTTTAATTACAAGGACTCTAACACCCCAGGAAGTATTACTGTCACTTCCTACAAACTTATACAATCCCAAAAAACATGATTTGCTCCCCCTATTGATAGCCACAGCTAAACAATTGATATCAATACATTGGCGACAAACGTTTCCCCCTACCTTTAGTAGGATGGAGGAATTATCCAGCTGGGACGCACGTACACACGATAAATTTCTTAAAACATGGCTCCCCTGGCAACAAGCTTTACCTAGTCCCCCATGATTCTGCTAGTTGTCTCTCTCCATGTAAATTTGACCTTCTAAATCACTTGCGCCACAGTGTAATGGACTCGAGCTCTAATCAATATATAACATTTTCACTTATGCTTTCATGATACACCTGACTTTCTACAATTTTTTGTCGTGTGTTTTTGGCTTCATTTGTTCTCAATGTCTCAACCCTGAAGTTATTTAGGGGGCTTCGTTCGTGTTCCCCTGGATTATTAGTTATGTCGTTTTAAATATATGTTGTTTTTTCCTTTTATGATTTACTCCGTACACGGACTGCTACCTGATATTTGATCTCTTTTTTACTATGGACATATGTATGATTGGCCTTAGGATTCTTGGCCAGTCATAATTCGGACCAGATTACTGGACATTCTCATCTTCGCTATTCTATTGTATTGGTTCTTTTGCTGATTGATGTTCGTGTATGGTGTTGTTCTGTATTATGAAAATTCTAAATAAAAAGAAAAAAAAAAGAAATAATTGACGTCAGGACTCAGGTATCTAAATACACAATTTTCAATTAAATTACAAAGTGTATTTTTTAATCCTACAGACCTTATCTGACACATTAGGCTCCTATGGGGGACATATAAAAAGCCTTTGCAAAGTTTAAATCTACTATTTATAAGCAGCCTCTTTGTCCAAACCTCTAATCGTATCTTCCTAAAAACAAATGTAGTTTTACAATTCCTGTCTTAAATAGTAATGTTCTTGCTATCACTTATAATATTACAAAATATAAACTTGGTACTTGCAAACTTGCTTCAAACTGTTCAACCAATATTCTCACTTTATCTCTACATTTATTTTTTTGAGAACAATTTTTGAAATTGGATTTTATTATGTTACAATGTAATGTTATTTTTTAATTTGCACTGATAACTTGAACCCTCTAATACGCTCTGTAGTACTTATTTCTTTCTAATTAGCATTAAACTTTTGGATATCTTTAAAACAGAAATATTCCAAATATAGAATTTAATTTTAAGTTACCTTGTTCTTTTACAAACTGCTATGAAAATATGACTTGGTGCACATATAAAAGCCAATTTAATTTGTGAAAACAAAAAACACAAAATAAACCCAACTTTTTAAATTTTAGAATGTTTATTTCTACACTTAAGTTAATTCTTTTTAGCAGGTTGATGTATCGTACATGCTATCTAGCAATCTTATGATCCCTTTAGAATGTCCTAAATTTCTGCATAAAAGAAATGTATGAAGTAAAACCAATAATCAAGTCACAAGCTACTTATGCCTTTTAATTAGTTAAAACCCAGTTAAAAATCATTTAATATAATATTCCTTTGCTGAAAAAAAATCATTCTCTGATCTCTGTATGAGCTAAGAAACATTTGCCTGCATCCCATCACTAAAAGAGAAGGGGCAGATGACCACATTTCTCCATCCTAAAAAAAAGGTCCAATTATGCAAATCACACTTTGAATGGATACAGTTTGATCAGAGTTTGATCAGAGTTTTTCCAATTTTCTCAGAAGTGAAGTATTAAAAAAAGTTTATCAATCTTCTTCATTCAGTCTGACCATGAAAATCTGATTGCACTCGGATGACATCTCAGTACAGTCTGATATTTTCCCCGAACCCGAATACATGAATAGGCAAGTGCCATATACCGTAATTATCTGAGGCAAATCGTGCATGTTGCAATCTTCTTTTCTCAGACTGCTAGGTCTGAGAAAAAATCGTAATGTATGCACTGCCTTATGGTCCAAGTGCGTTTTGATGTGGGTGTCCTAAGGGTTCTCCGGATTCCTCCCACATTCCAAAGACATACTGATAGGGAATCTAGATTGTGAGCCCCATTGGGGTAGTGATGATAATGTATGTAAAGCGCTGTGGATTATAATAGTGCTATAAAAGCAATACATAATAAATAAATAATGTTTTGGTGCATCACACTAGGACCAAAACTACGGTCCTCTGCTCTAGCCCTAACAGTGACGCTTTACACTGCACATACCTTATGCACATGAGTAGGTTCCATAAAGGGTGTGAGTTGTACCAACCTGTAATATGGCAATATGGCAATCAGAAAGGTAATTTTTTTAAAATTTTTTGGAATCTACATGAATCCATCAGAAAACATATGTTGGCATGCTTTTCCAGCTGCCTAAAGACTGGGGCATTCTGTTATACAGTTAGGTCCATATATATTTGGACAGAGACAACATTTTTCTAATTTTGGTTATGGACATTACCACAATGAATTTTAAACAAAACAATTCAGATGCAGTTGAAGTTCAGACTTTCAGCTTTCATTTGAGGGTATCCACATTAAAATTGGATGAAGGGTTAAGGAGTTTCAGCTACTTAACATGTGCCACCCTGTTTTTAAAGGGACCAAAAGTAATTGGACAATTGACTCCAAGGCTATTTCATGGACAGGTGTGGGCAATCCCTTCGTTATGTCATTCTTAATTAAGCAGATAAAAGGCCTGGAGCTGATTTGAGGTGTGGTGCTTGCATTTGGAAGGTTTTGCTGTGAAGTAAACATGCGGTCAAAGGAGCTCTCCATGCAGGTGAAGCAAACCATCCTTAAGCTGCAAAAACAGAAAAAACCCATCCGAGAAATTGCTACAATATTAGGAGTGGCAAAATCTACAGTTTGGTACATCCTGAGATAGAAAGAAAGCACTGGTGAACTCAACAATTAGTGTTGAGCGATACCGTCCGATACTTGAAAGTATCGGTATTGGAAAGTATCGGCCGATACCGGCAAAGTATCGGATCTAATCCGATACCGATACCCGATACCAATACAAGTCAATGGGACTCAAGTATCGGACGGTATCCCTGATGGTTCCCAGGGTCTGAAGGAGAGGAAACTCTCCTTCAGGCCCTGGGATCCATATTAATGTGTAAAATAAAGAATTAAAATAAAAAATATTGCTATACTCACCTCTCCGACGCAGCCTGGACCTCACCGAGGGAACCGGCAGCGTTCTTTGCTTAAAATGCGCGCTTTTACTTCCTTCCGTGACATCACGGCTTGTGATTGGTCGCGTGCCGCCCATGTGGCCGCGTCGCGACCAATCACAACAAGCCGTGACGTAATTTTCAGGTCCTCAATGCCTAATTCTAGGCATTCAGGAATTTAAAATTACGTTCCGGCTTGTGATTGGTCGCGTCGCGGTCACATGGGCGACGCGACCAATCACAAGCCGTGATGTCACGGGAGGCAGGAGACGCGCGCATTTTTAAAATTACGTCACGGCTTGTGATTGGTTGCGTGCCGCCCATGTGACCGCGACGCGACCAATCACAGCAAGCCATGATGTAATTTCAGGTCCTGATGCCTATTTCTGCATTGAGGACCTGAAATTACGTCACGGCTTGCTGTGATTGGTCGCGTCGCAGTCACATGGGCGGCACGCAACCAATCACAATCCGTGACATAATTTTAAAAATGCGCGCGTCTCCTGCCTCCCATGACGTCACGGCTTGTGATTGGTCGCGTCGCCCATGTGACCGCGACGCGACCAATCACAAGCCGGAACGTAATTTTAAATTCCTGAATGCCTAGAATTAGGCATTGAGGACCTGAAAATTACGTCACGGCTTGCTGTGATTGGTCGCGTCGCGGCCACATGGGCGGCACGCGACCAATCACAAGCCGTGACATCACGGAAGGAAGTAAAAGCGCGCATTTTAAGCAAAGAACGCTGCCGGTTCCCTCGGTGAGGTCCAGGCTGCGTCGGAGAGGTGAGTATAGCAATATTTTTTATTTTAATTCTTAATTTTACACATTAATGTTGTTTCGATACCGATACCCGATACCACAAAAGTATCGGATCTCGGTATCGGAATTCCGATACCCGCAAGTATCGGCCGATACCCGATACTTGCGGTATCGGAATGCTCAACACTACTCAACAATGCAAAAAGACCTGGGCGCCCACGGAAGACAACAGTGGTGGATGATCGCAGAATAATCTCCATGGTGAAGAGAAACCTCTTCACAACAGCCAACCAAGTGAAGAACACTCTCCAGGAGGTAGGCGCATCAATATCCAAATCTACCATAAAGAGAAGACTGCATGAAAGTAAATACAGAGGGTTCACTGCACGGTGCAAGCCACTCATAAGCATCAAGAATAAAAAGGCTAGACTGGACTTTGCTAAAAAACATCTAAAAAAGCCAGCACAGTTCTGGAATACCATTCTTTGGACAGATGAAACAAAGATCAACCTCTACCAGAATGATGGCAAGAGAAAAGTATGGCGAAGGCGTGGTACAGCTCATGATCCAAAGCATACCACATCATCTGTAAAACATGGTGGAGGCAGTGTGATGGCTTGGGCATGCATGGCTGCCAGTGGCACTGGGTCACTAGTGTTTATTGATGATGTGACACAGGACAGAAGCAGCCGAATGAATTCTGAGGTATTCAGAGACATACTGTGTGCTCAGATCCAGCCAAATGCAGCCAAACTGATTGGTCGTCGTTTCATACTACAGATGGACAATGACCCAAAACATAAAGCCAAAGCAACCCAGGAGTTAATTAAAGCAAAGAAGTGGAATATTCTTGAATGGCCAAGTCAGTCACCTGATCTCAACCCAATTGAGCATGCATTTCACTTGTTAAAGACTAAACTTCAGACAGAAAGGCCCACAAACAAACAGCAACTGAAAACCACCGCAGTGAAGGCCTGGCAGAGCATCAAAAAGGAGGAAACACAGCGTCTGGTGATGTCCATGAGTTCAAGACTTCAGGCAGTCATTGCCAACAAAGGGGTTTCAACCAAGTATTAAAAATGAACATTTCATTTAAAATTATTGAATCTGTCCAATTACTTTTGGTCCCTTTAAAAACAGGGTGGCACATGTTAAGTAGCTGAAACTCCTTAACCCTTCATCCAATTTTAATGTGGATACCCTCAAATGAAAGCTGAAAGTCTGAACTTCAACTGCATCTGAATTGTTTTGGTTAAAATTCATTGTGGTAATGTCTATAACCAAAATTAGAAAAATGTTGTCTCTGTCCAAATATATATGGACCTAACTGTAAATACATTTGCTTTAAGAAGCTCATACTTCCTTAAAAGCATTGTCTCTTTTCAACAAATTGTAGCACATTGGCTCAGTTATGTATGCCTTTGTGATAAACTTAGATAGGAGAAAACCACTTTAACCCCTTCATGACCCCAGCTTTTATCGGTTTTGCGTTTTTGTTTTTTGCTCCCCTCCTACCCAAAGCCATAACTTGTTTATTTTTCTGTCAATATGGCCATGCTTGTTTTTGTGGGACAAGTTGTACTTTTGAACGACACCATTGGTTTTACCATGTCGTGTACCAGAAAAGGGGAAAAAAATTCCAAGTGCGGTCAAATTGCAAAAAAGTGCAATCTCACACTTGTTTCTGGTTTGGCTTTTTTGCTAGGTTCACTAAATGCTAAAACTGACCTGCCATTATGATTATCCAGGTCATTACGACACTAAACATGTCTATGTTATTTTTTATCTAAGTGGTAAAAAAAATTCCAAACTTTGCTAAAAAAAAATTGTGCGCAATTTTTCGATACCCGTAGCGTCTCCATTTTTTTGTGAACTGGGGTTGGGTGAGGGCTTATTTTTTGCATGCCAAGCTGATATTTTTAATGATACAATTTTGGTGCAGATACGTTCTTTTGATCATCCGTTATTGCATTTTAATGCAATGTTGCGCGACCAGAAAAATTTAATTCTGGTGTTTCAAATTTTTTTCTCGCTACGCCGTTTAGCAATCAGGTTAATCCTTTCTTTATTGATAGACTGGGCGATTCTTAATGCAGCAATATCAAATATGTGTAGGTTTGTTTTTTTATTGTTTTATTTTGAATGGGGCGAAAGAGGGTGATTTAACCCCTTCATGACCTTGGGATTTTCCGTTTTTCCGTGTTCGTTTTTCACTCCCCTCCTTCCCAGAGCCATAACTTTTTTATTTTTCCGTCAATTTGGCCATGTGAGGGCTTATTTTTTGCGGGACGAGTTGTACTTTTGAACGACATCATTGGTTTTAGCATGTCGTGTACTAGAAAACGGGAAAAAAATTCCAAGTGCGGTGAAATTGCAAAAAAAAGTGCAATCCCACACTTGTTTTTTGTTTGGCTTTTTTTTGCTAGGTTCACTAAATGCTAAAACTGATACTATACCAAAAATGTTCCCTCAAGTAGAATGTGAAGCCACAGAAAAGCATTTTTTCAGTCTTCTAGACTGGTAAAGGGTATGCACTAAGTGCAAGAGATGCCAAAAATTTGAAGGAGGCACTTCAATACCCCTTTAAAGAGATGTAGTGGAGGGCCTCAGAAAACATTTTTTCCCCATTATTAACCCCTTAATTTCCGGAGGTTTTGTGTTTTTGTTTTTCACTCCCCTCCTTCCCAGAGCCATAATGTTTTTATTTTTCCATCAATATGGCCATGTGAGGGCTTGCTTTTTGAGGGATTAGTTGTACTTTTGAACAACATCATTGGTTTTACCATGTCGTGTACTAGAAAATGGGAAAAAAATCCAAGTGCAGTGAAATTGCAAAAGAGTCCCACCAATCCCACAATTGTTTTTTTTTGGCATTTTTACTAGGTTCACTAAATGCTAAAAGTGACCTGCCATTATGATTCTCCAGGTCATTATGAGTTCATATACACCTAACATGACTAGGTTCTTCTTTATCTAAGTAGTGAAAAAAAATCCAAACTTTGCAAAAAAACTAAATAAAAATTTGCGCCATTTTCCAATATCCATAGCGTTTCCATTTTTCATGATCTGGCGTCGGTTGAGGGCTTATTTCTTGCGTGCCTAGCTGGCGTTTTTAATGATACCATTTCAGTGCAGATACGTTCTTTTGATTGCCCATTATTGCATTTTAATGCAATGTCGCGGCGACCAAAAAAACGTAATTCTGGTGTTTCAATTTTTTTTTTCGCTACGCTGTTTAGCGATCAGGTTAATGGTTTTTTTTATTGATAGATCGGGCGATTCTGAATGCGGCGATACCAAATATGTGTAGATTTGATTTTTTTTATTGATTTATTTTGAATGGGGGGTGATTTAAACTTTTATATTTTTTTATTTTTTCCATATTTTTTTTTCCTTTTTTTTTTCACTTTTGCCATGCTTCAATAGCCTCCATAGGAGGCTAAAAGCTGGCACAATGCGAACGCCTCTGCTACATAGCAGCAATCTTATGTTCGCTGCTATGTAGCAGAAAATCAGGGTGGCGCTCACAGCTACCGTGCATCAGTAACCATAGAGGGCTCAAGGATCTCTATGGTTACAATGGAGAAGCATCACCGACCTCCGATCATGTGACGGGGTCAGCGATGCGCTTAATTCCGGCCGCCCGGCCGGAAGCGGTAGTTAAATGCCGCTGTCTGCGTTTGACAGCGGCATTTAATTAGTTAATAGGTGCAGGCAGATTGCGATTCTGCCCGCGCCTATTACGGGCACATGTCAGCTGTTCAAAACAGCTGACATGTCCTGGCTTTGATGCGGGCTCACCGCCGGAGCCCGCATCAAAGCGGGGCTTCTGACCTCGGACGGGATAGCACGTCCGAGGTCAGAAAGGGGTTAAACTTTTATTTATTTATTTTTTTTCATATTTTTGAAAACATTTTTTTACTTTTGCCATGCTTCAATAGTCTCCATGGGAGGCTAGAAGCTGGCACAACTCAATCGGCTCTGCTACATAGGAGCGATGCTCAAATCGCTCCTATGTAGCTGAGTTACTGCATTGCTATGAGAGCCGACCACAGGTCCAAGGTCAGAAAGGGGTTAATACAACCAGTGTTGGACTGGGGTGCCAAGGACCCATAGAAACACTTTGGTAGGCCCATTTTTCACCTGCATGCAAATAGTACGTTACCCTATTTCACAAATTTACCTATACTTGTATATAATAATAAACTGGGTCTTTCGGTAAAAGAATGATGATTTGCTTTTTTCTGTACAGAGTGAATCAAGTGAATTATGCCATATACTGCCTTTACAGTGGGGTTGGGGGGTCATGTCTGCACAGGGGCCCATCGGAGATTCCCCTGTTCCCCTATGGGCCATATTATGTCTATATTTTATCTATTACTTTTATGCATCAATAACAACATCAATAAAACAGCTAGATTTAGTGGAAGGCTGTCAAATTCAGTAGTGCTAATTACCTGCAAATGTAAGATTAATATGCAAATAAAGAATGTTGAAACCTGTGCAACCAGTTTACTGGAGCCGCAGGTACAGGGACAAAATCATGTTTTATTCTCTCTGCGGCCGCTTGCTTCCAGTCATAGGGGAGGTGCAGGTGGCTGTTATACACACTTCTCACTGTACTGTGATTGACCGTCTGCTCTGCGGTGTATGTTTGCATTGCAGGCTGTCAATCAATGTGCAGGAGAGTGATTACAATTGCTCTCATTTTGTACTGAATGACTAAATCTGCCCTTTGGACTGCTCCGATGACTGGTTACGGGCAGTTGCAGGGAGAATATAACTTCATTTTTTACCTCTAGCCATGCTTCCAGTAAATCAACACAGGATTTAAATGCTGATTAACCCTATATCTGCATATAAATACCATTTTAGGAAGTGATTGGTTTTATTTAATATATCTTCTTTTGTCCACAGACCTATCCAGTCAGATCATATTCGTAATCATTTTATTAATCTAAAGTTACTTAGATCTATATTGCCCAATTACTGGCAAATATTTTAAAATTGTTAAATTAAGTAGATCTTGTTTACTTTACATATGTATTGAATCCAATGGGTGTGTGACCTTGGTATGTATATATAATTTTTTACATGATCTATGGGACATCTGCATAATATATGTGAAGGATGACATTTATGATTATAAATAGTTGTATATCATATGGTATGTACACCTTCACACATAATTTATTTTTATTGCTCATTTTCTTTCTAAATATAAAGTTAAGCGTTTTTCTAAATAGTTTCTATAAAAGGGGTACTGTCAGTAAACTCCCCCCAAAACCATTGATATGACTGTATAGCCCTTTTAAGTCAGTTGATCCCTTTATGTCCCCAATTCAGCAGTGAGAAATGGAACCTGTCAATTAGTTAGGGGAGGGTCCTCATAGGTAGGAAATAGAGCATGAAGCTAAGAAGCTGGAAGTTCATTGTCACGCCCCAATGCACTTCTATACTGCTACACATTCATATTAACAAACTGGGTGGGTAACAGCATGTGACAGGTTCCCTTTAATGTAAAACTATTTACAAAGATGCTTAAATATGTCTTTAAAATTCAAATGAACAATAAAATTTTTTGGTGTGAATGTGTGCATAGCCTTTAACCCCTTAAGCCCCGAGGGTGGTTTGCACGTTAATGACCAGGCCAATTTTTACAATTCTGACCACTGTCCCTTTATGAGGTTATAACTCTGGAACGCTTCAACGGATCTTGGCGATTCTGACATTGTTTTCTCGTGACATATTGTACTTCATGTTAGTGGTAAAATTTCTTTGATATAACTTGCGTTTATTTGTGAAAAAACCGAATATTTGGCGAAAATTTTGAAAATATCGCAATTTTCCAACTTTGAATTTTTATGCCCTTAAATCACAGACATATGTCACACAAAATACTTAATAAATAACATTTCCCACATGTCTACTTTACAGCAGCACAATTTTGGAACAAAATTTTTTTTTGTGACGGAGTTATAAGGGTTAAAAGTTGACCAGCAATTTCTCATTTTTACAACACCATTTTTTTTTAGGGACCACATCTCATTTGAAGTCATTTTGACGGGTCTATATGATAGAAAATACCCAAGTGTGACACCATTCTAAAAACTGCACCCCTCAAGGTACTCAAAACCACTTTCAAGAAGTTTATTAACCCTTCAGGTGTTTCACAGGAATTTTTGGAATGTTTAAATAAAAATGAACATTTAACTTTTTTTCACACAAAATTTATTTCAGCTCCAATTTGTTTTATTTTACCAAGGGTAACAGGAGAAAATAGACCCCAAAAGTTGTTGTACAATTTGTCCTGAGTACGCTGATACCCCATATGTGGGGGTAAACCACAGTTTGGGCGCATGGCAGAGCTTGGAAGCAAAGGAGCGCCATTTGACTTTTCAATGCAAAATTGACTGGAATTGAGATGGGACGCCATGTTGCATTTGGAGAGCCCCTGATGTGCCTAAACATTGAAACCCCTAACAAGTGACACCATTTTGGAAAGTAGACCCCCTAAGGAACTTATCTAGATGTGTGGTGAGCACTTTGACCCAACAAGTGCTTTACAGAAGTTTATAATGCAGAGCCGTAAAAATAAAAAATCATATTTTTTCACAAAAATGATCTTTTCACCCCCAATTTTTTATTTTCCCAAGGGTGAGAGAAGAAATTGGACCCCAAAAATTGTTGTGCAATTTGTCCTGAGTACGCTGATACCCCATATGTGGGTGTAAACCATTGTTTGGGCGCAGGGCAGAGCTTGGAAGCAAAGGAGCGCCATTTGACTTTTCAATGCAAAATTGACTGGAATTGAGATGGGACGCCATGTTGCATTTGGAGAGCCCCTGATGTGCCTAAACATTGAAACCCCTAACAAGTGACACCATTTTGGAAAGTAGACCCCCTAAGGAACTTATCTAGATGTGTGGTGAGCACTTTGACCCAACAAGTGCTTTACAGAAGTTTATAATGCAGAGCCGTAAAAATAAAAAATCATATTTTTTCACAAAAATGATCTTTTCACCCCCATTTTTTTATTTCCCCAAGGGTAAGAGAAGAAATTAGACCACAAAAGTTGTTGTGCAATTTGTCCTGAGTACGACGATACCCCATATGTGGGTGTAAACCATTGTTTGGGCGCATAGCAGAGCTCAGAAGGGAAGAAGCGCTATTTTACTTTTCAATGCAAAATTGACTGGAATTAAGATGGGATGCCATGTTGCGTTTGGAGAGCCCCTGATGTGCCTAAACATTAAACCCCCCCACAAGTGACACCATTTTGGAAAGTAGACCCCCTAAGGAACTTATCTAGATGTGTTTTGAGAGCTTTGAACCCCCAAGTGTTTCACTACAGTTTATAACGCAGAGCCGTGAAAATAATTTTTTTTTTTTTTTTCACAAAAATGAAATTTAGCCCCCAGTTTTGTATTTTCACAAGGGTATCAGGATAAATTGGACCCGAAAAGTTGTTGTCCAATTTGTCCTGAGTACGCTGATACCCCCTATGTGGGGGGGAACCACTGTTTGGGCGCATGACAGAGCTCGGAAGGGAAGGAGCGCCATTTGGAATGCAGACTTAAATGGATTGGTCTGCAGGCGTCACGTTGCATTTGCAGAGCCCCTGATGTACCCAAACAGTACAAACCCCCCACAAGTGACCCCATATTGGAAACTAGACCCCCCAAGGAACTTATCTAGATGTGTTGTGAGAACTTTGAACCCCCAAGTGTTTCATTACAGTTTATAACGCAGAGCCGTGAAAATAAAAATTATTTTTTTTTCACAAAAATGATTTTTTAGCCCCCAGTTTTGTATTTTCACAAGGGTATCAGGATAAATTGGACCCTAAAAGTTGTTGTCCAATTTGTCCTGAGTACGCTGATACCCCCTATGTGGGGGGGAACCACTGTTTGGGCGCATGACAGAGCTCGGAAGGGAAGGAGCGCCATTTGGAATGCAGACTTAAATGGATTGGTCTGCAGGCGTCACGTTGCATTTGCAGAGCCCCTGATGTACCCAAACAGTACAAACCCCCCACAAGTGACCCCATATTGGAAACTAGACCCCCCAAGGAACTTATCTAGATGTGTTGTGAGAACTTTGAACCCCCAAGTGTTTCATTACAGTTTATAACGCAGAGCCGTGAAAATAAAAATTATTTTTTTTTTCACAAAAATGATTTTTTAGCCCCCAGTTTTGTATTTTCACAAGGGTATCAGGATAAATTGGACCCTAAAAGTTGTTGTCCAATTTGTCCTGAGTACGCTGATACCCCCTATGTGGGGGGGGAACCACTGTTTGGGCGCATGACAGAGCTCGGAAGGGAAGGAGCGCCATTTGGAATGCAGACTTAAATGGATTGGTCTGCAGGCGTCACGTTGCATTTGCAGAGCCCCTGATGTACCCAAATAGTACAAACCCCCCACAAGTGACCCCATATTGGAAACTAGACCTCCCAAGGAACTTATCTAGATGTGTTGTGAGAACTTTGAACCCCCAAGTGTTTCACTACAGTTTACAACGCAGAGCCGTGAAAATAAAACATATTTTTTTTCCCACAAAAATGATTTTTAGCCCCCCAAATTTTTATTTTCCCAAGGATAACAAGAGAACTTGGACCCAAGAAGTTGTTGTTCAATTTGTCCCTAGTACGCTGATACCCCATATGTTGGGGTAAACCCCTTTTTGGACGCACGGGAGAGCTCGGAAGGGAAGGAGCACTGTTTTACTTTTTCAACGCAGAATTGGCTGGAATTGAGATTGGACGCCATGTCGCATTTGGAGAGCCCCTGATGTGCCTGAACAGTGGAAACTCCCCAATTCTACCTGAAACCCTACCCCTAACCTCACCCCTAACCGTTTACTGAACATTTTCTGACAGTCATAAGTGCCACGTATATAAGTGCCACGTATATAAGTGCCACGTATGTAAGTGCCACGTATGTAAGTGCCACGTATGTAAGTGCCACGTATGTAAGTGCCACGTATATAAGTGCCACGTATATAAGTGCCACGTATATAAGTGCCACGTATATAAGTGCCACGTATATAAGTGCCACGTATATAAGTGCCACGTATATAAGTGCCACGTATTTAAGTGCCACGTATTTAAGTGCCACGATATTTCAGTGTCACGTATTTCAGTGCCACGTATTTCAGGCACTGAAAAATACGTGGCACTTAAATACGTGGCACTTAAATACGTGGCACTTAAATACGTGGCACTTAAATACGTGGCACTTAAATACGTGGCACTTAAATACGTGGCACTTAAATACGTGGCACTTATATACGTGGCCACTGAAATATCGTGGCACTTATATACGTATATACGTATATAAACGTATATTTCAGTGCCACGTATTTCAGTGCCACGTATTTCAGGTTAGGGGTAGGGTTAGGGTTTTTTGTTTTTTTCTTGTTTTCTTGTGTTTTTCTATAAAAACGCATGCGTTTTACCGCGTTTACATGCATTTTTTTCACACATGCGGTTTTTTTAAAAAACGCATGCAGATAAAAACGCAAGTGTGAAACCAGACTAAAAGACGCTTTTTATAGCAAAAAAGTTTTTGCGTCTCCACATTTTGAGACCTATAATTTTTCCACATTTTGGTCCACAGAGTCATGTGAGGTCTTGTTTTTTGCGGGACGAGTTGACGTTTTTATTGGTAACATTTTCGGACACGTGACCATTTTTTATCACTTTTTATTCCGATTTTTGTGAGGCAGAATAACCAAAAACCAGCTATTCATGAATTTCTTTTGGGAGAGGCGTTTATACCGTTCTGCGCTTGGTAAAATTGATAAAGCAGTTTTATTCGTCGGGTCAGTACGATTACAGCGATACCTCATTTATATCATTTTTTTATGTTTTGACGCTTTTATACGATAAAAACTATTTTATAGAAAAAATAATTATTTTGGCATCGCTTTATTCTCAGGACTATAACTTTTTTATTTTTTTGCTGATGATGCTGTATGGCGGCTCGTTTTTTGCGGGACAAGATGACGTTTTCAGCGGTACCATGGTTATTTATATCCGTCTTTTTGATCGCGTGTTATTCCACTTTTTGTTCGGCGGTATGGTAATAAAGCGTTGTTTTTTGCCTCGTTTTTTTTTTTTTTTTCTTACGGTGTTTACTGAAGGGGTTAACTAGTGGGCCAGTTTTATAGGTTGGATCGTTACGGACGCGGCGATACTAAATATGTGTACTTTTATTGTTTTTGTTTGTTTTTTTTAGATAAAGAAATGTATTTATGGGAATAATATTTTTTTTTTATTATTATTATTTATTTAGGAATTTTTTTTTTTTTTTTTTACACATGTGGAAATTTTTTTTTTTACTTTTTTACTTTGTCCCAGGGGGGGACATTACAGATCGCTGATCTCACAGTGTGCACAGCACTCTGTGAGATCTCCGATCTCACTTACAGCCGTGCAGGCTGCAGCTTTCATCTGCAGCCTGCTCCGACCCGGAAGTGCTCCCTGCAGGACCCGGATACAGCCCCTCGGCCATTTTGGATCCGGGGCCTGCAGGGAGAAGACGTTCAGTACGAGGTGACTACATCACCTTGTACCGATCGTCTCAGGGAAGCCCGCAGGGAGCCCCCTCCCTGCGCGATGCTTCCCTGTACCGCCGGTACACCGCGATCATGTTTGATCGCGGTGTGCCGGGGGTTAATGTGCCGGGGGCGGTCCGTGACCGCTCCTGGCACATAGTGCCGGATGTCAGCTGCGATATGCAGCCGACACCCGGCCGCGATCGGCCGCGCTCCCCCCGTGAGCGCGGCCGATCGCGTATGACGTACTATACCGTCACCGGGAATTAAGGCCCACCCCACCTCGACGGTATAGTACGTCATACGGGATTAAGGGGTTAACAAGTTCAAGGCTGGAACATATACCCCCATTCCTGACTAGCCACATTTATAGGTTTTTTCATACATGCAGTTTAAAGAATTATTTTTTTTCTTTTTCGGATATTCAAGTATTTTTTAAATTCTTTTTTCAAGATACATTTTTTATACCGCATGATATCAGTGGAAAATAAAGGAAATAAGTGTTCATTCTTCCCATGTTTTTTTTTAAAGAAATAAAATGGATTTGATATCGTTCTAGCCAGTTGAAAAAATAATGCTCTAAGTGTCAAAAAGAAGAAAATCAAAGGTGCACACTGCATGACTGGAAGCTAACTTAACTTCTTAACTTCCAGACATGCGCAGTTCGCACCTCTGAATCTGGGAAGCATACACCTGACTACACAGACGCAGTGATGTGCTGGAATGAGAGGCGCACATGCTCTAGATTTGCACAAGCTGCCAAAATGCCGCTCATGCAAATTATGTTATCATGCCCACAGCATGATAACATGGAAAGAGGGCTAACTAGTCTGAGGAACTAACAACCCATCAACTAGTGAAAGCCCTCATGAGCATAGCAAAAGTGGAGGTTATAATGAATTACATTATACAGGGGGGGTGGTTAGGCTGGAAGTTTAATCACACATAGCTGAATGCTGCAGGAATGGAGGGCATGGAGAACTCGCAGGTTTCCTTTAATAACTATTTATAATTAGAAATGTCATACTTCATATAGTCATGGCTGAAATTGTGGGCACTCTTGAAGTTGTTATTGAAAATGAAGAGCTCCTGTCGCCTCTGCTTTGATGTACCAGCGTGATGGAGTCATCAGCTGGCACTGGTGCGATGACATCATAGCGCTAGCATTTATGTGCTAGCCAGTAGAAGTGGAGACTCAGGGACCAGAGCAGAGCACCAGTATATAGGAGGCTGTGAAAGGGTTCATACTATAAATAGGAGGCTATATAGGGGTTCATACTGTATGCAGTAGGCTATGTGTGGGCTCACACTGCATACAGGAGGCTATGTGCGGCTCATACTGTATATAAGAGGCAATGTGTGGGCTCACACTGTATATAGGGGCTATATGGGGGCTCATATTATATATAAGAGGCTGTATAGGGGTTCATATTGTGCATAGGAGGCTATGTGTTGGATCACATTGTATAATGAAGGCTATTTGTGGGCTCATAATGTATACAGCAGGTTATATGAGGGCTCACACTATATACAAGAGGCTATGTATGGTCTCATAATGTATATAGGACTCATAATATGTATAGGAGACTATTTAGGGGCTCATACTGTGTCCAGAATGCTATGTGGGGCTCATACTGTATAAAAGAGCTATATGGGGGCTCATGCCATATATTGGAGGCTATGTGCAGATTCATAATGTATATAGGAGGCTGTGTGGGAGCTCATACTGCATATAAGTGGCTATGTGGGGTTCATACTGTATATAGGAGGTTATGTGCAGGCTCATATGGTATATATGAGGCTACGTGCAAGCTCATATTGTATATAGAGAGCTATATGGGGAAGGCCATATAGGGGCTCATACTGTATGCAGGAGGCTATGTGTGGGCTCACATTGCAAACAGGAGGCTATGTGCGGACTCAGACTGTATATATCAGGCTATATGGGGGCTTACATTGTATACAGGAGGCTATGTGCAGGCTCATAAAGTATATAGGAGGCTATGTGTGGGCTCATACTGTATATAGGGCTATTTGGGGGCTCATGCTATATATAAGAGGCTAGGGGATCCCATTATATATAGGAGACTATATAGGGGCTCATACTATATAAGTGCTATATGGGGGCTCATACTACATATAGGAGGCTATGTGCAGATTAATAATGTATATAGGAGGCTATGTCGGGGCTCATACTGCCTATTGGAAGCTATGTGGGGCTCATACTGTATGTAGAAGGCTATGTGTGGGCTCATACTGTATAAAGGAGGCTATGTATGAGCTCATATTGTATATAGGAGGCTATATGCGGACTCATACTGCAAATATTAGGCTGTGTATGGCTTCATACTGCATATAAGAGGCTATGTGCGGGCTCATTCTGCCTATAGGAGGCTATGTGGGGCTAATACCACATATAGTAGGCTATATATGGGCTCATAATGTGTATAGGAGCTTATATGGGACCTCATACTGTATATAGAGAACTATGTGGGGCTTATGCGGTATAGGGAGTGTAATATGTCAGTGTTCATACTCTATCTAGGTAGCTATATGGAGGCTCATACTGTTTATAGGGAACTATGTGGGGCTCATACCATATATAGGGAGTTATGTCAGTGTTCATACTGTATCAAGGTAGCTATATGGGGGCACACAAGGTATATAGTACATAGGGCATTTCGCTAGGAGCAGGGTCGCCATACCATTACAAATTAGAGTGGCAATCTCCGCTGTCAGGAAGGGAATTGTGAAGGGAAAAACTAGTCCCTATATCTCATAATTTCTGCATTTTCATCACTGTTTTTCTGTGCAAATATGTGTGTATTTGTCTTTATGAATTGGGTTTTTAAGCTAACTAAATAAAGAGACAATTTTTTAATGATTGTTTTTGTTATGGTTTACATGTATAAGGGCCCATTGGTTGATTGATTTAGTTGCTGAAAGAGGGGGCTATGTGGGGGCTTATATTGTATGTAGGGGGCAATGTGGTTGGTCACACTACATATAGTGGATGTCAGCATACTTAATTCTGCTCAATATTAAGTCATACAATTATTAATATTTTTTTATTATGTTATTATTGAGAAGGATTAATTTCAGCCTATTGCTTTGGTCTCCACAATAGTCATGGTCTGTCATGTAGCCCCTTGGGAAAACTAATCTCCCATCCCTGCCTCTATTTTGTATAGAGCTGTTATTTATAGTGCCACATATATATAAAAAAAACTTGCATGTTGTGCTATGCATAGTAATCTCTGTTGTTTTCCATGTGCCGATGTGCCTCAGAGGACCAGTGTGTTAGGCTACTTTCACACTAGCGTCATTTTGCATATGTCGCAATGCGTCGTTTAGGAGAAAAAAAGGATCCTGCAAAGTTGTCTGCAGGATCCGTTTTCTCCCCATAGACTTACATTAGCGACGCATTGCGACGTATGGGCACACGTCGCATCCATCATGCGACGGATGCGTCGTGTTGTGGCGGACCGTCGGCACAAAAAACGTTCCATGTAACTTTTTTTGTGCGTCGAGTCCGCCATTTTTGACCGCGCATGCATGGCCGAAACTCCGCCCCCTCCTCCCTGCTCATCACACTGGGCAGTGGATGCATCGTAAGACTGCATCCTCTGCCCACATTGTGATTAATTAGCACACTGTCCGTCGGTACGTCAGGCCGACGGTTTGTGATGGCCCGTACCGACGGACTAGTGTGAAAGTAGCCTTACTCACATGACCTGTCACATGATCTATCGGGAGGGAGGGGGGGTCATGTGACATGTCTCGTGATACATCAGGTACCTGAAGGGGCCCATGCCTTTTAAACTGCCTGAGCAATGATAGAAAAGGCAGAAGATATTGATGGGTAAGTACATTATATTAATACCCAATGTATACACATTACTAATGGCTAACAGAAATGGCAACTAAAAATGCTGGAGTGGTATTTTTAAGGTGGATGGAAGAAAAAGCAATAGTATATTGGAAAAATTTGTACATCTTGCATGTGTAAAGGTACCTTCACACGAAGCGACGCTGCAGCGATAGCGACAACGATGCCGATCGCTGCAGCATCGCTGTTTGGTCGATGGAGAGCTGTCACACAGACCGCTCTCCAGCGACCAACGATGCCGAGGTCCCCGGGTAACCAGGGTAAACATCGGGTTGCTAAGCGCAGGGCCGCGCAGGGCCGCGCAGGGCCGCGCTTTCACTTTCACTTTGCGGCGCTCAGTCAGTGTGGGAAGCAGACGGCGGGGGACGCGAATGTAAGTATGTACTGTTTTTTTTTTTTTACATTTTACGCTGGTAACCAGGGTAAACATCGGGTTACTAAGCGCGGCCCTGCGCTTAGTAACCGATATTTACCCTGGTTACCAGTGTAAAACATCGCTGGTATCGTTGCTTTTGCTGTCAAACACAACGATACACGGCGATCGGACGACCAAATAAAGTTCTGAACTTTATTCAGCGACCAGCGACATCACAGCAGGATCCTGATCGCTGCTGCGTGTCAAACTAAATGATATCGCTAGCCAGGACGCTGCAACGTCACGGATCGCTAGCGATATCGTTACAAAGTCGTTTCGTGTGAAGGTACCTTTAGACCCACACCCGGCTTTGACTGTATGTCCCAAAGCAGACTCAGAGAACACGACCTTGAGTTGTAAAGTTTGCACAGTATAGGATGATGTCATGAATATATTAAGTTCTAATTCTGTTACATCCAGCTGTCCCTTTGTAATAATGTTAAAAAAAATTCTTGTATCTCTCTGAGCTTTGAATTGGAATTATAAAATATTAATATAGCATAGGGAAAAACAGTTTAGTGACATTTTCTTCCCTTCCTTTAAGATGATACAAATAAACTTTTGGTAATCGAATGCAGTCTTGTCAGCATTCATTTAAATTTAATTAAAATGTACATTTGTCATCTTTCAAGTAGTCAACATTGTTTGCTACTCAGTGCTTGCCACATTGCATTGGTTTGGAACTTGATTAAAGTGGACAAATGAATCTTGATGCTTGCTGATTACATTGTGCCGATGTGTTCTTCCTTACCATAATCACTTCAATCATTCGGAGCAATGGTAAACTTTAACTGACCCTGCTATTTAAACTCACATTAGCTTTTAAATCACATATACGTTTCATTTTATACCAAGAATTAATGAAATGTTTACTAGTGTTTTTACAGGAAATGCCAAATACAAACCAGAAACTGAATTGAGAAAAGATAATAGCGACCCGAGTTGATTATATTTTAGCTATCAAAGTCTGTAACTATCAGAACTGAATATAGCGCTGTGGCCCCTTCATTCCAATGAACATGGGTTCATGACACTTGGATTTTTAATGTTGGTATATCCTAGCATATAATTAAAGCGTGAATATCCAGCCTTGAATATTTTTTTTTTAAATGTAAATAGGTTGAAAAGTTTGCTTTGTTTCACTTCCCAATATATATCATAAACCTATTAAATCTCCATTTACTGCATCTGATACAGCTCCAAATGTCCTGCACAGTCATACATAAAAAAAAAAACCTGGCAAAAACAAACAAAAAAATAAATGTGTAGCCCTTTCAAAGATAAGCAAGTTGATCTGTTTATGACCCCCAAAACAATGCTCCAGCAGCATAAAATCATGTTTTGAAATTCTGTAAACATGTCTCGAGTAGTGTTGAGCATTCCGATACCGCAAGTATCGGGTATCGGCCGATATTTGCTGTATCGGAATTCCGATACCGAGTTCGATATTTTTGTGATATCGGAAATCGGAATCAGAAGTTCCCAGTGTATGGTTCCCAGGGTCTGGAGGAGAGGAAACTCTCCTTCAGGCCCTGGGATCCATATTCATGTGTAAAATAAAGAATAAAAATAAAAAATAGGGATATACTCACCCTCTGACGCGCCCTGGTTGTAACCGCTGCAACCGGCAGCCTCCGTTCCTAAGAATGAGCGAGTGAAGGACCTGCGATGACATCGCGGCTTGTGATTGGTCGCGTGAGCGGTCACATGAGCGGTCACGTGACCAATCACAAGCCTTACTTTTGCTGGCTACCAAAAATGGAGAAGGATATCTCATATTTTTTCATTTATTAAGTTAATACATGTACAGTAAGCTACACACGCAAGGCACAAATTGTCTCACAGATATCTATTTACCTATTATCAATTTGCCTCATATTGAATTATTAATGAAAGAACCAAAAGAGTCCACACCACTTAAACACCTGCAGTGCTGCTGTCCATATCCCTACGTGAGCTGCAGCCGGCAGATGAACCTGAAGCCTTCGGGTGCTCATCCAGGGCCACAACAGTCCTCCAATATCAAATATAGACAAATGAATGGCACTCACCAGACTAGTTTTTCAGACTTTATTGCAGCATCTTCTGCTGGAGAATGGGAACGAACAGGGGTGCGTGAATGATGACGATTGTTTCACGCAAGTACGCTTCAACGGATCACACCCGCAATCTGCATACGATTTTAATAAATTGTTAGTCCAGAATAACTTAATCTCTCTTTCTACAAGATTCATTAATTTAAATTCCAAAGTTTTTGTACTTAGGGAAAAAACTGTGTCTTGCTGCTCGCACTCCTGGAAATAGGTATCCATATTCTCCCGACACCCTTGAAGTCCATTACATATAGCTCTTGCCTCTGAGTCCATTTTCACAGATCCCAGTTCCAGGCTGCGCTCAACTAATGGCTGTGCACTGTGGCAGTTGTATAGAAGAAAAAAAAAAGCATGCTGGATCCAAATACAATGCAAATTCTCATGAAAGAACCAAAAGAGTCTGCACCACTTAAACACCTGCAATGCTGCTGTCCATATCCCTATGTGTACCATTGAAGCACACTTGCACAAAACAATCGTCATCATTCACACACCCCTGTTCCCATTCTCCCGCAGAAGATGCTGCAATAAAGTCTGAGAAACTAGTCTGGTGAGTGCCATTCGTTTGTATAGATCTCATATTTAATTATCTATCTCTATTTTTGCATATCTTTAAAACATACAAATCTTTAATTTCTATTCTGCATTATATTCCTGTATGTGCCACTTGGACGGCACACAGATGATACCCATATCTCATCCGTGTGGAGGTATGTGATATGTATTGGCATCAGTGCTGCTGAAGAAAAACAGACATGTCTATATGTGGGTCATACAGACAGAAGGTCTGTATGAGAACACGCATATGTGTGCAGCCTCATAGATTATAGTGGGTGTACATGTCTCCGGTATGTGTGAAAATGGACACCACACGTACCGAAAACAGGGACATGTGAAGGGGGCCCAACAAAGGGGTAGAAGCATTGCTTCTCTCTGAAACTAAAGTCCTTCTACATAGACTTGACATTGAGCTGATATTCAGTGTCACAGAAGAGCTATTTACTTTTCCCCACTTGTTTTTGCATCTGGTGGGATCTACTAACTAATCAAAACTCTTAATATGCAAATTATGTGTCAAAATAAATTTGGAAAGTGCAGTAACATTTTACTGAATAAGCAGTGTAAAACTGAAAATGATTAATAATAGAGCAAAATTCAATAGCATTCACAATAAATAATTAGACTCAATATCAGGCTGCCGTCACACTAGCAGTATTTGGTCAGTATTTTACATCAGTATCTGTAAGCCAAAACCAGGAGTGGGTGATAAATGCAGAAGTGGTGCAAATGTTTCTATTATACTTTTCCTCTAATTGTTTCACTCCTGGTTTTGGCTTACAAATATTGATTTAAAATACTGACCAAATACTGGTAGTGTGACGGGAGCCTAAAAGTGTCCAAATGTTATGTGTAATAATAGAAAACTAAAATATTGTCTTAAGTCATATGGAAGCAACCTGTTTATTGGAATATCTTAGCAGATAGCACTATCTCAATTAGGAAGGTAAAATAAGAACAATAACAAATCATTAGAATCAATAAACCAAATTCCAAAAAGCTTGCCGCTGTGTAAAATGTACAGCAAAGAAGAATTCTATGATTTGTAAATCTCTTACAGCCATATTTGAGTCACAACAGGACACAGAACACATAGCAGAAGATGAGAGTTAGACATTTTTCCATTTCATTTTAAAAAATTAACTTATTTAGAAATTGATGGCAACAACACATCATAAAAAAGTTGAAACATTGGTTAATAGAAGGCTAAAAAAATTAGTGGTATGAATGACAAACATCTGAAGAGTCATCTTTCAAATAGGTCACATGACTATGTAAAAAGAGCATGTTAGAGGGGCAGAGTCTCTCAGAAGCAAAGATAGTCAGAGGTTCACCAAACTGTGAACAACTGAATCAAAAATGGTGCAATTTCAGAAAAGAAGCTCCTCAACATAAAATTGCAAAGACTTTTAGTGCGTAATATCATCAAAAGATTCACAGATTCTGGAGAAAAATATATGCACAAGGGACAAGACCGACAGTCAATTTTGGATTCTTGTGATCTTAATGCAATCGGGCTGCACTGCATTAACCCCTTTCTGACATCTGACGTACTATCCCGTCGAGGTGGGGTGGGCCCGTATGACCACCGACGGGATAGTACGTCATATGCGATCGGCCGCGCTCACGGGGGGAGCGCGGCCGATCGCGGCCGGGTGTCAGCTGCCTATCGCAGCTGACATCCGGCACTATGTGCCAGGAGCGGTCACGGACCGCCCCTGGCACATTAACCCCCGGCACACCGTGATCAAACATGATCGCGGTGTACCGGCGGTACAGGGAAGCATCGCGCAGGGAGGGGGCTCCCTGCGGGATTCCCTGAGACGATCCGTACAAGGTGATGTACTCACCTTGTACCGAGCGTCTTCTCCCTGCAGGCCCCGGATCCAAAATGGCCGCGGGGCTGCATCCGGGTCCTGCAGGGACTACTTCCGGGTCAGGGTCCGGAGCAGGCTGCAGAGCAGCCTGCTCCGATGAAAGTAAGATCGCCCATCTGACAGAGTGCTGTGCAAACTGTCAGATGGGCGATCTGTGATGTCCCCCCCTGGGACAAAGTAAAAAAAAAAAATTTCCACAAGTGTAAAAAAAAAAAAAAATTCCTAAATAAAGAAAAAAAAATATATTATTCCCATAAATACATTTCTTCATCTAAAAAAAACAAAAAAAACAATAAAAGTACACATATTTAGTATCGCCGTGTCCGTAATGACCCAACCTATAAAACTGTCCCAGTAGTTAACCCCTTCAGTGAACACCGTAAGAAAAAAAAAACGAGCCAAAAAACAACGCTTTATTATCATACCGCCGAACAAAAAGTGGAATAACACGCGATCAAAAAGACGGATATAAATAACCATGGTACTGCTTAAAACGTCATCTTGTTATAGTCCTCAGAATAAAGCAATGCCAAAATAATTATTTTTTCTATAAAATAGCTTTTATCGTATAAAAGCGCCAAAACATAAAAAAAATGATATAAATGAGATATCGCTGTAATCGTACTGACCCGAAGAATGAAACTGCTTTATCAATTTTACCAAATGTGGAACGGTATAAACGCCTCCCCCAAAAGAAATTCATGAATAGCTGGTTTTTGGTCATTCTGCCTCACAAAAATCGAAATAAAAAGTGATCAAAAACTGTCACATGTCCGAAAATGTTACCAATAAAAACGATAACTCATCCCGCAAAAAACAAGACCTCACATGACTCTGTGAACCAAAATATGGAAAAATTATAGGTCTCAAAATGTGGTAACGCAAAAAAAATGTTTTGCAATAAAAAGCGTCTTTCAGTGTGTGACGGCTGCCAATCATAAAAATCCGCTAAAAAACCCAATATAAAAGTAAATCAAACCCCCCTTCATCACCCCCTTAGTTAGCGAAAAATAAAAAAATTTAAAAAATGTATTTATTTCCATTTTCCAATTAGGGCTAGGGTTAGGGTTAGGGCTAGGGTTAGGGTTAGGTCTAGGGCTAGGGTTAGGGTTAGGGTTAGCGCTAGGGTTAGGGTTAGGGTTAGGGCTAGGGTTAGGGCTAGGGTTAGGGTTAGGGTTAGGGTTAGAGCTAGGATTAGGGCTAGGGTTAGGGTTAGAGCTAGGGTTAGGGCTAGGGTTAGGGCTAGGGTTAGGGTTAGGGTTAGGGCTAGGGTTGGGGCTAGGGTTGGGGCTAAAGTTAGGGTTAGGGTTGTGGCTAAAGTTAGGGTTAGGGTTGGGGCTAAAGTTAGGGTTAGGGTTTGGATTACATTTACGGTTGGGATTAGGGTTGGGATTAGAGTTAGGGGTGTGTCAGGGTTAGGGGTGTGGTTAGGGTTACCGTTGGGATTAGGGTTAGGGGTGTGTTTGGATTAGGGTTTCAGGTAGAATTGGGGGGTTTCCACTGTTTAGGCACATCAGGGGCTCTCCAAACGCGACATGGTGTCCGTTCTCAATTCCAGCCAATTCTGCGTTGAAAAAGTAAAACAGTGCTCCTTCCCTTCCGAGCTCTCCCGTGCATCCAAACAGGGGTTTACCCCAACATATGGGGTATCAGAGTACTCGGGACAAATTGGACAACAACTTTTGGGGTCGAAGTTCTCTTGTTATCCTTGGGAAAATAAAAATTTGGGGGATAAAAATCATTTTTGTGGGAAAAAAAATATTTTTTATTTTCACGGCTCTGCATTGTAAACTGTAGTGAAACACTTTGGGGTTCAAAATTCTCACAACACATCTAGATAAGTTCCTTGGGAGGTCTAGTTTCCAATATGGGGTCACTTGTGGGGGGTTTCTACTGTTTGGGTACATCAGGGGCTCTGCAAATGCAACGTGACGCCTGCAGACCAATCCATCTAAGTCTGCTTTCCAAATGGCGCTCCTTCCCTTCCGAGCTCTGCCATGCGCCCAAACAGTGGTTCCCCCTCACATATGGGGTATCAGCGTACTCAGGACAAATTGGACAACAACTTTTGGTGTCCAATTTATCCTGTTACCCTTGTGAAAATACAAAACTGGGGGCTAAAAATCATTTTTGTGAAAAAAGAATTTTTATTTTCACGGCTCTGCGTTATAAACTGTAGTAAAACACTTGGGGGTTCAAAGTTCTCACAACACATCTAGATAAGTTCCTTGGAAGGTCTAGTTTCCAATATGGGGTCATATGTGGGGGGATTGTACTGTTTGGGTACATCAGGGGCTCTGCAAATGCAACGTGACGCCTGCAGACCAATCCATCTAAGTCTGCATTCCAAATGGCGCTCCTTCCCTTCCGAGCTCTGCCATGCGCCCAAACAGTGGTTCCCCCTCACATATGGGGTATCAGCGTACTCAGGACAAATTGGACAACAACTTTTGGTGTCCAATTTATCCTGTTACCCTTGTGAAAATACAAAACTGGGGGCTAAAAATCATTTTTGTGAAAAAAGAATTTTTATTTTCACGGCTCTGCGTTATAAACTGTAGTAAAACACTTGGGGGTTCAAAGTTCTCACAACACATCTAGATAAGTTCCTTGGAAGGTCTAGTTTCCAATATGGGGTCATTTGTGGGGGGATTGTACTGTTTGGGTACATCAGGGGCTCTGCAAATGCAACGTGACGCCTGCAGACCAATCCATCTAAGTCTGCATTCCAAATGGCGCTCCTTCCCTTCCGAGCTCTGCCATGCGCCCAAACAGTGGTTCCCCCTCACATATGGGGTACCAGCGTACTCACGACAAATTGGACAACAACTTTTAGGGTCCAATTTATCCTGTTACCCTTGTGAAAATATAAAACTGGGGGCTAAAAAATCATTTTTGTGAAAAAAAAAGAATTTTTATTTTCACGGCTCTGCGTTATAAACTGTAGTGAAACACTTGGGGGTTCAAAGCTCTCAAAACACATCTAGATAAGTTCCTTAGGGGGTCTACTTTCCAAAATAGTGTCACTTGTGGGGGGTTTCAATGTATAGGCACATCAGGGGCTCTCCAAAAGCAACATGGCGTCCCATCTTAATTCCTGTCAATTTTGCATTGAAAAGTAAAATGGCGCTCCTTCCCTTCCAAGCTCTGCTATGCGCCCAAACAGTGGTTTACCCACACATATAGGGTATCGTCGTACTCAGGACAAATTGCACAACAAATTTTGTGGTCTAATTTCTTCCCTTACCCTTGGAAAAATAAAAAATTGGGGGCAAAAATATCACTTTTGTGAAAAAATATGATTTTTAATTTTTATGGCTCTGCATTATAAACTTCTGTGAAGCACTTGTTGGGTCAAAGTGCTCACCAAACATCTAGATAAGTTCCTTAAGGGGTCTATTTTCCAAAATCGTGTCACTTGTGGGGGGTTTCAATGTTTAGGCACATGAGGGGCTCTCCAAACCCAACATGGCGTCCCATCTCAATTCCAGTCAATTTTGCATTGAAAAGTCAAATGGCGCTCCTTCCCTTCTGAGCTCTGCCATGCACCCAAACAATGGTTTACACCCACATATTGGGTATCAGCGTACTCAGGACAAATTGTACAACAACTTTTGGGGTCCATTTTCTCCTGTTACCCTTGTTAAAATAAAACAAATTGGAGCTGAAATAAATTTTGTGTGAAAAAATGTTAAATGTTCATTTTTATTTAAACATTCCAAAAATTCCTGTGAAACACCTGAAGGGTTAATAAACTTCTTGAATGTGGTTTTGAGCACCTTGAGGGGGTGCAGTTTTTAGAATGGTGTCACACTTGGTTATTTTCTACCATATAGACCCCTCAAAATGACTTCAAATGAGATGTGGTGCCTAAAAAAAAATGGTGTTGTAAAAATGAGAAATTTCTGGTCAATTTTAACCCTTATAACTCCCTAACAAAAAAAAATTTTGGTTCCAAAATTGTGCTGATGTAAAGTAGACATGTGGGGAATGTTACTTATTAAGTATTTTGTGTGACATATCTCTGTGATTTAATTGCATAAAAATTCAAAGTTGGAAAATTGCAAAATTTTCTAAATTTTCGCCAAATTTCCATTTTTTTCAAAAATAAACGCAAGTTATATTGAATAAATTTTACCACTATCATGAAGTACAATATGTCACGAGAAAACAGTGTCAAAATCGCCAAGATCCGTTGAAGAGTTCCAGAGTTATAACCTCATAAAGGGACAGTGGTCAGAATTGTAAAAATTGGCCTGGTCATTAACGTGCAAACCACCCTTGGGGGTGAAGGGGTTAAAACAGGCATGATTCAGTCATGCAACTCACGGGATAGGCTAAGTAATACTTTCAGAAATCACTAACTGTAAACACAGTTTGCCAACATATGACAACAACATATGCTGCCATTCAAACGTCTGTTTCATGGATGGCCTGGCATATGTAAGCAAAACAATGCTAAACCACATACTTTATTCATCCCACCAGCATGGCTTTGCAGAAGACATGTTTGGGCAATAACCTGACCGAATGCAGTTCAGACCTTCCACCAATAGATACTTGGTGCATTACAAAATGAAAAATCTAGTAATGAAGACCCAGAGCTGTTGAGCTGATAGAAACCTACATCCAACAAGAATTGGATAACATTTCTAAACTAAAACTCCAGCAGCTAATGCAAAGCAACAGTAAACATAGCCCTGTTCCAACTGTTTTAAGATGTGTTGCTGCCATCAGATTCTAAATGTGTTAATTTTTTCAAATTAAATGGAAAAATGTCTTACTTTCCACTACTGATGTGTTCTATGTTTTCTTGTGAAAAAATATAGTTAGAAGAGATTTCTAAATTACTGCATTCTTTGTTTTTCATTGCATTCTTAGGGTTGTAGGAAATTATTATTATTATGCCAAAAATGAAGCTTTAATTTCATATGAATTTTTGAACAATTAAGTTAAATGGTCCATTTGTCAGTCATTCAGAGCCTCATACATAAACAATATAGTAGTTTCTACAACAATAACACAAAAACGTATTGCTCTCATATGTCTAATAACTAAATTGTTGAGACTTACTGGGGAGTTTTCTGTGATTGTCAAATTAAACAATGCCTAATGAAGATTATAGTATCATGAATATTCTGTAAGCAACTAACAAAAATTCAAATTAAGAAATTTATTCAGAAAGTGAATCCACTCCAGTAAGACTGCAGAGATGCAGCTCTCACTTGTAACTCTTCATTCAACATTAATTATAAACTCAAAATCTTTCGACATTTTAAGACAAATAGATCTTTTCCATGTATATGTATTAATCCCTTAAGGACAGAGCCATTTTGTAGGTTAATGACCAAGCCTCATTTCTTAAATCTGACCTGTTTCAATTTATGAAATAATAACTCTAGAACGCTTCAATGGATCCTAGTGATTCTGAGAATATTTTCTTGTGACATATTGTACTTCATGATCGTAGTAAAAATTGTTCAATATGATTTGCAGTATTTGTAAAAATATCGGAAAGTTGGCGAAACTTTTGACATTTTCAAACTTTTAATTCTTATGCCCCTATAACAGAGAGTTATGCACACAAAATAGTTAATAAATAACATTTATCATGTCTATTTTACATCAACACTATTTTTGAAACTTTTTTTTGCTAAGGGTTAAAAGTAGGACAGCAATTTCTCATTTTTCCAACAAAATTTACAAAACCATTTTTTTAGGGACCACATCACATTTGAAGTGAATTTAGGGGCTCTATATGACAGGAAATACCCAAAAGTGGCAGCATTTTAAATACTGCACCCCTCAAAGTCCTCAAAACCACGTACGAGAAGTTTGTTCACCCTTCAGGTGCTTTACAGTAGTTAATGCAATGTGTAAGGAAAAAATGAACATTTAACTTTTTTCACAAAAAGTTTAGTTTAGCCCCACTGTTATGATCCCAGTGGTAGAGGATCTCTGATATTCCGGCAAGATAGCAAAAACATAAATACTGCTCTAGGGAGGTGGAAACTGGGCTAACCTCATACCTGATCCTAACACACACAACTAGAAGCAGCCGGTGAACGTGCCTACGTTGGTTCTAGACGTCTCGAGCCAGCCGGAGAACTGACTACCCCTAGAGGGAAAATAAGACCTCACTTGCCTCCAGAGAAATTGAACCCCAAAGATATAGAAAGCCCCCTACAAATAATAACGGTGAGGCAAGAGGAAAACACAAACGTAGAGATGAACTAGATTCAGCAAAGTGAGGCCCACTAGTCTAGATAGACAGAAAATAGACAGTGGACTATGCGGTCAGCAGAAAACCCTACAAAAACATCCACGCTGAACATTCAAGAACCCCCACACCGACTGACGGTGCAGAGGGAGAATATCAGCCCCCTAGAGCTTCCAGCGAGCCAGAAAATCAAATATTAAGCAAGCTGGACAAAGACACTGAAAAATGCAAACGATCCAAATTATACAAAACGGACTTAGCTTTTCTTGCATGAGACAGACTGAAAGGAATCCGGAGGAGACCATATAGGTCTGGATACAACGATGCCAGGCAAGAGACTGAGTCCGGAGGAGACTTAAATAGGGAACACCCGCTGCTTAACGACACAGCTGGAGCTCAGGCCTGCAACAAGACATGCCTAACACAATACCGTTAGTGACCACCAGAGGGAGCCCAGAAACACAGTTCACAACACCCCACATTTTTACATCTTACAAGGGTGGTAAGAGAGGAAAATGCACCTCAAAGTTTGTTGTGCAATTTCCCCTGAGTACACAGATACCACATATGTGAGGGAAAATGGCTGTTTGGGCTCATGGCAGGGCTCAGATGGGAAGGAGAAACATTTGACTTTTTGAAGGCAAAATACGCTGGAATTGAAAGCGGATGCCATGTTGCATGTGGAGAGCCCCTAATGTGCCTTAACAGTGCAAACCCATCACAAGTAACCACATTTTTTTAAATGAAGCCCATCAAAGAATGTATATTCATGTGTGGTGAGCACCTTGAACCTCCAGGTGCTTCAGAGACGTTAATAACATAGAGCCATGAACGTAAAATATCACATTTTCCCACAAAAAATGTTCTTTTAGCCCAAACTTGTTTTCACAATGGTAACAGAAGAAAATACACCATACTACTTGCTGTGCAATTTCTTCTGAGCATACGGATACCTTTGAGGCACAGTGCAAAGCTCATAAGGGAAGAAGTAAAATATTGGAGTTCAGATATTGCTAGAATGGTTTACGGGTGCCATGTCACCCCAGACCCTTTGTGGTACCAGAACAGCAGAAAATTCCTCCTGACATGTTCACAAACCTCATCATCAGCTACAAAAACATCTGACTGCTGTGCTTGCCAACATGGGTTTTGCCACCAAGTGTTAGGTCTTGCTTGCCAGAGGGATCAAATACTTATTTCTCACTGCAAAAGGCAAATAAATTTATATAATTGATACAGTGTGATTTTCTGGATTTTATTTTTGATATTCTATCTCTCAATGTTAAAATTAACCTACCCTTAAAAGTATAGACAGTACATGTCTTGGCAAACTTAGAAAATCAGCAAGGAAACAAATACTTATTTCCCTCACTGTATGTGTTTGACTAAATATGAATGCACTGGTGAATAGTATTAAGTCGTTATAACATCTATTTGATTGTGCTGACATAGTGCTTGTGCCGATATTTAGGCATACTTCTGTAATATGTGCCATATACCTAATGTGTTCAAAGGGAGATTTGTAGTTAAAATTCCACGCTGCCGTGTATATGGAATTCATGTGATGAATGGAGCCGGAAGTCAGTGGGCCACAAAAATTCTATGCTGGGGAACCACAGCCAAGGTATGCAAAGAGAAGTGCTTTAGGAGAGTGAGGTGTAGGCGTACATGCCACCAGACACATTTTGTTTTGCAATATATACCTAATGTGGAAACTTATTAGGTAGAATGCAGGCACAATAGTAGCTATTATAGGCAGGTTAGATTTCTAAACCATCTGTGCTTCTGCGCCTGCGCTGATTGCACATTTCCTTTATAATGCCTGCGCAGAATTTCCCTGCTGCATCAGATATGTACTTCTGGGTTAAGCTATGCATTTCATGGTGGTTGTCTGACACTACTTCCGATGCACACATCCGATGCGCGGATTGCACATTTCTTTCTTGAACATCTGAGCAGTATTTACATGCTGCATCAGACATCTACTTCTGGGATAAGCAGGGGATGTCTGATGCCACTTCCGATGTGCGCATATTCAACAATGGTTGACATTGCAATTGAATTAACAAATGCAAGATTCCGATTACCGCTCTTCTCGGCTGGAACAAATTCAGGTAATTAGGTTATATATATATATATATATATATATATATATATATATATATATATATACTGTCTATGTATGTGTGTATATATATATATATATATATATATATATATATATATATATATATATATATATAGTTGAAACCAGAAGTTTACATACACTATATAAAAGGACACATACAGTGGGGCAAAAAGGTATTTAGTCAGTCAGCAATAGTGCAAGTTCCACCACTTAAAAAGATGAGAGGCGTCTGTAATTTACATCATAGGTAGACCTCAACTATGGGAGACAAACTGAGAAAAAAAAATCCAGAAAATCACATTGTCTGTTTTTTTATCATTTTATTTGCATATTATGGTAGAAAATAAGTATTTGGTCAGAAACAAAATTTCATCTCAATACTTTGTAATATATCCTTTGTTGGCAATGACAGAGGTCAAACATTTTCTGTAAGTCTTCACAAGGTTGCCACACACTGTTGTTGGTATGTTGGCCCATTCCTCCATGCAGATCTCCTCTAGAGCAGTGATGTTTTTGGCTTTTCGCTTGGCAACACTGACTTTCAACTCCCTCCAAAGGTTTTCTATAGGGTTGAGATCTGGAGACTGGCTAGGCCACTCCAGGACCTTGAAATGCTTCTTACGATGCCACTCCTTCGTTGCCCTGGCGGTGTGCTTTGGATCATTGTCATGTTGAAAGACCCAGCCACGTTTCATCTTCAATGTCCTTGCTGATGGAAGGAGGTTTGCACTCAAAATCTCACGATACATGGCCCCATTCATTCTTTCATGTACCCGGATCAGTCGTCCTGGCCCCTTTGCAGAGAAACAGCCCCAAAGCATGATGTTTCCACCACCATGCTTTACAGTAGGTATGGTGTTGGATGGATGCAACTCAGTATTCTTTTTCCTCCAAACACGACAAGTTGTGTTTCTACCAAACAGTTCCAGTTTGGTTTCATCAGACCATAGGACATTCTCCCAAAACTCCTCTGGATCATCCAAATGCTCTCTAGCAAACTTCAGATGGGCCCGGACATGTACTGGCTTAAGCAGTGGGACACTTCTGGCACTGCAGGATCTGAGTCCATGGTGGCGTAGTGTGTTACTTATGGTAGGCCTTGTTACATTGGTCCCAGCTCTCTGCAGTTCATTCACTAGGTCCCCCCGCGTGGTTCTGGGATTTTTGCTCACCGTTCTTGTGATCATTCTGACCCCACGGGGTGGGATTTTGCGTGGAGCCCCAGATCGAGGGAGATTATCAGTGGTCTTGAATGTCTTCCATTTTCTAATTATTGCTCCCACTGTTGATTTCTTCACTCCTAGCTGGTTGGCTATTGCAGATTCAGTCTTCCCAGCCTGGTGCCGGAATACAATTTTGTTTCTGGTGTCCTTTGACAGCTCTTTGGTCTTCACCATAGTGGAGTTAGGAGTCAGACTGTTTGAGGGTGTGCACAGGTGTCTTTTTATACTGATAACAAGTTTAAACAGGTGCCATTACTACATGTAATGAGTGGAGGAAAGAGGAGACTCTTAAAGAAGAAGTTACAGGTCTGTGAGAGCCAGAAATCTTGATTGTTTGTTTCTGACCAAATACTTATTTTCCACCATAATATGCAAATAAAATTATAAAAAAACAGACAATGTGATTTTCTGGATTTTTTTTTCTCAGTTTGTCTCCCATAGTTGAGGTCTACCTATGATGTAAATTACAGACGCCTCTCATCTTTTTAAGTGGTGGAACTTGCACTATTGCTGACTGACTAAATACTTTTTTGCCTCACTGTATGCATGTTTTTCTCAATATCTGACATGAAATCAGCATATACCTTTCCCGTGTAAATTGTATTAAGATTACCATATTTAATATTTGCCAAATGCAAGAATAATTAGACAGAATGTTATAAGGCATTTTTCTTACTACGAAGTCAAAAGTTTACATACACTAAGATTACTATGCCTTTAAACAATTCTGGACTGCCCATATGATGATGTCATGTGTTTGGAAGCTTCTGATATGTTTTTTGGCAACATCTGAGCTAATTAGTGACACACCTGTGGATGTATTTTCATGCACACCTGAAACACACTGCTTCTTTCTGTATCATCTTGGGAAAGTCTAAAGAAATCAGCCAAGATATCAGTAAGAGAATTGTGGTCTTGCACAAGTCTGGCTCATCCTTGGGTACAATTTCAAGATTCTTGAAAGTGCCTGTACAAACAATTATACGCAAGTGTAAACAAGATGGGAATGTCCAGCCATCATACCGTTCAGGAAGGAGATGGGTTCTGTGTCACAAAGATGAACGTGCTTTGGTCCAACATGTGCAAATCAGTCTCAAGACAAAGGCAAAAGACCTTGTGAAGATGATGGTGGAAACTGGTAAGATTGTGTCAATATCCACAGTGAAACGAATACTGTATCAACAAAGGGTGCTGAAAGGTCATTCTGCCAGGAAGAAACCATTACTCCAAAAGAAACATAAAAAGCCAGATTAATGTTTGCATATACACACAGAAACAAAAACATTTGTTTTTGGGACATGTCCTGTGGTCTGATGAAACTAAAATTGAACTTTTTGGGCATAATGACCATCATTACATTTGGAGGGAAAAGGGAGAAGCTTGGAAGCCTAAGAACACCATCCAAACTAAGAAACATATGGGTGGCAGCATTATGTTTTGGGGTTGTTTTGCTGCTGGAGGGACTGGAGCACTTCACAAAATAGATTGCATCATGAGGAATGAAGATTTATTGGCAATACTAAAGCAACATCTCAAGATGTCAGCAAGGAAGTTAAACCTTGGGCAGAAATGGGCAATGACCCAAAAGCATTCTGCCAAAACAGTAACAAAGTGGCTTAAGGATAACAAAGTCAATGTTTTGGAGTGGCCATCACAAAGCCCTGATCTCAATCCTATTGAAAATTTATGGGCAAAGCTGAAAAGGCAGGTGCGAGAAAGGCGACCTACAAACCTGGATCAGTTACACCAGTTTTGTCAGGAGGAATGGGCCCTAATTCCAACCAACTACTGTGAGAAGCAGGAAAGGTTTATTCTGATTTCATGTCAGATTTTGAGAAAAACATGCATATGTGTCTTTTTTATAGTGTATGTAAACTTCTAGTTTCAACGGTATATATACAATAACTTGCAAAAGTATTCGGCCCCCTGGAATTTTTCAACCTTTTCCCACATATCATGCTTCAAACAAAGATACAAATGTAAATTTTTGGTGAAGAATCAACAACAAGTGGAACACAGTTGTGAAGTTGAACGAAATTTATTGGTTATTTAAAATTTTTGTGGAAGTTCAAAAACAGAAAAGTGGGGCGTGCAATATTATTTGGACCCTTTACTTTCAGTGCAGCAAACTCACTCTAGAAGTTCATTGTGGATCTCTGAATGATCCAATGTTGTCCTAAATGCCAAATGATGATAAATATAATCCACCTGTGTGTAATCAAGTCTCCGTATAAATGCACCTGCTCTGTGATAGGCTCAGGGTTCTGTTTGAAGCACAGAGAGCATCATGAAGACCAAGGAACACAACAGACAGGTCCGTTATACTTTTCTGGAGAAGTTTAAAGCCGGATTTGGATACAAAATGATTTCCAAAACATTAAGCATCCCAAGGAGCACTGTGCAAGCGATCATATTGAAATGGAAGGAGTATCATACCACTGCAAATCTACCAAGACCTGGCCGTCCCTCTAAACTTTCACCTCAAACAAGGAGAAGACTGATCACAGATGCAGCCAAGAGGCCCATGATCACTCGGGATGAACTGCAGATAGCTACAGTTGAGGTGGGACAGTCTGTCCATAGGACAACAATCAGTCATACACTGCTCAAATCTGGCCTTTATGGAACAGAAGAAGAAAGCCATTTCTCAAAGATATCTATAAAAAGTGTAATTTTAAGTTTGCAGCAAGCCACCTGGGAGACACACCAATTATGTGGAAGAAGGTGCTCTGGTCAGAGGAAACCAAAATCAAACTTTTTGGCAACAATGCCAAACGATATGTTTGGCGTAAAGGCAGCACAGTTCATCACCCTGAACACACCATCCCATCCCCACTGTCAAACATGGTGGTGGCAGCATCATCGTTTGGGCCTGCTTTGCTTCAGCAGGGACAGGGAAGATGGTTAAAATTGATGGGAAGATGGATGGAGCCAAATACAGGACCATTTTTAAAGAAAACCTGTTGGAGTCTGCAAAAGACCTGAGACTGGGACATATTTGTCTTCCAACAAGATAATGATTCCAAACATAAAGCAAAATCTACAGTGGAATGGTTCACAAATAAATGTACCCAGATGTTAGAATGGCCAAGTCGAAGTCCAGACCTTAACCCCTTCATGACCCAGCCTATTTTGGCCTTAATGACCTTGCCGTTTTTTGCAATTCTGACCAGTGTCCCTTTATGAGGTAATAACTCTGGAACGCTTCAACGGATCCTAGCGATTCTGAGATTGTTTTTTCGTGACATATTGGGCTTCATGTTAGTGGTAAATTTAGGTCGATAATTTCTGAGTTTATTTGTGAAAAAAACGGAAATTTGGCGAAAATTTTGAAAATTTCACAATTTTCACATTTTGAATTTTTATTCTGTTAAACCAGAGAGTTATGTGACACAAAATAGTTAATAAATAACATTTCCCACATGTCTACTTTACATCAGCACAATTTTGGAAACAAATTTTTTTTTTGCTAGGAAGTTATAAGGGTTAAAATTTGACCAGTGATTTCTCATTTTTACAACAAAATTTACAAAACCATTTTTTTTAGGGACCACCTCACATTTGAAGTCAGTTTGAGGGTTCTATGTGGCTGAAAATACCCAAAAGTGACACCATTCTAAAAACTGCACCCCTCAAGGTGCTCAAAACCACATTCAAGAAGTTTATTAATACTTCAGGTGTTTCACAGCAGCAGAAGCAACATGGAAGTAAAAAATGAACATTTAACTTTTTAGTCACAAAAATGATCTTTTAGCAACAATTTTTTTATTTTCCCAAGGGTAAAAGGAGAAACTGGACCATGGACTTTGTTGTCCAATTTGTCCTGAGTACGCTGATACCTCATATGTGGGGGTAAACAACTGTTTGGGCACACGGCAGGGCTCGGAAGGGAAGGAGCGCTATTTGACTTTTTGAATGAAAAATTGGCTCCAATCTTTAGCGGACACCATGTCGCGTTTGGAGAGCCCCCGTGTGCCTAAACATTGGAGCTCCCCCACAAGTGACCCCATTTTGGAAACTAGACCCCCCAAGGAACTTATCTAGAAGCATAGTGAGCACTTTAAACCCCCAGGTGCTTCACAAATTGTTCCGTAAAAATGAAAAAGTACTTTTTTTTCACAAAAAAATTATTTTAGCCTCAATTTTTTCATTTTCACATGGGCAACAGGATAAAATGGATCATAAAATTTGTTGGACAATTTCTCCTGAGTACACCAATACCTCACATGTGGGGGTAAACCACTGTTTGGGCACATGGTAAGGCTCGGAAGGGAAGGAGCGCCATTTGACTTTTTGAATAAAAAAATTATCTCCATCGTTAGCGGACACCATGTCGCGTTTGGAAAGCCCCTGTGTGCCTAAACATTGGAGCTCCTCCACAAGTGACCCCATTTTGGAAACTAGACCCCCCAAGGAACTTATCTAGAGGCATAGTGAGCACTTTAAACCCCCAGGTACTTCACAAATTGATCCGCAAAAATGAAAAAGTACTTTTTTTTCACACAAAATTTCTTTTAGCCTCAATTCTTTCATTTTCACATGGGCAACAGGATAAAATGGATCCTAAAATTTGTTGGGCAATTTCTCCTGAGTACGCCGATACCTCATATGTGGGGGTAAACCACTGTTTGGGTGCACGGCAAGGCTCGGAAGGGGAGGCGTGCCATTTGACTTTTTGAATGGAAAATTAGCTCCAATCGTTAGCGGACACCATGTCGCGTTTGGAGAGCCCCTATGTGCCTAAACATTGGAGCTCCCCTACAAGTGACCCCATTTTGGAAACTAGACCCCCCAAGGAACTTATCTAGATGCATAGTGAGCACTTATAACCCCCAGGTGCTTCACAGAAGTTTATAACGCAGAGCCGTGAAAATAAAAAATAATTTTTCTTTCCTCAAAAATGATTTTTAGCCCAGAATTTTTTATTTTCCCAAGGGTAATAGGAGAAATTGGACCCCAAATGTTGTTGTCCAGTTTGTCCTGAGTACGCTGATACCCCATATGTGGGGGTAAACCACTGTTTGGGCATATGCCGGGGCTCGGAATGGAAGAAGTGATGTTTTGGAATGCAGACTTTGACGAAATGGTCTGCGGGCATCATGTTACGTGTGCAGAGCCCATGATATGCCTAAACAGTAGAAACACCCCACAAGTGACCCCATTTTGGAAACTATACCCCCCAAGGAACTTATCTAGATGTGTGATGAGCACGTTCAACCCCCAAGTGCTTCACAGAAGTTTACAACGCAGAGCCGTGAAAATAAAAAATCATTTTTCTTTCCTCAAAAAAGATGTTTTAGCAAGCAATTTTTTATTTTCACAAGGGTAACAGGAGAAATTGGACCCCAATATTTGTTGCCCAGTTTGTTGTGAGTATGCTGATACCTCATATGTGGGGGTAGACCACTGTTTGGGCATATGCTGGGGCTCGGAAGGGAAGTAGTGGCATTTGAAATGCAGACTTTGATGGAATGGTCTGCGGGCGTCACATTGCATTTGCAGAGCCCCTGATGTGCCTAAACAGTAGAAACACCCCACAAGTGACCCCATTTTGGAAACTAGACCCCCCAAGGAACTTATCTAGATGTGTGATGAGCACGTTCAACCCCCAAGTGCTTCACAGAAGTTTACAATGCAGAGCCGTGAAAATAAAAAATCATTTTTCTTTCCTCAAAAAAGATGTTTTAGCAAGTAATTTTTTATTTTTGCAAGGGTAACAGGAGAAATTGGACCCCAACAGTTCTTGCCCAGTTTGTCCTGAGTACGCTGGTACCCCAAATGTGGTGGTAAACCACTGTTTGGGCGCACGTTGAGGCTTGGAAGGGAGGGAGCACCATTTGACTTTTTGAACGCAAGATTGGCTGGAATCAATGGTGGCGCCATGTTGCGTTTGGAGACCCCTGATGTGCCTAAACAGTGGAAACCCCTCAATTCTAACTTCAACACTAACCTCAACACACCCCTAATCCTAATCCCAACTGTAGCCATAACCCTAATCACAACCCTAACCCCAACACACCCCTAACCACAACCCTAACCGCAACACACCTGTAACCCTAATTCCAACCCTAACCCTAATCCTAACCCTAATCCCAACCCTAACCCTAATCCCAACCCTAACCACAACTGTAACCCCAACACACCCCTAACCCTATCCGTAACCCTAACCACAAGCCTAATCTTAACCCTATTTCCAACCCTAGCCCTATTTCCAACCCTAACTCTAATTCCAACCCTAACCCTAAGGCTATGTGCCCACGTTGCGGATTCATGTGAGATTTTTCCACACGATTTTTGAAAAATCTGCAGGTAAAAGGCACTGCGTTTTACCTGCAGATTTACAGCAGATTTCCAGTGTTTTTTTGTGCGGATTTCACCTGCGGATTCCTATTGAGGAACAGGTGTAAAACTCTGTGGAATCCGCACAAAGAATTGACATGCTGCGGAAAATACAACGCAGCATTTCTGCACGGAATTTTCCGCACCATGGGCACAGTGGATTTGGTTTTCCATAGGTGTACATGGTACTGTAAACCTGATGGAAAACTGCTACGAATTCGCAGCGGCCAATCCGCTGCGGATCCGCGGCCAATCCGCTGCGGATCCGCGGCCAATCCGCTGCGGATCCGCGGCAATCCGCTGCGGATCCGCAGCCAAATCCGCACTGTGTGCACATTCCATAACCCTAGCCCTAACCCTACCCGTAACCCTAACCCTACCCCTAACCCTAACCCTACCCCTAGTTCTAACCCTAACCCTAGTGGAAAATGAAAAAAAAAAAAATTCTTTATTTTATTATTGTCCCTACCTATGGGGGTGATAAAAGGGGGGGGTTTATTTATTATTTTTTTTATTTTGGTCGCTGTGATAGAACCTACCACAGCGATCAAAATGTACTTGTAAGGAATCTGCCGGCTGGCAGATTCGGCGGGCGCACTGAGCATGCGCCCGCCATTTTGGAAGATGGCGGCGCCCAGCGAGGAGACGTACGGACACCGGGAGGATCGGTAAGTATGAAGGGGTGGTGGGGGGGTGGATCGGAGTACAGGGGGGGTAATCGGACCACAGGGGGGTGAATCTAAACGAGGGAGCGGACAGGAGGACGGGGGAGCTGGCAGGCGGACGGAGGGGACCGGACCCCATAACGGAGGACTGGGGGGGGGCGATCGGTGGGTGTGTGGGGGGGTCACTTTAGTATTTCCAGCCATGGCTGATGATATTGCAGCATCGGCCATGGCTGGATTGTAATATTTCACATGTTTTTTAGGTGAAATATTACAAATCGCTCTGATTGGCAGTTTCACTTTCAACAGCCAATCAGAGCGATCGTAGCCACGGGGGGGTGAAGCCACCCCCCCTGGGCTGAAGCACCACTCCCCCTGTCTCTGCAGATCGGGTGAGATTGGAGTTAACCCTTTCACCCGATCTGCAGAGACGCGATCATTCCATGACGCATACGCTGCGTCATAGGTCGGATTGGCACAGACTTTCATGACGCAGCGTATGCGTCAAAGGTCGGGAAGGGGTTAATCCAATCGAGAATCTGTGGAAAGAGCTGAAAACTGCTGTTCACAAACGATCTCCATCAAACCTCACTGAGCTCAAGCTGTTTGCCAAGGAAGAATGGGCAAGAATTTCAGTCTCTCTATGTACAAAACTGATAGAGACATACCACAAGTGACTTGCAGCTGTAATTGCAGCAAAAGGTGGCGCAACAAAGTACTAAGTTAAAGGGGCCGAACAATATTGCATGCCCCACTTTTCAGTTTTTGAATTTCCACAAAAATTTTAAATAACTAATAAATTTCATTCAACTTCACAATTGTGTTCCACTTGTTGTTGATTCTTCACCAAAAATTTAAATTTGGTATCTTTATGCTTGAAGCATGATATGTGGGAAAAGGTTGAAAAGTTCCAGGGAGCCGAATACTTTCGCAAGGCACTGTATATCTTTTGGTGCTGTTGACTATATTAGATATTACATGCTCAACCATATTGCACATGCACTTTTTCCTGTATAGGATTTATATGTATATGTTTTTTGCACTTTATTGCATCTAGGTTTGATATATATAGACTTTTACAGCCATATCTGTAATTTTAATGCACCTTACAGCATGTATATATCTTATATGAGCTATCATAATCTATTCCCCTTACCAGCACGTTGCTATTTTGCGCTATTTTGCAAATACTATCTTTAGGCATTTTTTTGTTTTGGTTACCTATCTAACAGCTTGCAGACTTATGGATTGGACTTAACGCTTTAGCTATGTGGTCCTGTATATATTTTGTGTCATTGCATTTTGTGCTTTTTAATTGTTTTCAAATATTTTTGTTAGGCTTGTTTGTTAAATTATTTATATTAATTATTTGGTGATCCTTGTCTGTACATACTTCTTTTCTCATTCAAGCCTTATGCCTAAAATGACAGACCACTGCCGGAGCAGAAGCCAGACAGAAATTTCAACACAAGTGCTCAGTATAGAGCACAGAACAAAGCCTGAAAAGGATAAAAAAATTTCAAAATGGCACCAATAAAACCTTCAAATCATCCTGGAAAAAAGCTATTTTCTATCTACAGTATAAGTGATATTGTTTTTGTACATCTGAGAAATCTGCTGCTCCAATCCTGCCTGAAAAAAAACATTATGTGAACATAATTGTATAAGGAAACAGTAATAAGAAAAGACCCGTTCTTTTGCGTTATGTGCATTTTTTTATTTTTTTTAGAAATTTTCTTTCACATCACAATCATTTAACACAAAATTTGTAAATTTTCAAAGTGGACAGTGGGGTTTCTTTAGACTCATACTTCATGTCCATTCAGGAACAGTTTTCAGAAAGACTCCTCATTATTGGAGGCAGGGTTACAATGTCAGGCAATACCCCCAAGCACAGCTGATAATACAGGATCCATCATTCACAATACGTGATGACACTGCTCTCCTAGCTCTCCTAATCCTCCTACACAATTAATTTTGCACATGCTCATTAGATGCTTCAATGCAGAGTCTTTTCATTGTGTTTAATGTACATGTGTTGTTTCCTGAAACAATGGGAAGGAAGAGTGTAAACAATCCCCAGTGGCCAGTGTGACAATTACAAGACTTCATTGTTTTATTTTGTAATTCAGATAGTGACATGGAAAGAAAATTGCCAAAAAAAATAAAATAAATAAACACACACAAACCCTAATTTAAACAATAGTCCATTTTCCTATGACAGCTTCCCTTTAAGTATTTATTGTCATTAGAACCAGATGTCTTACTTTGCTTATTCATCTGTATTTAGTTCATGTTGTAGTAATGTTTTGGAAATACTGCAAACCTTAAGAGTATATGAGCCTGTCACTTATAGTACAATAGCATCTAATCATAACACTCTAAATTCAACTATGCCTTCAATTTATATGTAAATGAGACAAGTAAAAATGCAATTCAGCTTTGAAAAGTCTGATATTGCACATTTGTATAGTAATGAAAAACGTGTTTAATATTAGATGTTTATGTGTATAAAAACAAATATTGCTCCCTATAAACCAGAAAAATAATGACAACATTAATAAGCACTGTACTCATTCTATAAAATAACATTATTTATATGAGTCGAGACAATTTAAGTTGCGCTACATGCAGATTTTATTGCTTTTGCTAACTATTTGCAACTTATCTCATGAAGGCCAAAGATTCTAACTAGAGATATTCCATCTGATTATGTGTTATCCAGATGTCTCTTATGAGGCACATATTTCTTATTTATGAACGATACTGTTTCCGTGTTTCACAATCTCTTGAAATAAATGTCTATGGCAGTCAAGTGGCTATAATAAAACAAACGAAAGTATTTTTGGCTTCCAAACTTGTTTTATCTTGAAATAATGTTTTAATTAGATAGCAATTGAAAACACAATGAAGTGACATATGAGAGACATATGAGCATAATCTGAATAAACTGTATAATATAAAAAAATGAAGTACTGTGTATATACTAAGTCTCCAGTGTTCAGATGCAAAAAGTAGGTCAAGCTGTATTACTAGAAAAACAAACTATTTAGACAGCATCAGGCTTCCAGTAGAAATCTAAAGTAAAGTAACACTGCGACAGGTCTGTGTTTCGACACACGTAAGACTTGACTCTTTTTAATGTTCTTGTACTTTAAAGTGACAGATAACTACAAGACATTGATACATTTTTGGTTTTTGCCGTTATTCTTACATCTTATTTTACTTCCAGTTTTTGCCTTATGAATTTAGAAATACTATATTTATTTATAAAATCACTTGTAAATTCTCTTATTTATTACATAGTTTTATTTATTTTAAAAAAACAAGCAACAAAGTCACAAACCGTACATCATGAGACTCAGAGATCAGTAAATTACAGGATATAGGTTAATGTATGCAAAAATAATACATAAAATATCAGGAGGAGGCAAACCCACCATTTGATCTGACGTATATTCAAGCATGCTCTTAGGGTATGTGCCTGCGATCCGGAATAGCAGCTTTTTGGACTCAGCTCACTTGCACTGCATCCAAAACACTGCATTCTAGGCTACAAGCACAGTGGATATAAAAATCCAATGCCCACTGTGCTTCTATTTGATTCTGCACAAACACACCCGCCGCACGGGTTTACGAGCCACAGCTTGTCAATTATCTGCTATTGTCTCCCCTGCGTAGTCTAATCCATAGCCATTCATTAGATGTGGTAAATCTGCATGCTTCAATGCAATGAACACATGCAGGTTTACCTGTGTGATTAGAGCACAGAACTTCCAGTTCACACCTTGGGGCTTTTTCAGTTGCATATAAGGGCTGTCCCACACGTCCAGATAATTCCGGTACCGGAAAAAATCGGTACCGGAGTTATCCGTGTCCGTGTGCCCGTGAGCTCACGTAGGCCACACGTGCGGCACACGTGTGCCGCCCGTGTGCCGAGTGGGTACCACACGGAGCGTGTGGTACCCACGCGTGTGGTACACTGCATCGTGCTGAAGCCGCGATTCATATCTTCTGTGCAGTAGCGTTTGCTGCATAGAAGATATGAATAATAGTGTTTAGAAGAAAGATCTATCTGTCCGCCGCCCTCCCACCCCCTGTGCGCCCCCCCCCCGCTGTTCTGAAAATACTCACCCGCTCCCTCGTTGGCTGTCGCTGCTTCCTGGTCTGGTCCCATCTTCTCCTGTATGCGGTCACGTGGGGCCGCTCATTTACAGTCATGAATAGGCGGCTCCACCCCTATGGGAGGTGGAGCCACATATTCATGACTCTAATCTGCGGCCCCACGTGATCGCATACAGTAGAAGGCGAGGCCAGACCAGGAAGCATCGACAGCCAACGAGGGAAGCGGGTGAGTATTTTCAGAACAGCGGGGGGGCGCACAGGGGGTGGGAGGGCGGCAGACAGATAGATCTTTATTTTAAACACTATTATTCATATCTTCTATGCAGCAAACGCTGCTGCAGGGAAGATATGAATCGCGGCTTCAGCACCATGTAGGGGGGACAGCGCTTACTGTAGCGCTGTCTCCTGCACGCCACACGGACTGCACACGGAGAAGGTCCGTGTTTTACACAGACCCATTGACTTTAATGGGTCCGTGTAATACGTGCGCTCCCACGAACACTGACATGTCTCCGTGTTTGGCACACGGAGACACGGTCCGCAAAAAATCAATGACATCTGCACAGATGCATTGATTTTTATGGGTCTACGTGTGTCAGTGGCTCCGGTACGTGAGGAAACTGTCACCTCACGTACCGGAGCCACTGACGTGTGAAACCGGCCTAAAGGTGTGGGCTGCCTTTCCTTGAGATGGGCATTATATTGATCTGGGTGTCCCTCTCAGCCCTTATCCACATGCATGTCACTTGACAAATGGTAAGGTTTTCAATATTAGCATTAGGACTGTTACAATTACGGTCACCATGAATTGGTGGGATGGCTTTTGCATTTTTGTAATAAAAAAACATGTTAACTAAGTATCATATATTATTTTCATGCACTATGCTGTTTATTTATTTACTGCAGAGTATTCAATCATTATATTTCTGTCTTTTTTTGTTTTCCGTTCGGTGGCCAGTGTGAACGTGTGCTTACATGCTTCATGCACACTAGTTTATATCCCAGTTCATACCTTTAGATTTTTTTCTGTGCGATTAGATTGCAGCATTTTGGATGCAGCGAAAATACGCTATGTCTAAACGTTGCTATATCCTGATCGTGGGCACACAGCCTTACACGTAGAAGTCCTCAGAAGACCTATATTGGGATATTATGGTTCCCAGTGCAGTCCCTTCATGAGCGGAGCTTTTTTGCATTTTCGTTTTTCGCTCCCCTTCTTCCCAGAGCCATATTTTTTTTTATTTTTCCATCAATATGGCCATGTGAGGGCTTATTTTGTTGCGGGACAAGTTGTACTTTTGAAAAACACCATTGGTTTTACCATGTCGTGTACTAGAAAATAGGAAAAAAAATTCCAAGTGCAGTGAAATTGCAAAAAAAGTGCAATCCCACACTTGTTTTTTGTTCAGCTTTTTTGCTAGGTTCACTAAATGCTAAAACTGACCTGCCATTGTGATTCTCCAGGTCATTATGACTTAATAGAAGCCAAACATGCCTAGGTTATTTTTTTTCTAAGTGGTAAAAAAAACTTCCAAACTTTAGTAAAAAAAAAAATTGAGCAATTTTCCGAGACCCGTAGCGTCTCTCCGTTATTCGTGATCTCGGGTTGGGTGAGGGCTTATTTTGGTGTGCCGAGCTGACATTTTTAATACTATTTTGGTGCAGATATGATCTTTTGATCACCCGTTATTGCATTTCAATGCAATTTAACAGCGACAAAAAAAGTAATACTGGCATTTTTAATTTGTTTATCACTATGCCATGTAGCGATCAGGTTAATCCTTTTTTTATTTATGGATCGGGCGATTCTGAACACGGCGATACCAAATATGTGTGGATTTGATTTTTTGTTATTGTTTTATTTTGAATGGGGAGAAAGGGGGGTGTATATTTTTTTATTTTTTTCATATTTTTTAAAACATTTTTTTTACTTTTGCCATGCTTCAATAGCCTCCATGGGAGGCTAGAAGCTGGCACAGATCGATTGCCTCTGATACATAGAGGTGATGCTCAGATCACTTCTATGCAGGAGAATTACAGCATTGCTATCTGGCATCAACAACCATAGAGGTCTGTTGGAGACCCTGGTTGTTATGCTGACACACCGATGACCCCCGATCATATGACGGGGGTCACCGATGCACGCAGGGCCGGCTCCAGGTTTTTGAGGGCCCCGGGCGAAAGAGTCTCAGTGGGCCCCCTCTTTAACACATACCACGATTCATGATGCAGATACAGCAGAGAAATATAGCACAGCCCACGCAGCGTATAACACAGCCCGGCATGCAGCGTATAACACAGCCCGGCACGCAGCATATAACACAGCCCGGCACGCAGCGTATAACACAGCCCAGCATGCAGCGTATAGCACAGCCCGGCACGCAGCATATAGCGCAGCCCGGCACGCAGCATATAGCACAGCCCGGCATGCAGTATATAGCACAGCCCGGCACGCAGTATATAACACAGCCCATGCAGTATATAACAGCCCACGCAGTATATAACACAGCCCATGCAGTATATAGCACAGCCACCCACGCAGTATATAGCACAGCCACCCATGCAGTATATAGCACAACCACCCACGTAGTATATAGCACAGGCCCGGGCCGTGATGTAGTATAACACAGCCCACGTACGTAGTATATAACTCAGCCAGCCATTTTGTATATACAGACAGTCTAGGACTACAAGTCCCAGCATCGCTAACATACCATATTGTTGCACACTGCACAAGTCCCAGACAGAGAAAAGTTGCACAGAGCAGAGACCAGGCATGATGATCCACTGTGACTCCCAGGCTCACAGCAGGCTGCATCGCCCCCGCCCCCGCAATGCCTTGGGACCACCAGGAACTTGGAACTTGGGAAGACTCACACTGTGCCGTTACTTGCTTCCGTTGTGGACACAGGGACAGACAGGGACCGGGTCACACCATCCGTGCACCTGACTGCAGTGCTGCTCCTGCTGCCTCCTGCTCGTCTTTCTGCTTGGCGCTGCGCCTGCACTTCCGCTGGACACCTGGATGGTGGAGGACGTGGACGACAGATCTCTTCTCCGAGCTCTTACCCGACACAGAGAACATACATGTAAAAGCTGGCGTATAACAGGCCACACAGGTAACTAGTCCAGGAGCCCACTCCCCTAGGCTTATAGTCCTGGGAAGCAGGGCTTAGAGAAGCCGCTAGGGACTGGCCTCTTGGGCTAGGCAGCATGTCACATGTATGACCACTCTGGAGCGCCGCTATATTTCAGGGTACTTGGCTGATATTACAGAGGTGGGGGTCTGATGGGTGCAGCCCCTGGTTCAGGTAGCAGGAACCAGCAGTCAGGCTGCCAGTTGGACCCCTCTTTATTACTGCCTTTAACTGTTTGAAAAAATAATCAATTTAGGCAAAAACATAAAAAACAGATTGAGAAAAACCCTCCCTACTCATGTAATAACCCCACCGCACACATCATTGCAGCAGCGAAAACCAACAATACCGCTGCAGCCAATCACTGGCCTCAGTGATAATGCGATCATGTGCAGCGCTGTACTGCCATAACATCACAACGTAACACAGAGCGACGCTGACAAGGGACTATCTATTCCTCCAATAGCTCCATAGGTGTCCATGTGGCTGCAAAAGTAGGAACGTTTGTTTACTAAAGCTACTGGGGAACTAAAAGTCCCAGCACATGTACTAACACAGACATAGAGACAAGAAGTGGCTAACAGCCAATCAGGTGCCAGTTTACATCGTCAAACCTCGACTGGGAAGACATAAAATAAAATATGATTGGCTGCCAGGGACAACCAATCCACTCTCCCTCCCAGCGAGACAGGGACCGGGAGGGAGACAGGCACCATCCGTGCACCTGACTGCAGTGCTGCTCCTGCTGCCTCCTGCTCGTCTTTCTGCTTGGCGCTGCCACTGGACACCTGGACAGACGGTGGAGGACGTGGACGACAGATCTCTTCTCTGAGCGCTCACCCGACCGGAAGTGACAGGACAGACGGCCCGGAAGTGACTCTGCGAGCGTATCCATGGTGACGGTCCCGCTCCCGGAGGTGAGTATTCCTGCAGCTGCGCAGCGGGGCGTAGATGATGGATGTGCTCCACCTCTGAGTCCTGGCTGGGAGACTGTCACACTGTGTCACACAACAGAACAGCGTCAGCGGGCCCCCCCAGGAGCGCATAACGGAAGTGTCTGTGTGGAGTGTGTGAGTGTACCAACGTTACTACCATAAACGGGCCCCTCCGTCTCGCCAGGGCCCCGGCACTTGCCCGGGTACGCCGGGTGCTGACGCCGGCCCTGGATGCACGCATTTCTGGCCGGAAGCGCTTGTTAAAAGCCGCTGTCAGAGTTTGACAGCAGCATTAAGCTAGTTAATAAGTGTGGGTGGATCGCAGGCACATGTAAGCTGTTGAAAACAGCTGACATATCCCAGCTTTGATGCGGGCTCACCGCCGGAGCCCACATCAAAGTGGGGGTTCTGCCATCGGTCGTACTATTCCATGCGATGGCAGAAAGGGGTTAAAAAAATTAAATGGTTCACCAGAAAAAAAAAACACATTTGATAGGGCCAGAGTGTAGCAACCCATAAAATATAGTGAAAGTTTTAGATATACCACATTGGGCATGGAGTGCACAAACAATAGTGCAATTGTTGGGTGAGTTTTTGCAATATTTCCTTCGAAAAGCTATAGTACATTACATTGTGCATATATATCAAAATGATACTAATAAACACTGGAACTTACAAAAATCAAGCACCAGTGGAATTGCTGTTTTTTCTTTAAAGAGGAACTATTGCTAACATTTTTATTATTTATTTTAAAAGCAGATAGTAATTAATAGGCAAAAAACTCATAAGCAAAGCCTACACCAAACTTGAGAAAAGCTCGAGATCATGGCAAAAGCCTCTCAGTCAAATGAGCCGACTTCAGCTGAAGTCGCCTCCAGGGGAATTTCCACTCTACCCTGATCTGCTGACGTTACTCTCCCATGATGCATAGCATCAAGGGGAAGTGAGTTATTTGCTCTAGGAGCTGCTTGTCTCTCCCCAATTTGTTGCTGAGAATCCATATCTCAGCACTCAGTCCTGCTCTGAAAAAATAGACCAGGCAAAGTGTTACTTAGCAGCCAGCTGTTAAGTACAGAATTGTGCACTCAGATGAGATGATGGCCTTTATACAGGTCTGCTCCACTTCAATGTCCATGTGCAAGATCTTCAGCCTCCACCCCTCCATCACTGAAGTGTACAGAAAAATATACTGAACAGTGCAGTGTGTGCTACATAGGAGCAGGACCTTAATAGAGTAGGGGATGGAGGCTGCAGTTCCTGCAATATAGAAGATCAATAAGCGGAGCACAACTGCAACAAAAAACCAAAGCAAGTACAAAACAGAATCCTAGACCAAGAAAAAAACAAAAACACAAGGATCCCTAAAATATAACTTTTAATAAATAAAGCTAAAAACCTCTTTGTTCCAAATTTGAAGACATTAATATAAATTAACAAAAATTAACACAGGAATACACCAGATGTGGCCTATCTGACCCTGTCAGGTGCCCTAATACTGATCGCTACCTGCCTGCGGAGGTTGGCATCCTAAGTTTCTGTGGTTGGCGCCCCCGCTCCATGTCGACTGGCCCTGATAGCCCTATATATTCCCTGTGATCTCTAACAAGTTGTCCCAAAAAAGTAGTTACCCAAAAAAAGAAAATAATATAAAAAAATCAGCAAAACATGAAAAAATATTAGAAAAACTCAAAAAAACAAAACTCAGCAAAAAAACAAAATTAGTTTACTTGCCCCAGACAAAGACCCTTAATAGGGTATTCATATCAATCAATTTTTGGGCAAAATTAATGTCTCGTTTATCTAAAATGCTCAATGATGGAGGACCACTCCAACTGACTCATAATACCCACATAATACTGAGGTCAGCCCTGCGGATACAAAAATACAGAAACTAGATGGTCAAATAACTATTTAACATCTGAGTATTACTAATGGAGTGTACTGTGGTAGCCTTATTAAACATACAAATATATCCCACAGAGATCTTTAAGCAAATTGTCATTTTCAACCGCTCAAATGGCGATATCCCAATAAGTCAGTCACTAAAATCTATACAGCGCTTTTAGTCATCTGATTCCCAGTATTTCATCTCAAGCGCTGGGGGCATCCATTCAGCCATATAAGAAGACCTCCGATCGGGATGTCATCCCTAATCATACCCGACGCATTTCCCCCCCGTTGGAGTCCCGGGGGTTCATCAGGGGGTATTGACTGACCAGATAGTGAGAGGGTGCGGAGCACAACTGCAAAAGTTATCACCTCTTCTGTGAAAGCCATTTTGTGCCGCACTAATTAACAGATGGACATTCAGAACAAAGCCATGCGTACAGTTATTTATTGATTAAATCTGCATTTATTACCATATATACAGTTTTATATACAGAGAAAGATAGCTGTAAGTGTGTATATATATATATATATATATATATATATATATATATATATATATATATATATAGGGTGGACCATTGAAAATGGATGCACCTAAATAAAATGGGAATGGTTGCTGATATTAACTTCCTGTTTCCCATAGTATATGGGAGGGGGAAAACTTTTCAAGATGGTGGTGAACATGGTGACCATTTTGAAGTCGGCAATTTTGCATCCAACTTTATTTTTTCTAATGGGAGGAGGGTCATGTGACACATCAAACTTATTCAGAATTTTACAAGAAAAACAATGGTGTGCTTGGTTTTAACTTAACTTTATTCTTTCATGAGTTATTTTCAAGTTTATGACCACTTATAAAATGTGTTCAAAGTGCTGCCCATTGTGTTGGATTGTCAATGCAACCCTCTTCTCCCACTCTTGACACACTGATAGCAACACCGCAGAAGAAATGCTAGCACAGGCTTCCAGTATCAGTTGTTTCAGATGCTGCACATCTCATACCGTAAGGCAATTGTCTATCCTGTAAAGATACAAGATGAGCAGCATCTGAAACAACGGATACTGGAAGCCTGTGCTAGCATTTCTTCTGCTAAGCATACACTGTACATTTATTTCTATTGTGTGAGATTAAAAGAAGCAAAACTAGTGCGGGAAAATTGTAAAATAATAATAATAATAATAGTCATGATAAATAAAAAATACTCATCTGGAAAATCCACCGCCATTCTAGCACTGCTACTCAAGCAAAGATGCTCCACATGACCACTGCAGCCAATTATCCACACAGGCATCACTACTGAGGTCCGAGATTATCACACTGTGAAACACGGGGGTGGCAGCATCATGTTGTGTGGTTGTTTTGCTGCGGGGAGGGACTGGTGCACTTCACGAAATAGATGGCATCATGAAAAGAGAAGATTATGTGGCAATATTGAGGCAGCATCTCAACACATCAGCCAGGAAGTTAAAGTTTGAGTGGAAATGGGTCTTCCAAATGGACAATGACCCAAAGCTTACCTCCAAAAAGGTAACAAAGTCAATGTTTTGGAGTGGCCATCTCAAAGCCCTAATATAAATCCCATTGAAAATGTATGGGTAAAGTTGAAAAGGCAAATACGAGCAAGGCGACCTACAAACCTGGATCAGTTACACCAGTTTGTCAGGAGGAACGGGCCCAAATTCCCACCAACTATTGTGAGAAGCTTTAGAAGGATATCCCAAACGTTTGACCAAAGTCATTCAGTTTAAGAGTAATGGTGCCAAATACTAATGAAATGTATGTAAACTTTTGACTTTGCAGTAAGTAATAAAAATGCCTTAAAACATTATCTATCTCTCATTATTCTGACATTTGGCAAATATTAATAATTTTTGTAATCTTAATTGACAAAATTGACCTAAAATGGGAAAGGTTTATTCTGATTTCATGTCAGATATAGTGTGTATAATCTTCTGGTTTCAACTGTACATAAATTCTGGTGATCTGGGGGGCATGAGAGACATGTCAGGCTCCCTTTAAGTAAAAATTAAGGGGCTTCAGCAGTAGCAGTATGTCTGTGTACTTACTGTTGTATATGTCCCTCTCTCTGTCTTTAAAAGTTGGGAGGTATGCCCTGCAAATGCACCTATATGTCATGATCCTGCAAAAAAAAAATATTGATGGGATTTAGGAGGGGGTAAGTAGAACTTTGGCTTTGGGTCCCTATGAATTTTGTACACTCCTGGCACAAACCTAAAAATATACTCACAAATATATGAATATCTCTAATGTATTATTCTATATTCAGTGTATATCAACACACTTGGCCAGAAGGTTTTATATAACACTAGATGGCAGCCCGATTCTAAAGAATCGGGAGTCTAGAATCCATATATACTTTATTTATTCAAATGTAAGAATAATACAATTAATAAATAATAGTAAGAAAGAACAAAAAATGGCTGCACTCACCAGCTCTTGACAATTCTTGACAGTACGGCACATTTCTGATTGGTCGCTCGCGGCAGGCGGCAACCAATCAGAAAAGTGCCACGCACCACGAAAGCATATATCTTTTTCCACCCTGAGCGGGTGTAGGACGCTGGTGACGTCACTTATCTCCGGACATTATCTCCGGACAAAGCCACGGAAGTTGGCACAAATTGCCGGAAGTAGTATTCTAGGCAATTATATATTAGATTGTCCTGTCACCAGCCATGTGTACGATTATCGGCCGAAAGCCTCTCTAGAACCAATAATCACCCCATGTAAAGGTATCTTTATAAGTTAAAGATTCAGAATACTATGACTTTTATCATATCCTGAACAGTCAAGTTTTTTATGAACCGTTAAGGTTTTCTGGTTGAAGTAAAAAAAACTCTGAGTGTTTACAGTTTGAAACCATAAAATGTTGAAAAATTATGTCATTCTTGAGTATATCACTCAATGGTGCTCATAAACGTGTCAAATTTGATCTATAATATACTTTAATATACGTTACTTTAATCTTTAATATACTTAAGAACAGGGCCCCAGACATCACACAGGGGGTCTCAAACACCGCACAGTGGTCCAAAATATCGCTGTGCTCTGCCTGGGGCCCCATATGCTGCCTGGGGCCCCTGTGCTCTGCCTGGGGCCCCTGTGCTCTGCCTGGGGCCCCATGTTCTGCCTGGGGCCCCTGTGCTCTGCCTGGGGCCACTGTGCTCTGCCTGGGGCCCCATATGCTGCCTGGGGCCCCTGTGCTCTGCCTGGGGCACCTGTGCTCTGCCTGGGGCCCCATAGGCTGCCTGGGGCCCCTGTGCTCTACCTGGGACCACTGTGCTCTGCCTGGGGCCCCATATGCTGCCTGGGGCCCCTGTGCTCTGCCTGGGGCCCCTGTGCTCTGCCTGGGGCCCCATGTTCTGCCTGGGGCCACTGTGCTCTGCCTGGGGCCCCATAGGCTGCCATGGGGCCCCTGTGCTCTGCCTGGGACCACTGTGCTCTGCCTGGGGCCCCATATGCTGCCTGGGGCCCCTGTGCTCTGCCTGGGGCCACTGTGCTCTGCCTGGGGCCCCATATGCTGCCTGGGGCCCCTGTGCTCTGCCTGGGGCCCCTGTGCTCTGCCTGGGGCCCCTGTGCCCTGCCTGGGGCCCCATGTTCTGCCTGGGGCCCCTGTGCTCTGCCTGGGGCCACTGTGCTCTGCCTGGGGCCCCATGTTCTGCCTGGGGCCACTGTGCTCTGCCTGGGGCCCCATAAGCTGCCTGGGGCCCCTGTGCTCTGCCTGGGACCACTGTGCTCTGCCTGGGGCCCCATGTTCTGCCTGGGGCCCCTGTGCTCTGCCTGGGGCCACTGTCCTCTGCCTGGGGCCCCATGTTCTGCCTGGGGCCACTGTGCTCTGCCTGGGGCCCCATAAGCTGCCTGGGGCCCCTGTGCTCTGCCTGGGACCACTGTGCTCTGCCTGGGGCCCCATATGCTGCCTGGGGCCCCTGTGCTCTGCCTGGGGCCACTGTGCTCTGCCTGGGGCCCCATATGCTGCCTGGGGCTACTGTGCTCTGCCTGGGGCCCCATATGCTGCCTGGGGCCCCTGTGCTCTGCCTGGGGCCCCATATGCTGCCTGGGGCCCCTGTGCTCTGCCTGGGGCCCCTGTGCTCTGCCTGGGGCCCCATGTTCTGCTTGGGGCCCCTGTGCTCTGCCTGGGGCCCCATATGCTGCCTGGGGCCCCTGTGCTCTGCCTGGGGCCCCATATGCTGCCTGGGGCCCCTGTGCTCTGCCTGGGGCCCCTGTACTCTGCCTGGGGCCCCATATGCTGCCTGGGGCCCCTGTGCTCTGCCTGGGGCCACTGTGCTCTGCCTGGGGCCCCATGTGCTGCCTGGGGCCCCTGTGCTCTGCCTGGGGCCCCATATGCTGCCTGGGGCCCCTGTGCTCTGCCTGGGTGTAGGACACTGGTGACGTCACTTATCTCCAGACATTAGCTCCGGACATTATCTCCGGACATTATCTCCGACATTAGCTCCGGACATTATCTCCGGACATTAGCTCCGGACAAAGCCACGGAAGTTGGCACAAATTGCAGGAAGTAGTATTCTAGGCAATTATATATTAGATGTTCATCTATATACACCTTCTGTGTTACTATAGATGTGAACTTTTCTAAATGACCACTCTCATGTAAACTGGTTTATCAGTTTACCAGAGTGTAAGCTGATATGGGTAATACATGTTGTGTGGTATTCTGTAGCCTCAGAAGAATACGGCATGCTGAGCTGCCAACCTGAAGATGGCCGCTTCCATGCATATGATTTTCTCAAAACATAATTCCTCTTTACTATGATACATGCTATATCTGCTATGCTATGATATATGTAAAGGAGCTAGGTCCTCTTTAAGTCTCTCCACCTCTGCAGAGTTCATTAATCCTATGTACCCCAAAAGTGTAGTATTGAAACCTACAAGTTGTCTCACAATCAACTAGACCTCATATAGCTACATTGATGGAAAAAAAAAGTGTTGGATCTTGGAATGTAATGATGAAAAGTAAAAAGTTATTGGTTCTGAAAAATAAAAAATGGTAAAAGAGGCTATACTAGCCAGCTTTCTGGAGTTCCCGTACATACTTGTCCTGTGGTCTCCACTCAGACATGAAGTAATAACACCCTCTCATTCAGGCAGCTGACTTAAGAACTGGAGCCTTGTGGTTTGCTGCAATGGTCGGCAGACTGGAAGGTAACATTTTTTCCACCGATTTTGTTTAATTTTGCGCCAATAGCGGCAACTAATACCACAAGACATAAAAGGAAAATTACTTAAAAAACTGAAAATAGTGAATTGGGGCCATATTGTTTAATGGAGATAAGCAAACCCAAACTTTAAAGTTCGGGGATCGTATCGTCCACCTAGTGTCTAGTCCTAAACTCCGAACATGGATTTTTCCTGAAAGTCTCTTATAGTGTTCAGAGTTCTGGGTGAAGTCTGGGAAGAAGGGGAGAGATAGAGATTTTTGCAGCCCCCTAGCACTTACTGTTATGGTTGGTGTATTGCACTAAATAAATGTAATAGAGAAGTGCAATCGCAACCCGGGGTCCACCATACAGAGATGTAGAACTGCAGTGTAAGCAATGATGGAACACACAGCGAGCGACTGCTTGCACACACTGAGTTAATCGTCACTCAGTGAACAGCCCATGAAGCTGTGTCAGTCGCACACAGACACGGAATAGATGCTCCGCAGTAGAACTGTGTCACTCACACACAGTAAAGGAATAGATGCTCTGCAATAGAGCTGTGGCACTTACACACAGTAATGGAATAGGAATGACGCTAGATACAATCCCTGTTAACCTCACAGGGGAACGAAGCCTGGTCACGGAATAAGAAGCAAACAGTAGCCACACAGTCAGCAAAAGCACTCAACCAAATCCTCTCCGAAGGTGCCGGAATTCTAATGGCTAGATGCCAGCCCTGAATTCATTCAAACAATCTTGACTCTGGAGAACCGGAATTTTAACAGCTTACCGCCGACCCAGAGCACATGCTGATAAAGACCACACTGTTGCAATGTCCCATACACAAACATAAAGAGATTGATACTAGCATGACCGCGTGCACCTCTGAGACACTTTTATATGTTCAGCTCAAGTCCAGTGGGACAGGACCTTGCTCATGGACCAATCTGGAGCTGCCACCTCACCAGAGCAGCTGATGACCGACCATCAATGAGACATCACCACATCACGAGCATGTTCAGTAGGCTGATTTCTGGACTCCAGAGTGTTCGCTCATCCCTGCCTACTGCTGGTTACTATATGCTTGGCTGCAAGAGCCAGCAGTAACCAGACGAACAGCATGAGCCTGAGCAAGACGCTGAGACTGACATCTATGCTCAGCAGCACACGCAGCAGCCAAAGCTGAATGGGAGACCACTGATGCAGGCAAGGCTTTGGATCTACCCTGTGTTTTTTTAACCCCTTCTCGACCTTTGATGCAGCGTATGTGTCATGAAAACCTGTGCCAATCCGACCTTTGACGCAGCATACGCATCATGGTCGGATCGCGCTCCTGCAGGCCAGGTGAAAGGGTTAACTGTAATTTCACCTGACCTGCAGGAGCAGGGGGAATGGTACTTGAGCCCAGGGGGGGTGGCTTCGCCCCCCCCATGGCTATGATCGCTCTGATTGGCTGTTGAAAGTGACGTTTCACTTTCAATCAGAGAGATAGTAATATTTCACCAATGAAAATTGGTGAAATATTACAATCCAGCCATGGCTGATGCTGCAATAGCATCAGCCATGGCGGGAGATCGCGATCTTCCCCCCACCACTGCCACCGATCTCCTCCCCTCCGTCCTCCATCCTGTCATCTGCTGTCCTCCGCTCCCCTCCATCCTCCTGTTCACTCCCCCCGCAGTTTGATCTCCCCCGCTGTCCGATTTCCCCCCCCTCATACTTACCGACCTCCGGAGTCCCTCCCGGTGTCCGTCCGTCTGCTCCATGGGCGCCACCATCTTCCAAAATGGCGGGCGCATGCGCAGTGCGCCCGCCGAATCTGCCAGCCGGCAGATTCGTTCCAGGTACATTTTGATCGCTGTGATATCACAGCGATCAAAATATAAAAATAATAAATAACCCTCCCCTTTATCACCCCCATAGGTAGGGACAATAATAAAATAATAATAAAATAAAGAAAAAATATTAACGTTTATTTTTCCACTAGGGTTAGGGTTAGAATTAGGGTTAGAATTAGGCTATGTGCACATGGTGCGGATTTGGCTGCGGATCCGCAGCGGATTGGCCGCTGCGGATTTGTAGCAGTTTTCTTGCTAGGGTTAGGGTTAGAATTAGGGTTAGAATTAGGCTATGTGCGGATTTGGCTGCGGATCCACAGCGGATTGGACTCTGCGGATTGTAGCAGTTTTCCATCACGTTTACAGTACCATGTAAACCTATGGAAAACCAAATCCACTGTGCCCATGGTGCGGAAAATACCACGAGGAAATGCTGCGTTGTATTTTCTGCACTCAATTCTTTGTGCGGATTTTACACCTGTTCCTCAATAGGAATCCGCAGGTGAAATCCACACAAAAAACACTGGAAATCCGTGGTAAATCCGCAGGTAAAATGCAGTGCGCTTTACCTGCAGATTTTTCAAAAACTGCGGAAAAATCCTCACACGAATCCGCAACGTGGGCACATACAGTTGTGGCCAAAAGTATTGACACCGCTGCAATTCTGTCAGATAATACTCAGTTTCTTCCTGAAAATGATTGCAATCACAAATTCTTTGGTATTATTATCTTCATTTAATTTGTCTTAAATGAAAAAACACAAAAGAGAATGAAGCAAAAAGCAAAACATTGATCATTTCACACAAAACTCCTTCAGCCTTATACTTGGTTGCACAACCTTTAGCCAAAATAACTGCGACCAACCGCTTCCGGTAACCATCAATGAGTTTCTTATAATGCTCTGCTGGAATTGTAGACCACTCTTCTTTGGCAAACTGCTCCAGGTCCCTGATATTTGAAGGGTGCCTTCTCCAAACTGCCATTTTTAGATCTCTCTACAGGTGTTCTACGGGATTCAGGTCTGGACTCATTGCTGGCCACCTTAGAAGTCTCCAGTGCTTTCTCTCAAACCATTGGGTCATTGTCCTGCTGGAAGACCCATGACCTCTGAGGGAGACCCAGCTTTCTCACAGTGGGCCCTACATTATGCTGCAAAATTTGTTGGTAGTATTCAGACTTCATAATACCATGCACACGGTCAAGCAGTCCAGTGCCAGAGGCAGCAAAGCAACCCCAAAACATCAGTAAACCTCTGCCATGTTTGACTGTAGGGACCATGTTCTTTTCTTTGAATGCCTCTTTTTTTCTCCTGTAAACTCTATGTTGATGCCTTTGCCCAAAAAGCTCTACTTTTGACTCATCTGACCAGAACATTCCTCCAAAACATTTTAGGCTTTTTCATGTAAGTTTTGGCTAACTCCAGCCTGGCTTTTTTATGTCTCAGGGTAAGAAGTGGGGTCTTCCTGGGTCTCCTACCATAGAGTCCCTTTTCATTCAGACGCCGATGGATAGTATGGGTTGACACTGTTGTACCCTTGGACTGCAGGGCAGCTTGAACTTGTTTGGATGCTAGTCGAGGTTCTTTATCCAACATCCATACAATCTTGCGTTGAAATCTCTTGTCAATTTTTCTTTTCCGTCCACATCTCTTTGGAGATGGACTTGTAGCCTTGAGATTGCTCATGCTTCCTCACAATTTGGTTTCTCAAGTCCTCAGGCAGTTCTTTGGTCTTCTTCTTTTCTCCATGCTCAATGTGGTACACACAAGGACACAGGACAGAGGTTAAGTCAACTTTAATCCATGTCAACTGGCTGCAAGTGTGATTTAGTTATTGCCAACACCTGTTAGGTGCCAGAGGTAAGTTACATGTGCTGTTAATTACACAAATTAGAGAAGCATAACATGATTTTTCCAACAGGGCCAATACTTTTGTCCACCCCCTCTTTTATGTTTGGTGTGGAATTATATCCAATTTGGCTGTAGGACAATTCTTTTTGTGTTTTTTCATTTAAGACAAATTAAATGAAGATAATAATAACAAAGAATTTGTGTTTGCAATCATTTTCAGGAAGAATCTGAGTATTAGCTGACAGAATTGCAGGGGTGTCAATACTTTTGGCCACAACTGTAGCATTAGGATTAGGGTTGGAATTAGGGTTAGGGTTGGAAATATTGTTAAGATTAGGGTTCGGGGTGTGTTGGGGTTAGGGTTAGGCTTGTGGTTAGGGTTATGGTTAGGGGTGTGTTGGGGCTAGTGTTGGAGTTAGAATTGAGGGGTTTCCACTGTTTAGGCACATCAGGGGTCTCCAAACGCGACGTGGCGCCACCTTTGATTTTCGGCCAATCTTGCGCTCAAAAAGTCACATGGTACTCCCTCCCTTCCGAGCCCCAACGTGCGCCCAAACAGTGGTTTACCCAAACATATGGGTTATCAGTGTACTCAGGAAAAATTCCACAACTTTGGGGTCTAATTTCTCGTGTAACCCTTGGGAAAATTAAAAAATGGGGGCTAAAAACTTATTTTTGTGGAAAAAAAAGAGATTTTTTATTTTCACGGCTCTGCGCTATAAATTTCTGTGAAGCACTTGGGGGTTCAAAGTGCTCACCACACATCTAGATAAGTTTCTTGGGGGGTCTAGTTTCCAAAATGGGGTCACTTGTGGGGGCTTTCTACTGTTTAGGCACATCAGGGGCTCTGCAAACGCAACGTGACGCCCGCAAACCATTCCATCAAAGTCTGCATTTCAAAATGTCACTACTTCTCTTCCGAGCCCTGAGGTGTGCCCAAACAGTGGTTCCCCCCACATATGGGGTATCAGCGTACTTAGGACAAACTGGACAACAACTTTTGGGGTCCAATTTCTCCTGTTACCCTTGTGAAAATAAAAAATTGCGGGCTAAAAAATAATTTTTGAGGAAAGAAAAATTATTTTTTATTTTCATGGCTCTGCGTTATAAACTTCTGTGAAGCACTTGGGGGTTCAAAGTGCTCCTTGCACATCCAGATTAGTTCTGTGGGAGGTCTAGTTTCCAAAATGGGGTCACTAGTGGGGGACCTCCAATGTTTAGGCACACAGAGGCTCTCCAAACGCGACATGGTGTCCGCAAACGATTGGAGCTAATTCTTCATTCAAAAAGTCAAACGGCGCTCCTTCCCTTCTGAGCCTTGCCGTGTGCCCAAACAGTGGTTTACCCCCACATGTGAGATATCTTTGTACTCTGAAGAAATTGCGCAACAAATTTTACGATCCATTTTATCCTGTTGCCCATGTAAAAATGAAAAAATTGAGGCTAAAAGAAATTTCTTGTGAAAAAAAGTACTTTTTCATTTTTATGGATCAATTTGTGAAGCACCTGGGGGTTCAAAGTGCTCACTGTGCATCTAGATAAGTTCATTAGGGGGTCTAGTTTCCGAAATGGGGTCACTTGTGGGGGAGCTCCAATGTTTAGGCACACAGGGTCTCTCCAAACGCGACATGGTGTCCGCTAAAGATTGGAGTCAATTTTTCATTCAAAAAGTCAAATGGCGCTCCTTCCCTTCTGGGCCCTACTTCTCTTCCGAGCCCTGAGGTGTGCCCAAACAGTGGTTCCCCCCACATATGGGGTATCAGCGTACTCAGGACAAATTGTACAATATCTTTTGGGGTCCAGTTTCTCCTTTTACTCTTGGGGAAATAAAAAAATTGTTGCTAAATATCATTTATGTGACTAAAAAGTTAGATGTTCATTTTTTCCTTCCATATTGCTTCTGCTACTGTGAAGCACCTGAAGGGTTATTAAATTTATTGAATATGATTTTGAGCACCTTGAGGGGTGCAGTTTTTAGAATGGTGTAACTTTTGGGTATTTTCAGCCAGATAGACCCCTCAAGCTGACTTCAAATGTGAGGTGGTCCCTAAAAAAATGGTTTTGTAAATTTTGTTGTAAAAATTAGAAATCACTGGTCAAATTTTAATCCTTATATCTTCCTAGCAACAACAAAAAATTGTTTCCAAAATTGTGCTTATGTAAAGTAGACATGTGGGTAATGTTATTTATTAACTATTTTGTGTCACATAACTCTCTAGTTTAACAAAATAAAAATTCAAAATTCGAAAATTGCGAAATTTTCAAACTTTTCACCAAATTTCTGATTTTTTTCATAAATAAACGCAAAAAAACTATTGACCTAAATTTACTACTGACATGAAGCCCAATATGTCATGAAAAAACAATCTCAGAATTGCCAGGATCCGTTGAAGCGTTCCAGAGTTATTACCGCATAAAGGGACACTGGTCAGAATTGCAAAAAATTGCCAGGTCATTAAGGTCAAAATAGGCTGGGTCATAAAGGGGTTAATGCCTTAAGGTGGGATTTTTGTTTATTTTGATAAGCTTTACATTTTCTTTTAATTTTGTTATTGTCTTTTTTTTTTTCATATGTATTTTCATTTCGTTGCTGCTTCATGTGGTGGTATCCTGATCGTTATGGTTAGTTATATATTTGATTTATGTCTACATGTTGATTACAGCGGTATAACTGACTATTTCTATTAATGGAATGCAAGCGCTTGTACCTGAATATCTGTGGAACGCATATTCCTTCCTGCGCATGCGTAATGTTTGATTTCCATTCGGTGGAACGCAGACTGACTCACTGCGCAGTCACTGCACACGCAACGTAATTTATTTTGACCAGATGGACATTGGTAACTTACCATAGGTATTTTAGGGTTAACATTCCTTATTATGCATGTTTCTCCATCCAGACAGCCTGATTGCCGCCCACAGGTGTTGGCGAACATGTGTGCATTAGTAAGTGCACTTACTGCTATAGAACAGTGACGAGTATGACACAATATGACTTCCCCTGACGAAGCTAGACCCACTAGCGATACGCATTGGGATATGTATGCCAGGCTGAATCGATATAGGCAGGTTTCTATCCAGTGAGGCAAGTATGAATTTTGGTTATATCATGTTTTAAACGCTTTTACTTACCTTTACTACAATGGTCATGTTGTGGATTTCTTATTTGAGATGAACTTTCTCTGCATTTGGCATTTAATCCTTAGTACATTTTTCTATTTGACCATTTGTATTTGTGCAACACTATTACTATTGATATTTATTATGTATATTATCAATATATATTTTTTGCATATGTTCAATTTTTATATATATACATAGTTACATAGTTACATAGTTATTAAGGTTGAAGGAAGACTTTAAGTCCATCTAGTTCAACCCATAGCCTAACCTAACATGCCCTAACATGTTGATCCAGAGGAAGGCAAAAAAACCCATGTGGCAAAGAGTAAGCTCCACATTGGGGAAAAAAATTCCTTCCCGACTCCACATACGGCAGTCAGACTAGTTCCCTGGATCAACGCCCTATCAAGGAATCTAGTGTATATACCCTGTAACATTATACTTTTCAAAAAAGGCATCCAGTCCCCTCTTAAATTTAAGTAATGAATTACTCATTACAACATCATACAGCAGAGAGTTCCATAGTCTCACTGCTCTTACAGTAAAGAATCCGCGTCTGTTATTATGCTTAAACCTTCTTTCCTCCAGACGTAGAGGATGCCCCCTTGTCCCTGTCTCAGGTCTATGATTAAAAAGATCATCAGAAAGGTCTTTGTACTGTCCCCTCATATATTTATACATTCAAATAAGATCACCCCTTAGTCTTTGTTTTTCCAAACTAAAAAGCCCCAAGTGTAATAACCTATCTTGGTATTGCAGACCCCCCAGTCCTCTAATAACCTTGGTCGCTCTTCTCTGCACCCGCTCTAGTTCAGCTATGTCTTTCTTATACACCAGAGACCAGAACTGTGCACAGTATTCTAAGTGTGGTCGAACTAGTGACTTGTATAGAGGTAAAATTATGTTCTCCTCATGACCATCTATGCCTCTTTTAATACATCCCATTATTTTATTTGCCTTTGTAGCAGCTGCCTGACACTGGCCACTGAATATGAGTTTGTCATCCACCCATACACCCAGGTCTTTTTCATTGACGGTTTTGCCCAGAATTTTAGAATTAAGCACATAGTTATTCATCTTATTACTTCTACCCAAGTGCATGACCTTACATTTATCCCCATTAAAGCTCATTTGCCATTTATCAGCCCAAGCTTCTAGTTTACATAAATCATCCTGTAATATAAAATTGTACTCCTCTGTATTGATTGCCCTGAAGAGTTTAGTGTCATCTGCAAATATTGAAATTCTACTCTGAATGCCCCCTACAAGGTCATTAATAAATATGTTAAAAAGAAGAGGGCCCAATACTGACCCCTGTGGTACCCCACTGCTAACCGCGACCCAGTCCGAGTGTGCCCCATTAATAACCACCCTTTGTTTCCTATCCCTGAGCCAGCTCTCAACCCACTTACACATATTTTCCCCTATCCCCATTATTCTCATTTTATGTATCAACCTTTTGTGTGGCACCGTATCAAAAGCTTTTGAAAAGTCCATATACACTACATCTACTGGTTTCCCTTGGTCCAGTCCGGAACTTACCTCTTCATAGAAGCTGATCAAATTAGTCTGACATGAAAGGTCCCTAGTAAACCCGTGTTGATACTGTGTCATGAGGTTATTCCTCTTCAGATACTCCAGTATAGCATCCCTTAGAATGGATTTTACCCACAGTAGAGGTTAAGCTTACTGGCCTATAATTTCCGAGTTCAGTTTTTGTCCCCTTTTTGAATATTGGCACCACATTTGATATACGCCAGTCCTGTGGTACAGACCTTGTTATTATGGACTCTTTAAAGATTAAAAATAATGGTCTATCAATGACTGTACTTAATTCCTGCAGTACTCGGGGGTGTATCCCATCCGGGCCCGGAGATTTGTCAATTTTAGTGATTTTTAGACACCGCAGTACTTCCTGCTGGGTTAAGCAGGTGACACTTAATGGGGAATTTTTGTTATCACTGATCATATTGTCTGCCATGGGATTTTCTTGTGTAAATACTGATGAAAAAAAATCATTTCGCATATTGGCTTTTTCCTCATCCTCATCCACCATTTCCCCCAGACTATTTTTAAGGGGGCCAACACTTTCATTTTTTAGTTTCTTACCACTTATGTAGTTAAAGAATATTTTGGGATTATTTTTACTCTCTGGCAATGAGTCTCTCTGTCTCAGTTTTTGCTGCCTTGATTTGCTTTTTACAGAATTTATTTAATTTTCTGTATTTATTTAATGTCTCCTCACTACCTACTTCCTTTAATTCTCTAAATGCTTTCTTTTTGTCACTTATTGCACCCCTTATAGCTCTATTTAGCCATATTGGTTTCCTCCTATTTCTAGTATGTTTATTCCCATACGGTATATACTGTGCACAGGTCCTATCCAGGATGCTAATAAACGTCTCCCATTTTCTTTGTGTATTTTTATGTCTCAGGATATCGTCCCAGTTAATTGCACCAAGATCATCTCTCATCCTTTGGAAATTTGCCCTCCTGAAGTTTAGTGTCCTTGTCACCCCTCTACTACACATCTTATTAAAGGATACACGAAAACTTATTATTTTGTGATCACTATTCCCCAAGTGACCCCCAACCCTTATATTTGCTATGCGGTCTGGCCTGTTGGTTAATATTAGGTCTAGCAGTGCCCCCCTTCTTGTTGGGTCCTGAATGAGTTGTGAAAGGTAATTGTCTCTCATAGTTGTCAAAAACCGATTACCTTTGCTGGAACTGCAGGTTTCTGTTCCCCAATCTATTTCAGGGTAGTTGAAGTCCCCCATAATAATGACTTCTCCTTGAGTTGCAGCTTCATCTATTTGCTTTACAAGGATATTCTCCATTGCTTCCATTATTTTTGGAGATTTATAACAAACCCCTATCAGTAATTTATTATTTTTTCCCCCTCCCCTTATCTCCACCCACAGGGACTCTATATTTTCATTAAATTCACCTATATTATCACGCCGGATGGGTTTTAAGGACGATTTTACATACAGACACACCCCACCCCCTCGCTTATCTGTACAGTCATTTCTGAAAAGGCTATAGCCCTGCAAGTTAACAGCCCAGTCATGGCTCTCATCCAGCCATGTCTCAGATATCCCCACCATGTCATAATTATGCTCCAACAACCTCAACTCTAATTCGTCCATTTTGTTGGCGAGGCTTCTGGCATTAGTATACATGCACTTGATGTTCCTCTCTGTACCTCTATTCTTTCTTAAATTATTAACTGTTTTGACCCCACGCCCCATGCCACCGCCACCCCCAACTTCCTTATTTGTGCCCAGGTCTCTATCTGCCCTATCTTCCTCTCCTATAAATTGAATATCCTCCCCCCAATCCCTAGTTTAACCCTTTCCTGACATCTGATGTACTATCCCGTCGAGGTGGGGTGGGCCCGTATGACCACCGACGGGATAGTACGTCATACGCGATCGGCCGCGCTCACGGGGGGAGCGCGGCCGATCGCGGCCGGGTGTCAGCTGCATATCGCAGCTGACATCCGGCACTATGTGCCAGGAGCGGTCACGGACCGCCCCCGGCACATTAACCCCCAGCACACCGCGATCAAACATGATCGCGGTGTACCGGCGGTATAGGGAAGCATCGCGCAGGGAGGGGGCTCCCTGCGGGCTTCCCTGAGACCCCCGGAGCAACGCGATGTGATCGCGTTGCTCCGAGGGTCTCCTACCTCCCTCCACGCCGCAGGTCCCGGATCCAAGATGGCCGCGGCATCCGGGTCCTGCAGGGAGGGAGGTGGCTTACCGAGTGTCTGCTCAGAGCAGACACTTGGTAAGCCTGCAGCCCTGCACAGCAGATCGCAGATCTGGCAGAGTGCTGTGCACACTGCCAGATCAATGATCTGTGATGTCCCCCCTGGTACAAAGTAAAAAAGTAAAAAAAAAATTCCCCACATGTGTAAAAAAATAAATAAAAAAAATATCCTAAATAAAGAAAAAAAAAATATTATTCCCATAAATACATTTCTTTTGCTAAATAAAATAAAAAAACAATAAAAGTACACATATTTAGTATCGCCGCGTCTGTAACGACCCAACCTATAAAACTGCCCCACTAGTTAACCCCTTCAGTAAACACCGTAAGAAAAAAAAAAAAAAACGAGGCAAAAAACAACGCTTTATTATCATACCGCCGAACAAAAAGTGGAATAACACGTGATCAAAAAGACGGATATAAATAACCATGGTACTGCTGAAAATGTCATCTTGTCCCGCAAAAAAAGAGCTGCCATACAGCATCATCAGCAAAAAAATAAAAAAGTTATAGTCCTGAGAATAAAGCGAAACCAAAATAATTATTTTTTCTATAAAATAGTTTTTATCGTATAAAAGCGCCAAAACATAAAAAAATTATATAAATGAGATATCGCTGTAATCGTACTGACCCGACGAATAAAACTGCTTTATCAATTTTACCAAACGCGGAACGGTATAAACGCCTCCCCCAAAAGAAATTCATGAATAGCTGGTTTTTGATCACTCTGCCTCACAAAAATCGGAATAAAAAGCGATCAAAAAATGTCACGTGTCCGAAAATGTTACCAATAAAAACGTCAACTCGTCCCACAAAAAACAAGATCTCACATGACTCTGTGGACTCAAATATGGAAAAATTACAGCTCTCAAAATGTGGTAACGCAAAAAATATTTTTTGCAATGAAAAGCGTCTTTCAGTGTGTGACGGCTGCCAATCATAAAAATCCGCTAAAAAACCCGCTATAAAAGTAAATCAAACCCCCCTTCATCACCCCCTTAGTTAGGGAAAAATTTAAAAAATTAAAAAATGTATTTATTTCCATTTTCCCATTAGGGTTAGGGTTAGGGCTAGAGTTAGGACTAGAGTTAGGACTAGAGTTAGGGCTAGGCTTAGAGCTAGGGTTAGGGCTAGGGTTAGGGTTAGGGTTAGGGCAAGGGTTAGGGCTAGGGTTAGGGTTAGGGTTGGGGCTAGGGTTGGGGCTAGGGTTAGGGCTAGGGTTGGGCTAGGGTTAGGGCTAGGGTTAGGGCTAGGGTTGGGGCTAGGGTTAGGGCTAGGGTTAGGGCTAGTGTTACGGCTAGTGTTAGGGCTAGTGATAGGGCTAGGGTTATTGCTCGGGATAGGGCTTGGGTTAGGGCTAGGGTTGGGGCTAGGGTTGGGGCTACAGTTAGGGTTGGGGCTAAAGATAGGGTTAGGGTTTGGATTACATTTACGGTTGGGAATAGGGTTGGGTGTGTCTGGGTTAGAGGAGTGGTTAGGGTTACTGTTGGGATTAGGGTAAGGGGTGTGTTTGGATTAGGGTTTCAGTTATAATTGGGGGTTTCCACTATTTAGGCACATCAGGGGCTCTCCAAACGGGACATGGCATCCGATCTGAATTCCAGCCAATTCTGCGTTGAAAAAGGAAAACAGTGCTCCTTCCCTTCAGAGCTCTCCCGTGTGCCCAAACAGGGGTTTACCCCAACATATGGGGTATCAGCGTACTCAGGACAAATTGGACATCATCTTTTGGGGTCCAAGTTCTCCTGCTACCCTTGGGAAAATACAAAACTGGGGGCCAAAAATAAGTTTTGTGGGAAAAAATTTTTTTTATTTTCACGGCTCTGCGTTGTAAACTGTAGTGAAACACTTGGGGGTTCAAAGTTCTCACAACACATCTAGATAAGTTCGTTGGGGGGTCTAGTTTCCGATATGGGGTCACTTGTGGGGGGTTTGTACTGTTTGGGTACATCAGGGGCTCTGCAAATGCAACGTGACGCCTGAAGACCAATCCATTTAAGTCTGCATTCCAAATGGCGCTCCTTCCCTTCCGAGCTCTGTCATGCGCCCAAACAGTGGTTCCCCCCCACATATGGGGTATCAGCGTACTCAGGACAAATTGTACAACAACTTTTCGGGTCCAATTTATCCTGATACCCTTGTGAAAATACAAAACTGGGGGCTAAAAATCATTTTTGTGAAAAAAAAAAGAATTTTTATTTTCACGGCTCTGCGTTATAAACTGTAGTGAAACACTTGGGGGTTCAAAGTTCTCACAACACATCTAGATAAGTTCCTTGGGGGATCTAGCTTCCAATATGGGGTCACTTGTGGGGGGTTTGTACTGTTTGGGTACATCAGGGGCTCTGCAAATGCAACGTGACACCTGCAGACCAATCCATTTAAGTCTGCATTCCAAATGTCGCTCCTTCCCTTCCAAGCTCTGTCATGCGCCCAAACAGTGGTTCCCCCCCACATATGGGGTATCAGCGTACTCAGGACAAATTGGACAACAACTTTTGGGGTCCAATTTATCCTGATACCCTTGTGAAAATACAAAACTGGGGGCTAAAAAATCATTTTTGTGAAAAAAAAAAGAATTTTTATTTTCACGGCTCTGCGTTATAAACTGTAGTGAAACACTTGGGGGTTCAAAGCTCTCAAAACACATCTAGATAAGTTCCTTAGGGGGTCTACTTTCCAAAATGGTGTCACTTGTAGGGGGTTTTAATGTTTAGGCACATCAGGGGCTCTCCAAACGCAACATGGCATCCCATCTTAATTCCAGTCAATTTTGCATTGAAAAGTAAAATAGCGCTCCTTCCCTTCCGAGCTCTGCTATGCGCCCAAACAATGGTTTACCCCCACATATGGGGTATCGTCGTACTCAGGACAAATTGCACAACAACTTTTGTGGTCTAATTTCTTCTCTTACCCTTGTGGAAATAAAAAAATGGGGGCGAAAAGATCATTTTTGTGAAAAAATATGATTTTTTATTTTTACGGCTCTGCATTATAAACTTCTGTGAAGCACTTGTTGGGTCAAAGTGCTCATCACACATGTAGATAAGTTCCTAAAGGGGTCTACTTTCCAAAATGGTGTCACTTGTACAGGGTTTCAATGTTTAGGCACATCAGGGGCTCTCCAAACGCAACATGGCGTCCCATCTCAATTCCAGTCAATTTTGCATTGAAAAGTCAAATGGCGCTCCTTCCCTTCCGAGCTCTGCCCTGCGCCCAAACAATGGTTTACACCCACATATGGGGTATCAGCGTACTCAGGACAAATTGCACAACAATTTTTCGGGTCCAATTTCTTCTCTTACCCTTGGGAAAATAAAAAATTGGGGGCGAAAAGATCATTTTTGTGAAAAAATATGATTTTTTATTTTTACGGCTCTGCATTATAAACTTCTGTGAAGCACTTGTTGGGTCAAAGTGCTCAACACACATCTAGATAAGTTCCTTAAGGGGTCTACTTTCCAAAATGGTGTCACTTGTACAGGGTTTCAATGTTTAGGCACATCAGGGGCTCTCCAAACGCAACATGGCGTCCCATCTCAATTCCAGTCAATTTTGCATTGAAAAGTCCAATGGCGCTCCTTCCCTTCCGAGCTCTGCCCTGCGCCCAAACAACGGTTTACACCCACATATGGGGTATCAGCGTACTCAGGACAAATTGCACAACAATTTTTCAGGTCCAATTTCTTCTCTTACCCTTGTGAAAATAAAAAATTGGGGGCGAAAAAATCATTTTTGTGAAAAAATATGATTTTGTATTTTTACGGCTCTGCATTATAAACTTCTGTGAAGCACTTGTTGGGTCAAAGTGCTCACCACACATCTATGTAAGATCCTAAGGGGGTCTACTTTCCAAAATGGTGTCACTTGTGGGGGGTTTAATGTTTAGGCACATCAGGGGCTCTCCAAATGCAACATGGCGTCCCATCTCAATTCCAGTCAATTTTGCATTGAAAAGTCAAATGGCGCTCCTTTCCTTCCGAGCTCTGCCATGCACCCAAACAGTGGTTTACCCCCACATATGGGGTATCAGCGTACTCAGGACAAATTGTACAACAAATTTTGGGGTCTATTTTCTCCTGTTACCCTTGGTAAAATAAAACAAATTGGAGCTGAAATAAATTTTGTGTGAAAAAAAGTTAAATGTTTATTTTTATTTAAACATTCCAAAAATTCCTGTGAAACACCTGAAGGGTTAATAAACTTTTTGAAAGTGGTTTTGAGTACCTTGAGGGGTGCAGTTTTTAGAATGGTGTCACACTTGGGTATTTTCTATCATATAGACCCCTCAAAATTACTTCAAATGAGATGTGGTCCCTAAAAAAAAATGGTGTTGTAAAAATGAGAAATTGCTGGTCAACTTTTAACCCTTATAACTCCGTCACAAAAAAAAATGTTGGTTCCAAACTTGTGCTGTTGTAAAGTAGACATGTGGGAAATGTTACTTATTAAGTATTTTGCGTGACATATGTCTGTGATTTAAGGGCATAAAAATTAAAAGTTGGAAAATTGCGAAATTTTCAAAATTTTCGCCAAATATTCGTTTTTTTCACAAATAAACGCAAGTTATATCGAAGAAATTTTACCATTGTCATGAAGTACGATATGTCACGAGAAAACAGTGTCTGAACCGCCAAGATCCGTTAAAGCGTTCCAGAGTTATAACCTCATAAAGGGACAGTGGTCAGAATTGTAAAAATTGGCCCGGTCATTAACGTGCAAACCACCCTTGGGGGTGAAGGGGTTAAACACTCCTACAACCTTCTAGCCATTTTCTCCCCCAGCACAGCTGCACCTTCCCCATTGAGGGAAGTTGCAATATGAATGATATACCATTTCAGTAGATTATCATTGATACTCCGTGCATTGTCCAATATTTGTTCATTATACATTCATTTGAGCCTCATTTTGAAATGTGAAATTCATCTCTGGTTACTTAACCTCTTTTTTCAGCCTGTTTTTTGTGCACCTTATTACAGATGCACTTTTTTCTTGTGTGCTTTTTAATTGTTTTTAACGTTGTTCATGTGCATTGCCATCTCAATAAAGGCTGTTTTCATGTTTCTATTGTGGATGTGTACACTGTTTATTGCGCTACTGTTTTCTTTGCTTTCACACATTTTTTAGCGCATTTGGTTGCCCCTCAGTTTAATTTGTCATGATACATCTTGTGGCGCCCACCTTTCTTTTGATATTGCAGTATCCTGGTGCCTCACACTTACTATGACTATTTTACAGAATCAGTTTGGGACCTTTTGACTTCTATAGGGTTCGGGTTCTGATTACAGTTTGAGTATGCTTCTAGTACCCGAACTGAACTGTAGACCAAAGTTCAGTCGAACTCAAAATTCCATGGGTCCTCTCATCCCTAGTGCAATAAATAGCTCATTTAATTGCCTTTACAAATCTGAGTAATGACTGGGTGGGAGATTCCACATAAACAAATTAAGCTGTCCTTTCTGCCATTATAAATTTAATTTCAACAAAAACGAACTGCACAATTATTATCAGGATGTAAAATAGAAAACAGAAGTTTGAGGTACTTTCACATTGAATTTCCCTGATCTGCGGTTGGCTGCGGACTTCCTCCGTGAAGCCCCGCCTTCGGCCGCACCTCCGCCGCTAGCTCCGCCTACTTCTGCATGCCGCCCGCATGCGGCCTGAGTATCTATCTTTAACATTAGGTACGAAGGTCGTGCGGCTGTATGCGGAGGCTGCTGCATGCATCATTTTGACGCTGCGGATAAAAAAAAAATGCTACAGGCTGCGTCCTACGCTGGTCGCCGCAGCGTCAAAACGACGCATGCGGCAGCCTCCGCTTAAAGCCGCACGACCTGCGTACCTAATGTTAAAGATAGGTATGCAGGCCGCATGCGGGCGGCATGCAGAAGTAGGCGGAGCTAGCGGTGGAGGTGCAGCCGAGGGTGGGATTTCACAGAGGAAGTCTGCAGCCGTCCACAAATCAGGGAAACACAAATGTGAAAGTACCCATACACTATAAGTATTTTCAGAAGTAAATCCATATTCCCATATAGTAAAAGTCAGGCAATAAAATGTAATAAGAAGCACTGAATTGTGACAATTTCACATCTCCAGTCTTATAACTGTTCATAAATATCCTTACAGCTAATGGCAAATGTTTAAAATCTATAAAAAGCAACATTTACAAGATGAATAAATCTCTCATCCTTGGGATGCAATATTAACCCCTTAGTGACAGAGCCAATTTGGTACTTAATGACCGAGCCAATTTTTACAATTCTGACCACTGTCACTTTATGAGGTTATAACTCTGGAACGCTTTATCAAATCCTGCTGATTCTGAGATTATTTTTTCGTGACATATTGTACTTCAAGTTAGTGGTAACATTTCTTCGATATTACTTGCGATTATTTATGAAAAAAACGGAAATATGGCGAAAATTTTTAAAATTTTGCAATTTTCAAGCTTTGTATTTTTATGCCCTTAAATCAGAGAGATATGTCACGAAAAATAGTTAATAAATAACATTTCCCACATGTCCACTTTACATCAGCACAATTTTGGAAACAAATTTTTTTTTTTGTTAGGGAGTTATAAGGGTTAAAATTTGACCAGCAATTTCTCATTTTTACAACACCATGTTTTTTTTAGGGACCACATCACCTTTGAAGTCATTTTGAGGGGTCTATATGATAGAAAATAACCAAGTGTGACACCATTCTAAAAACTGCACCCCTCAAGCTGCTCAAAACCACATTCAAGAAGTTTATTAACCCTTTACGTAGTTCACAGGAACTGAAACAATATGGAAGGAAAAAATGAACATTTAACTTTTTTTTGCAAACATTTTACTTCAGAACCATTTTTTTAAATTTTCACAAGTGTAAAAACAGAAATTTAACCACAAATTTTGTTGTGCAATTTCTCCTGAGTATGCCGATACCCCATATGTGGAGGTATACCACTGTTTGGGCGCACCGCAGAGCTTGGAAGTGAAGGAGCGCCGTTTGACTGTTTCAATGCAGAATTGGCTGGAATTGAGATCGGACGCCATGTCGCGTTTGGAGAGCCCCTAATGTGCCTAAACAGTGGAAACCCCCCACAAGTGACACCATTTTGGAAACTAGACCCCTTAAGGAACTTATCTGGATGTGTGGTGAGCACTTTGAACCCCCAAGTGCTTCACAGAAGTTTATAACGTAGAGCCGTGAAAATAAAAGATCGCATTTGTTTTCACAAAAATGATTTTTTCGCCCACAAATTCTTATTTTCACAAGGGTAACAGGAGAAATTAGACCACAAAAATTGTTGTGCAATTTCTCCTGAGTACGTCGATACCCCATATGTGGGGGTAAACCACTGTTTCTGCGCACCGCAGAGCTTGGAAGTGAAGGAGCACCGTTTGGCTTTTTCAATGCAGAATTGGCTGGAATTGAGATCGGATGCCATGTCGCGTTTGGAGAGCCCCTGATGTGCCTAAACAGTGGAAACCCCCCACAAGTGATACCATTTTGGAAACTAGACCCCTTAAGGAACTTATATAGATGTGTAGTGAGCATTTTGAACCCCCAAGTGCTTCACAGAAGTTTATAACGTAGAGCCGTGAAAATAAAAAAATCGCATTTTTTCTACAAAAATGATCTTTTTGCCCCCAAATTTTTATTTTCACAAGGGTAACAGGAGAAATTAGACCACAAAAGTTGTTGTGCAATTTCTCCTGAGTACGTCGATACCCCATATGTGGGGGTAAACCACTGTTTGGGCTCACCGCAGAGCTTGGAAGAGAAGGAGTGTCGTTTTACTTTTTCAATGTAGAATTGGCTGGAATTGAGATCGGACGCCATGACACGTTTGGAGAGCCCCTGATGTGCCTAAACAGTGGAAACCCCCCACAAATGACACCATTTTGTAAACTAGACCCCTTAAGGAACTTATCTAGATGTGTGGTGATCACTTTAAACCCCCAGGTGCTTCACAGAAGTTTATAACGTAGAGCCGTGAAAATAAAAAAATCACATTTTTTCTACAAAAATGATCTTTTTGCCTCCAAATTTTTATTTTACCAAGGGTAACAGGAGAAAATGGACCCCAGAAGTTGTTGTACAATTTGTCTTGAGTACGCCGACACCCCATATGTGGGGGTAAACCACTGTTTGGGCGCATGGCTGAGCTCGGAAGCAAAGGAGCGCCATTTGACTTTTCAATGCAAAATTGACTGGAATTGAGATCGGACGCCATGTCGTGTTTGGAGAACCCCTGATGTGCCTGAACAGTAGAAACCCCCCAAAATTGACCCCATTTTGGAAATTAGACCCCCCATAGAACTTATCTAGATGTGTAGTGAGAACTTTGAATGCCCAAGTTCATCACAGAAGTTTATAATGCAGAGTTGTGAAAATATATATATTTTTTTTTTAACAAAAAAGATTTTTTAGCCCCCAAGTTTTTATTTTCACAAGGGTAACAAGAGAAATTGGACCCCAAAAGTTGTTGACCAAATTTGTCCTGAGTATGCTGGTACCCCATATGTGGGGGTAAACCACTGTTTGGGCGCATGGCTGAGCTCGGAAGGGAAAGAGCGCCGTTTTGGAATGCAGACTTTGATAGAATTGTCTGCTGGCGTTATGTTGCGTTTGCAGATCCCTAATGTACCTTAGCAGTAGAAACCCCCAACAAGTTACCCCATTTTGGAAAATAGACCCCCCAAGGAACTTATCTAGATATGTGGTGAGAACTTTGAATGCCCAAGTGATTCACAGAAGTTTATAATGCAGAGTAGTGAAAATAAAAAATATATTTTTTTCCCACAAAAAAGATTTTTTAGCCCCAAAATTTTTATTTTCACAAGTGTAACAAGAGAAATTGGACCCCAAAAGTTGTTGTCCAATTTGTCCTGAGTATGCTGGTACCCAATATGTGGGGGTAAACCACTGTTTGGGCGCACGGCAGAGCTCGGAAGGGAAGGAGCGCCATTTTGGAACGCAGGCTTTGATAGAATGGTCTGCGGGCGTTATGTTGCGTTTGCAGAGCCACTGATGTACCTAAACAGTAGAAACCCCCCACAAGTGACCCCATTTTGGAAACTAGACCCCCAATGGAACTTATCTAGATATGTGGTGAGAACTTTGAATGCCCAAGTGCTTCACAGAAGTTTATAATGCAGAGTAGTGAAAATAGAAAATATTTTTTTTTTCCACAAAAAAGATTTTTTAGCCCCCAAGTTTTTATTTACACAAGGGTAACAGGAGAAATTGGACCCCAAAAGTTGTTGTCCAATTTATTCCGAGTACGCTGATGCCCCATATGTGGGGGTAAACCACTGTTTGGGCGCATGGCAGAGCTCAGAATGGAGGGAGCACCATTTGACTTTTTTAGCGCAAAATTGTCTGTCATGATTGGAGACCCCCTGATGTACCTAAACAGTGGAAACCCCCAATTCTAACTCCAACACACCCCTAACCCTAATCTCAACCCGATCCATAATCCTAATCACAACCCTAACGATAATCACAACCCTAACCCCAAAACAGCCCTAATCTCAACTCTAACCATAACCCTAATCAAAACCCTAAATCCAACACACCCCTAACCCTAACCTCAACCCTAACCTCAAACCTAACCCTAATCCCAATACACCCCTAACCCTAATCCCAACCCTAACCTTAACCCTAATCCCAACCCTAACCCTAATCCCAACCCTAATCCCAAACGTAACCCTAATCCCAACCGTAACCCTAATACCAACCCTAATCCAAACCCTAACCCTAATCCCAACTCTATCCCTAACTTTAGCCCCAACCCTAACCCTAACCCTAATTTTAGCCCCAACCCTAGCCCTAACCCTAACTTTAGCCCCAATCCTAACCCTAAATTTAACCCTAACCCTAGCCCTAACTTTAGCCCCAACCCTAACCCTAAGGCTACTTTCACACTTGCGTCGTGTGGCATCCGTCACAATCCGTTGTTTTGGACAAAAAACGGATCCTGCAAATGTGCCCACAGGATGCCTTTTTTGCCCATAGACTTGTATTACCGACGGATGGCCACATGTCGCGTCCATCGTGCACTGGATCCGTTGTGTTTTGGCGGACCGTCGTCACAAAAAAAGTTCAATGTAACCTTTTTTTTGTACGTCGCGTCCGCCATTTCCGCGCATGCGTGGCCGTAACTCTGCCCCTCCTCCCCAAGACATAGACTGGGCAGCGGATGCGTTAAAAAACTGCATCCACTGCCCACGCTGTGCACAATTTTCACAACGTGCGTCGGTACGTCGGGCTGACGCATTGCGACCGCCCCGTACCGACGCAAGTGTGAAAGCAGCCTAAGGCTACTTTCACACTAGCGTCGTACTCGGTCCATCGCAGTGTGTCGGGCCGACGTACTGACGCTAGCGTTGTAAGCGCCGCACAACGGGTGCAGAGGATGCTGTTTTTTCAACGCATCCGCTGCCCCATTGTGAGGTGCGGGGAGGCGGGGGCGGACACGTCGCACAAAAAAAGTTACATGTAGCGTTTTTTTGTGCCGACGGTCCGCCAAAGCACGACGCATCCGTCGCACGATGGATGCGACGTGTGGCAATCCGTCGCAATGTGTCGCTAATGCAAGTCAATGGAGAAAAAAACGCATCCTGCAAGCACTTTTGCAGGATGCGTTTTTTCTCCAATGACGCATTGCGACGGAAGCCAAAAAACGCTAGTGTGAAAGTAGCCTAACCCTAACCCTAGCCCTAACCCTAAATTAAGCCCCAACCCTAGCCCTAACCCTAGCCCTAACCCTAACCCTATAACCCTAGCCCTAACCCTAACCCTAACCCTATAACCCTAGCCCTAACCCTAACCCTATAACCCTAACCCTAATCCTAACCCTATAACCCTAGCCCTAACCCTAGCCCTAACCCTAGCCCTAACCCTAACCCTATAACCCTAGCCCTAACCCTAACCCTATAACCCTAACCCTAACCCTAGCCCTAACCCTAACCCTAATTTTAGCCCCAACTCGTCTCTCCAAGAGGTAAGAGGTAAGGCAAGAGGAGACGCAGGAGGACCCGGGGACACCGGGTGAGTATGATAGGGTCCCCGAATCCCCCTATTTCTCTGTCCTCTGATGTGCGATCACATCAGAGGACAGAGAATTACAGATCGCTTTGGTTTTTTTTGCGGTCGCCGGTAAACACTTAATTACCGGCGATCGCAAAACACAGGTCGGTAAAAACCGACCCCGATCATGTTCTTTGGGGTCTCGGCTACCCCCGGCAGCCGAGACCCCAAAGATCTTCCGGGTGCCGGGCGTCGGGCGCACTGCGCATGCGCCCGCCATTTTATCCCGGAAAAAAGATGGCGGCGCCCATCGGGAGCCACGAGGAGCACAGGGGGAGATAGGTGAGTATTGGGGGGCTATTGGGGGCCATCGGGGACACTAATTCTCTGTCCTCCGATGTGCGATCACATCGGAGGACAGAGAAATTAAATGGCAAATCGCGTTGTTTTTTTTTGTTGCGACCGCCGGTAAACGGTTAATTACCGGCGATCGCAACTCGGGGGTCGGTAAAAAAACCCCGAATCATGTTCTCTGGGGTCTCGGCTACCCTCGGCAACCGAGACCCCAGAGAAAATCCGACTCTGGGGGGCGCTATTCACTTTTTCCACAGCGCCGTTAATTAACGACGCTGTGGTTTAAGTACCCTTAGCGGCCACCGTTAAAAGGCGTATCGGCGGTCGTTAAGGGGTTAAGTATACGTATTGTTCTGATATTTCTGGACAGATTACCCCTGCTAGCCTTTACCAGCTTTTACTGAAGCTTCAGAAAAATACCATTCAGTTTTAATCAAGGCAGATGGAAGAATTGGCTTGTGTCTGCTGCAACAGACTGTTCTTCTCCTAAAGACAATAAAATGATTAAGACAACCAACAGGCTAGGTGCCAAAATGGAAGGGCAATGATGTTTACTTTTTCTAATTACTAGCAAACAATTCTTGAATAAACTTAACCTTACTGATTTCTGATAATCCTTTTGTTGTGAGGTGAAGTCAATAATTGATGAAAACTGTATATGTAATACAGTAAATTCTTAAGAAACAACCACACATTTAAACTGTTCCCATTGGAATACAAATTATGGATTCAGAAGGTAGTGTTGCCTGTGGCATAAATGGAGTTGTTGAGAAAGGGTACAATTTTTAATCCCTTTACCCCAAAGGGTGGTTTGCATGTTAATGAGCAGGCCAATTTTTACCATTCTGAGCACTGTCCCTATATGAGATTATAACTCTGCAAAGTTTCAACGGATCACGGTGATTCTGGCAATGTTTTCTCGTGACATATTGTACTTCATGATGGTGCTAAAATTTCTTTGATAAAACTTGTGTTTATTTGTGAGAAGAATGGAAATTTAGAGAAAATTTTGCAATTTTCCTACTTTGAATTTTCATGCCCTTAAATCACAGAGGTATGTCACACAAAATACTTCATAAGTAACATTTCCCACATGTCTACTTTACATCAGCACAATTTTGAAACCAAGTTTTTTTTGTTAGGGAGTTATAAGGGTTAAACGTTGACCAGCGATTTCTCATTTTTACAAAACTATTTTTTTTAGGGACCACATCACATTTGAAGTCACCTTGAGGGATCTATATGATATAAAATACCCAAAAGTGACACCATTCTAAAAACCAACCCCCTCAAGGTGCGCAAAACCACTTTCAAGAAGTTTATCAACCCTTCAGGTGCTTCACAGGAATTTTTGGAATGTTTAAAAAAAAAATGAATATTTAACTTTTATTCACAAGAAAAATTATTTCAAATCCAATTTTTTTTATTTTCCCAGGGGTAACAAGAGAAATTGGACCCCAAACGTTATTGTGCAATTTGTCCTGAGTATGTGGGTGTAAACCACTGTTTGGACGCATGGCAGAGCTCAGAAGGGAAGGAGCACCGTTTGACTTTTTCAACGCAAAATTGGCTGGAACTGAGATTGGATGCCATGTTGCATTTGGAGAGCCCCTGATGGGCCTAAACAGTGGAAACCCCCCACAAGTGACACCATTTTAGAAACTAGACCCCCAATGAACTTATCTAGATGTGTGGTGAGAACTTTGAACCCCGAAGGGCTTCACAGAAGTTTATAACATAGAGTCATAAAATTAAAAAATCATATTTTTTCCATAAAAATGATCTTTTCACCCCTAACTTAAATTTTCCCAAGGTTAACAAGACCAAAAATGTTATTGTGTAATTTGTCCTGAGTATGCTGATACCCCATATGTGGGAGTAAACCACTGTTTGGGTGCATGGCAGAGCTCGGAAGGGAAGGAGCGCCGTTTGACTTTTTCAACGCAAAATTGGCTGGAATTGAGATCGTTTGCATGTCACGTTTGGAAAGCCCCTGATGTGCCTAAACAGTGGAAACCGTCCACAAGTGACACTATTTTGGAAACTAGACCCCCCCAAGGAACTTATCTAGATATGTGTTGAGAACTTTAAACTCCAAGGTGTTTCACTAAAGTTTATAACGCCAGGGCGTGAAAATAAAAAAAATCATTTTTTTCCCACAAACATGATCTTTTAGTCCCCAATTTTTATTTTCCCAAGGGTAATAGGAGAAATTGGACCCTAAAAGATGTCCAATTTATCCTGAGTATGCCGATACCCTTTATGCAGGGGTAAATCACTGTTTAGGTGTACAGCAGAGCTCGGAAGGGAAGGAACACCGTTTGACTTTTTCAACACAGAATTGGCTGGAATTGAGATTGGATGCCATGTTTTGTTTGGAGAGCCCCTGTTGTGCCTAAACAGTGGAAGCCCCACAATTCTTACTCCATCCATAACCCCAACACAGCCCTAACCCTAATCTGTTGTGAATTCTGCTTTTGGGCTCCCTCCGGTGGTTGTAGGTGGTAATGCAGTTGCCCCTGAGTTGCAGTCCTGGTCAGGTGTATCTGCTGATTGCAGTTCTGACTGGGGTATTTAGGCGTGCAGGATTCATTAGTCCTTGCCAGTTGTCAATTGTTGTTGGGAGGTGTAGGACCTCTGCCTGGTTCCTCCTGCCTTTCTGCCAAATCAGCAAAGATAAGTGTCTGGTTTTTTTTTTCCTGTGGCACACATTTTGTTTGCTTCACAATTCAGTGCTATTCTTTGTGTTTTCTTGTCCAGCTTAGATTGTGTCAGTATTTTCTCAGTCTTGTTGGATTCTCTGGAGTGGCAGATATACATTCCATGTCTTTAGTTAGATTGTGGAACTTTTTGTATTATCTGCTGTGGATATTTTTGGAAGGGTTTTAATACTGACCGCCTAGTAATCTGTCCTATCCTTTCCTATTTAGCTAGAGTGGCCTCTTTTGCTAAATCCTGTTTTCTACCTGCGTGTGTCTATTCTTCTCCTACTCACAGTCATTATTCGTGGGGGGCTGCCTATCCTTTGGGGGTCTGCTCTGAGGCAAGGTAGCATTCCTATTTCCATCTATAGGGGTATTTAGTCCTCCGGCTGTGTCGAGGTGTCTAGGTTATGTTAGGCACACCCCACGGCTACTTCTAGTTGCGGTGTTAGTTCAGGATTTGCGGTCAGTACAGGTTCCACCGACTCCAGAGAAAGTTTCATGCGGCTCCAAGGTCACCAGATCATAACACTAATCCCAACCCTAACCCAGGGGGGTGTTCTGGTTGCGCAAGGCTGAGGGCTCTGAGCTTTCAGAAAATGTTGGCATTGAGCAGTCCCCTTCCGATTGTTTTCTGTGTGATGGGTTTTGGGAAAATGGCCACTAGATTTGGTGCATGTGCAGGTTGAGATATTGAGTTCGCTCACTGCTGACTTTTATCAAAGCCCAGGGCCTGCAGCCATGCACAGACGAGATGCCCCCTCTTCCCAGCACAGGGTTTGCAGCATCACCCCACTCCTGCCACCACCAGCCTCCTGCAGCAGCAAACCTGCCTCCTGTGACACAGCTCTACTGCAGCCATCCCCAGTAAACTACATTCCCCAAATTGTAGGGAACAAAAGTGGATCTTATAATCCAAAAAATACAGTACATTAGGACACTTTAAAAAGTAGATGGAAGTTCCGACCCACTGCAGCCGCACCCTACCCCTGTGGTAAGCTGCAGTAAAATCAGACTATAAGATGCAGCACCATTTTATTTAGAAATTTTTTTTTTTACTATTTCCCCAAAAAAATTTGGGATGCATCTCATTCTGTAAAATGCGGTAAATTAATTAAATATATATATATATATATTTTTTATATTAAGTTTTGTTATCAGAAATTAAAAACTGGAAAGTTTTAGTCTGTATAGGGGATGCAGAAGTGGCAGTCACACTCAATTCCTGCTACAGTGGCATGTAAAAGTTTGGGCACCCCTGGTCAAACTTGCTGTTATTATGAACAGTTAAGCAAGTTGAAGGTTAAATAATCTCTAAAAAGCATAAAGTTAAAGATGACACATTTCCTTTGTATTTTAGGGAAAAAATATATATTGTCATTTTTTCTTTTTAAAAATTACTAAAACGTAAATGGGTCGATGTAAAAGTTTGGATACACTTGGAAATTTGATTCAGACCTTAATTAGCCCATTAGGGCTATGGTTGTACACTATCATTGTTAGGAAAATGCAGGTGATACAAATGTTCTAGCTTTATAAAAACCCAAGATAAGGTCTGGAAGACCAAGTAAAATTTCAGTGAGAACTGCTAATTTCTAGAGAGGCAAATCAGAACCCGTGCTTGACTGCAAAAGACCTTCAGAAACATTTAGCAGACTCTGGAGTTGTGGTACATTGTTCTACTATCCAGAGACACCTGCACAAATATGGTCTTCATGGAAGTGTAACCAGAAGAAAACCTCTCCTGCATCCTCACCATAAAACTCAGTTTTATCAGAAGTATGCAAAATAACCTCGTAACAAGCCTGGCAAGCATTTGCAAAACAGTCATCAAAGCAAATGGTGGCTACTTTGAAGAACCTAGAATATTAGACATAATTTCAGTTGTTTCACACTTTTTTGTTAAGTACATAATACCACATGTGTTAACTTATAGTTTTGATGCCTTCAGTGTAAATGTACAATTTTCATAGTCATGAAAATACTGAAAAATCTTTAAATGAGAGTGTGTGTCCAAACTTTTGGTCTGTACTGCATATGTATCTCCTAAAATAGACAGGATTAATCTTCAACTTGTTTAGCTGCTCACAGTAATTTTTACAATGGGTGCCCAAACATTAACCCCTTCATGACATGCGCCATACTATTACAGCACATGTCGTGTCTCCCCCTCTGATGTGGGCTCCGGCAGTGAGCCCACATCAAAGTCGCGACATGTCAGCTGTTTTGTACAGCTGACATGTGCGCGCAATAGCGGCGGGTGAAATCGCGATTCACCCGCAGCTATTAACCTGTTAAATGCCGCTGTCAAACGCAGACAGTGGCATTTAACCGGTGCTTCCAGCCAGGCGGCCGGAAATGACCTCATCATCGACCCCCGTAACGTGATCGGGGGTCGGCGATAGATCAGGATGGTAACCATAGAGGTCCTCGAGACCTCTATGGTTACTAATGCTGGCCTGCTGTGACCGCCCCCCTGTGGTCGGCACTCACAGCACACCTGCATTTCTGCTACATAGCAGCGAACATCAGATCGCTGCTATGTAGCAGAGCTGATCGAGTGGTACCAGCTTCTAGCCTCCCATGGAGGCTATTGAAGCATGGCAAAAGTAAAAAAAAAATGTTTTTAAAAATATGAAAAAAAAAAAATATGAAAGTTTAAATCACCCCCCTTTCGCCCCATCCAAAATAAAACAAGAAAAAAAATCAAATCTACACATATTTGGTATCGCTGCGTTCAGAATTGCCCAATATATCAATAAAAAAGGCATTAACCTGATTGCTAAACAGCGTAGCAAGAAAAAAACTTGAAACGCCAGAATTACGTTTTTTTGGTCGCCACGACATTGCATTAAAATGCAATAACGGGCGATCAAAAGAACGTATCTGCACAAAAGTGGTATCATTAAAAACGTCTGCAAAAATGAGCCCTCACTCGACCCCAGATCACGAAAAATGGATACGCTACGGGTATCAGAAAATGGCGCTTTTTTTTTTTTTTTTTTAGCAAAGTTTGGCATTTTTTTTCACCACTTAGATAAAAAATAACCTAGACATGTTTGGTGTCTATGAACTCGTAATGACCTGGAGAATCATAATATTAGGTCAGTTTTAGCATTTAGTGAACCTAGCAAAAAAGCCAAACAAAAAACAAGTGTGGGATTGCACTTTTTTTTGCAATTTCACCACACTTGGATTTTTTTTCCCCATTTTCTAGTACAAGACATGGTAAAACCAATGATGACTTTCAAAAGTACAACTCGTCCCGCAAAAAACAAGCCCTCACATGGCCATATTGACGGAAAAAAAAAAGTTATGGCTCTGGGAAGGAGGGGAGCGAAAAACGAAAAAGGGCCGCGGCATGAAGGGGTTAACATGCCATTGTATATTTTAATGTCTCTTAGTAGTACATAATTACAGTATTCTAGAGATGAGTTAATGTTTTGAAACTTAAATTCACAATTTTGCAATGAATTGCAAGTATTTGTAAAGCCTCCCTGAAAACGTATGTATTACAATCTGAGCTCTCTTAGGCCTGCATTGAACACTTCAACCACTATAATGCAAATACAACCTTATTAACCTCAAAGTGGTGTCAACACATATGGCTATCGGTGAATGGATGGTAGCTGTTTTTCACTGCTGTGCTGTCATATACAATACTGCAATATTTGTCCATTGTTTCAAAGATTTCTCCCTATCTTTATTGCAAAACTGTACAACATCTCACTATAAAATGTCTGCTGCATTTTCTGCTTTTGTTTTTATAAAGGCTATGATAGTCTGTTGGGCTTTGAGATTCTCCCGCTGCCCAGGATAGATCCCAAGCCTTGTCTGGTGCAATGGTCTCCCATTCAGGTTCAGCCGCTGGTATGGCTGCTCAGCACAAACTCCGATCCCAGTGCCTTTCCCAGGCTTGTGTGGCATGTGTAGTTACTGCTGAAGCCTAAGTCCAGATTTCACCCTACTGAGCATGTCCATGATGTGGCACCTTCTCATTGGTGCTCGGACGTCAGCTGCTCTGGTGATTTGGCAGTTTCAGATTGGTCCAAAGGCAAGATCCTGTCTGTCTGGACTTGAGCTTATGATATAAAAGGCTCTCAATGGTGCACCCCTGTGTGCTAGTATCATTTGTGTTATGTGTGTGATTGGATACACTACCACTCTGACTGCACGTGTGTGTTGAGATCTTGCTCAGCCAGTTAGGGTTTTTGCTTGCTGCTTGGCTTTCAGCATCTGTATCCTGTCGTGTGTGCGATTAGCACAGCAGTTACAGATCAAGTCCAACCAAGACTTTACACGTGCTGCGCCGATTCTTTGGAATGCACTACCTAGGTTAATACGATTAATCCCCAATCCCCACAGTTTTAAGCGTGCCCTAAAAACGCATTTGTTCAGACTGGCCTACCGCCTCAACGCATTAACCTAACTATCCCTGTGTGGCCTATTAAAAATAGAAAAAAAAACAAAACACATAATCAGGTTCCTTGCATCGTGTTCTCATACACTTTATGCAGTTAATAGCACTCTGTGTCTGTACTGCTACATACTTAGGCAGTTAACTGGTTCATGCAGCTTTACATGAACACCCGAGCCTTACACTATGGCTGGTCCAAATAACTAAAGCAATTGTTACCATCCACCTCTCGTGTCTCCCCTTTTCCTCATAGTTTGTAAGCTTGCGAGCAGGGCCCTCATTCCTCCTGGTATCTGTTTTGAACTGTGATTTCTGTTATGCTGTAATGTCTATTGTCTGTACAAGTCCCCTCTATAAGTTGTAAAGCGCTGCGGAATATGTTGGCGCTATATAAATAAAAATTATTATTATTATAACCACAGAGCCTTTTTGCTCCCCTATGTGTTCTATGGGGTTTGTTTAGTTAATCAGCATAGCATTTTGCTTTGACTCTGCGTCTGTCTCGGCCACATGTGCGATTGGCACGGGTCAATTATGGAGAGAGTTCAACCCTTAGTTTCTTCGCTCTGTGAAGCTAACAGAGCTGTGGGCTGTGTGTTCTGTTCACTCTGTGTGTTCTGTTCCACTGCGTGGAGTTAACGCAGTCATGTTAGGTGAATGCTTGCCGTGTGTTCTGCCATTACTCTATAGCAACAGTTTTACATCTCTGCACGGTGGACCCCGGGCTGTGACCGTACTTTATTATTATATGTTATTTAGAGGGATCCACGAACCCTAACATAGTTCTTCTGAATTGTCTATACTAAACCACGTATTATAATATATTATGGGGAAGTCCACATGGCCACACCTGAGGTCATTTGACCTTCCCTGGCTCAAGCAACTTTCAGGTTTGTGTAAAGTAGCAGTAGGCAGTTTGATGGGCATTCATGCAAATCAAACTACAAATTTATTGGGTCTACTGCATGTCTTAAAATTCATTGTTAATTCTATTTACATCAAAATGATTCAATAATAAAAAGCTAAAAAAATATTAAGACAGCTACTAACTTTGCACATACATTTAATAACATAAAATACTAGGAGTTTAAGACACTAAACCTAAAAAGAAAGGAAGCAACTGTCTTGACCAAAAAACAAAGCATGCTATAAAGACATTGTGTTATGGGAGCTGATTGAAAAACTATTAGATTATATTACTGATTCAGCTGAGTGTTCAACCAATTTATAAACATGTATTGGTAAAGAAATGTATTCTACGTCCTACATTTCTATATTTTAGTAAAATAAACTACTGGACTTAGATTGGTAACCCATTTAGCAGGAGCCCCATTTTAAAACTGTTGGAAGGTTGGTAAAATGTACTAATAACACTATGTACTCAGAGTACTAAATATATTTTTTTACATTTTCACTCAATTGTAGGATATTATGAACGTTAGCCTGTATATGTAAGCTAAATTTAATATAATTCTTTCATTTCAATCTTATAAAAATGAATAATGAAACGAAAATGTCTTCCACAAATATAAAAGTCAAATGTTACAATTTATATTCAAATGACCTAGAAATTGTGCCTAAGAGTAGTCTTTATATAAAAGGGATAATATATTACTGGCACAGAAAAATGAAAAGTTCTGCTGTTCTCTGGCAATATCTAATAAAATCCATGATCATAGACAGTACGATAAATAGCGTGACATTTTCAGGTGCTCTTCAACTTCTTTTATCATTGACGTATTTCACAATCCACCTACTATATGCTTTATTACAATGACTTTATAGAACAATGTACATTCATGATGATATTTTACTGCAAAAATGAATGCTGTGAAGTGCAAAATCTTACTGTATATTAAAAATATATGATTTGGAAAATGCCAACAAGCCTGAAAACACGAAGACTTAAAATATAACTAAATTATTCTCAAATCACAAACAAAACTATGTAGAATTGAGAGTCCTCAGTGGTTGATACCTTTTAATGGCTAACTGAAAAGATGGTAACAAATTGCAAGCTTTCGAGACTACATACGTCTCTTCATCAGGCAAAGACTAAAACAAATTCTGAAGAATCACATATTTATGCACAACATAGTATAGAGAAAAAAAAAATATATATATATTTTTTTCTCTATACTATGTTGTGCATAAATATGTGATTCTTCAGAATTTGTTTTAGTCTTTGCCTGATGAAAAGACGTATGTAGTCTCGAAAGCTTGCAATTTGTTACCATCTTTTCAGTTAGCCATTAAAAGGTATCAACCACTGAGGACTCTCAATTCTAAATATTTTTCTATCTACTGGCTAACACGGTACCAAGATATATTTCTTTCCTGAAACAAAACTATGAAAGTCAGTAGCAATTTGCACAGAAGCAAAATGTACACCCTGACCCAGGTGCTTGAAGAGGCTCAAAGGACCCATGCCATTTAAGAAAACACCAGAATTATAAATGGCATATAGTAGAAATTTGCACCGGGTCCAAATAACACTGAGAACACTGTGAAATAGATAGATGTGTAACATGAAATATACCATATATTGTTTACACTTAGTTCTTACATTTAACAATTTCCCTTAACTATTGCTACCTTTGAGAATGTAATGATGAGTTTACACTTCATTTAAGGGATGCTCCAAGAATTGAATAAAATGGCCCCTCTCATGGTATTCAAATAGCAGCCCATCCAATTCACCTGTGTCTCAACTGTAGGAGGAGTTACAAGCACACAGAACGGTGATGTACCAGGGAAGTGCAGCAACAGGGGAAGAAATAAATCTCCCACCTTGCTGTGAATGAAGACTGCATGCTTACAATATATAGCTCCTCTCTTACTTGAAATACAGGTCTTGGAAGCTGTGCTTCTTCACAATACAACACATCCTCACAAATTATTAGGGTTGACTTTTCTTTTGTGGGACATAGATCATTTGGTGACAAAGAATATGTAACTAGTGGGGAAAGGTTGAACATGATGGACCTGAGTCTTTTTTCAACCTATGCACTTATGTAACAATGAATTACATCAAGAGGGTCATTAAACTGCATTCTTGGAGAACCATTTAAAAGGGCTGGTCACTTTTGTTGATAATCTTTTTTCCTAAATATATGCAATTGGAGCTAAAAACCATTTTTGCAATTGGGTTTCAAAATGAGTTAACGCAGTTGGCCATATTATTTTTGTTTTAACAGATGTGTTGTGGACATGATTTTTGTAAGTTATTATTATATAGGTATCACAGGTATTACACCCGGTCCGGTTCCTGTACCTTCGTGGGGTCCCCATCAGGACTCCCTCTCTGTGCAGGCTCCACGCTGTCAGGATACAGCCTCTGCCTTCCCTTCCTGGTGCACTGCCAGCAGGTTCTCAGGCAGAGTGCTTAGGTCGTGAGCGTGCTCACTTCCAGTCTCTTAAAGAGACAGCACGCATTTTCAAAAAGGACTTCTGGCCAATGGCGTGTTGATGGTTACTATTTCTAGCTCCTCCACCATAGGGAGGGTGCCAGAGCAACTAATATTCACTGTTGCTTCTTCTGGTTCCTGCTAGCATTAACTTCTCTTTCTGAAGTTCCCTGCCAGTGCTCCGCTTATACTGTCTTTCTTCACAGATCATCAGCTACCTGTTACCCAGCTATCCTGGATGACGTTTGCTCTGTCAACGTCAGTTCCATCTCGTCCCGCCAATCCGCCATACTCATCTCTGGACAACACCAGTACCAGCTCATACCCATACATCCGGTATCATCTGGTTAGCTTCACATCTCCTGCTTATCCTGCTTGTCTGTTTGTCCTGCTGTGACAGCTGCCACGACTCCGGGGTCTAACTGGAGGTTGCACCCGTATCCCCCAGACATTCCATTCGGACCCTGTTCGAGGGGACTTACCATGGGTGTCTGGGTCTCATGTAGTCACGCCCCCTTTGGAGCCCCCGGACCATGGTCCCGAGGTTCCATGTTAAATCATAATAAAAACAAAGGTGAACTTCAACTTCTGTGCCACCATTTCCATTTGTTACAACAGGTTCTTTCCCTGCGTTTGCTAGTGTAGCTTTCCACACCGAGTGCACAGATTTCCAGTGCATGAAATGGCTGCTGGTGTAGGAACACATGACCAGACCTTTTCATCAGTTTTGCCAGCTGAAAACTTTCACATAAGAAAAGTGCTTTTCAATCAGGCAAGGCTGACTGATGGATAGGTCTGGTCATATGTTCCTTCACCAGCAGCCATTTTATGGATTGGAGAGCTGTGCGGTCTATGAGTAAAGCTGTATTAACAAGAGTAGGAGGAGAACCTGTCATACCTATATAATAGTAAATGCAACAAAATTATATCTATGACACATCTGTTAAAATGAAAATAATCTACCAACTGCGTTAACTCATTCTGCAACCAGAAATAGGCAGTGTAATACAGCAGCTACAATAGGAAAATAGTGCAAAATTTTTAATGAAACCCAAACTGCAAAAATTATTTTTAACACTAATTCCATGCATTTAAGTAAGAAAAAAGTCCACAAAGATCGAAAACCACTTTAACCCGATTTGGAAATTTGGAGAGACCCTGATGTTCCTAAACAGTGGAAACCCCCCACAAGTGACACTATTTTGGAAACTGGACCTCTCAGGGAATGCATTTAGATGTGTGGTGAGCACTTTGAACCCCCAGGTGCTTCACAGAAGTTTATAACTTTGAGACGTGAAAATAAAAAAAAAAATCACATTTTCCCCACCAAAATGTTATTTTGGCCCCAAATTTTCCATTTTCATAAGGGTAAAAGGAGACATTTCACAAAACATTTTGTTGTGCAATTTCTTCTGAGTATGCTGATACCCTATATGTGGTGGAATACTACTTTTGAGGTACAGTGCAACACTCAGAAGGCAAGGAGCACCAGATTTTAATGTTATGATTTGCAAGCGCCATGACCCACTGAGACAGCCCATGAGGTAACAGAACAGCAGAACTCCCCATATGCGACACCATTTTACAAACTACATTTATTAATTAATTAATCTTGGGGTGCAGTTGTCATATTGACACCACAGGTGCATCACAGAATTTTATAACATTGGTCAGTGAAGAAAAAATAACTACATTTAATAACAAACTTATGTTTTAGCCCCATATTTTACATTTTCACACAATAAGTGGGTACAAATTGCACCATAATTTGTCCCACAATTTCAAATGAACGTGGCAATATCCCAGTTGTGGCTGTACAGTACTACTTAGCCACATGGAAAGACTCTGGTGGAATAGAGCGCTATTTGCCTCCTGGACAGCAGATTTTTCTAGAACAGTTTGTGGACTTCATATACTGCTAGAAGAGCAGAATCCACCATCAAGTGACCCAATTTTGGAAATGACACCCCTTTGGAAGCTTATCTACAAGTGTGGTGATTTTGACTGCATGGGTATTTTCCAGAAACAGGCAGCAATGGAACAGGCAGCAATGAAAATTGCAAACTACCATTGTACCAACCAGTACGCTGTAGTGATCAGTACGTTGCAGTCACCAGTATGTTATACCTAACTCATGTTTCTGGAGACATGCACCTGTCAGTAAGGCAAGCTGTCATCACTTCCGAAATGCCAAACATGTGGGCGCTATATGTGGTTTAGGCACACTGTGGGGCTAAGAAGGGAGGGGGCATGTTGGGAGCTGAGGATTTGTTGAATTTCTTTTGGAGGGCGAGGAGCCATTTTGAATGTCAAAATCAACAGCGGGTGAAGAGTTGGTTTTATTTATTTTTTTTATGCCATTCCTAGAGCAGTATAAGAGATTAGGCAACTTTAATCTTTGGTCGGTTTGATTACCGTGATATCAGATTTATAGTGCCTTGCGAAAGTATTCGGCCCCCTGGAACTTTTCAACCTTTTCCCACATATCATGCTCCAAACATAAAGATACCAAATGTACATTTTTGTTGAAGAATCAACAAGTGGAACACAATTGTGAAATTGAATGAAATTTATTGGTTATGATAAATTTTTGTGGAAATTCAAAAACTGAAAAGTGGGGCGTGCAATATTATTCTGCCCCTGTACTTTCAGTGCAGCAAAGTCACTCCAGAAGTTCATTGTGGATCTCTGAATGATCCAATGTTGTCCTAAATGCCTAATGATGATAAATATAATCCACCTGTGTGTAATCAAGTCTCCGTATAAATGCACCTGCTCTGTGATAGTCTCAGGGTTCTGATTGAAGCACAGAGAGCATCATGAAGACCAAGGAACACAACAGGCAGGTCTGTGATACTGTTGTGGAGAAGTTTAAAGCTGGATTTGGATACAAAATGATTTCCAAAACTTTAAACATCCCATGGAGTACTGTGCAAGCGAGCATATTGAAATGGAAGGAGTATCATACCACTGCAAATCTACCAAGACCCGGCTGTCCCTCTAAACTTTCATCTCAAACAAGGAGAAGACTGATCAGAGATGCAGCCAAGAGGCCCATGATCACTCTGGATGAACTGCAGAGATCTACAGCTGTGTTGGGACAGTCTGTCCATAGGACAACAATCAGTCGTACACTGCACAAATATGGCCTTTATGGAAGAGTGGCAAGAAGAAAGCCATTTCTCAAAGATATCCATAAAAAGAGTCATTTAAAGTTTGCAACAAGCCACCTGAGAGACACACCAAACATGTGGAAGAATGTGCTCTGGTCAGATGAAACCAAAATCGAACTTTTTGGCAACAATGCCAAATGATGTTTGGCGTAAAGGCAACACAGCTCATCACCCTGAACACACCATCTCCACTGTGAAACATGGTGGTGGCAGCATCATGGTTTGGGCCTGCTTTTCTTCAGCAGGGACAGGGAAGATGGTTACAATTGATGGGAAGATGGATGGAGCCAAATACAGGACCATTATTGAAGAAAACCTGTTGGAGTCTGCAAAAGACCTGAGACTGGGACAGAGATTTGTCTTCCAACAAGACAATGATTCCAAACATAAAGCAAAATTTACAATATAATGGTTCACAAATAAACGTATCCAGGTGTTAGAATGGCCAAGTCAAAGTCCAGACCTCAATCCAATCGAGAATCTGTGGAAAGAGCTGAAAACTGCTGTTCACAAACGATCTCCATCAAACCTCACTGAGCTCAAGCTGTTTGCCAAGGAAGAATGGGCAAGAATTTCAGTCTTTCGATGTACAAAACTGATAGAGACATACCCCAAGCGACTTGCAGCTGTAATCGCAGCAAAAGGTGGAGCAACAAAGTATTAAGTTAAAGGGGCCGAATAATATTGCACACCCCACTTTTCAGTTTTTGAATTTCCACAAAAATTGAAAATAACCAATAAATTTTACTCAACTTCACCATTGTGTTCCACTTGTTGTTGATTCTTCACCAAAAATTGACATTTGGTATCTTTATGTTTGAAGCATGATATGTGGGAAAAGGTTGAAAAGTTCCAGGGAGCCAAATACTTTTGCAAGGCACTGTATATGGGTATTTATGTTTGGCTGCTGTCACACACTAAAATACTCTTTTTATTGCAATAACTAGTTTTTTGCATCACCATATTTTTAGAGCTATAATTTTTCCATATTTTGACAGACATGCAAGGTTTTTTTTTTTGTGGGACAAGTTGACGTTTTTATTGGTACCATTTTCTGACACATGACATTTTTTCATTGCTTTCTATTCCAATTTTTGGGAGGTAGAATGAACAAAACCACCATTTCAGGAATTTTTTTTGGGGGGGTTTATGTAATTCTGCGTGTGGTAAAATTGATAAAGCAATTTTATTCTTTAGGTCAGTATGATTACAGCAATACCTTATTTATATAGTTTTTCATGTTTTTCACTTTTACACAATAAAAACTATAGAAAAATTAATCATTTTTGCATCATTTTATTCTGAGATCTGTAACTTTTTTTATTTCTCCACTGAAGGACCTGTATTTGATTGTGTTTTATTTCACTTTTTATTCAGCAGTATGATGGTAAAGCATTGTTTTTTGCCTTATTTTTTTATTTTTTTATGGTGTTCACTAAAGGGGTTATCTAGTGGGATAGTTTTATAGGTCAGGTCATTCCAGACCAAATATGTGTACTTTTTTTGCTTATTTTTTTCATACAAATATTTATGAGAACATGCAGTTTTCATATAATAAATATACATACATACATACATACATACATACATACATACATGAAAAAAGTATTTAGTCAGCCACCAATTGTGCAAGTTCTCCCACTTAAAAAGATGAGAGAGGCCTGTAATTGACATCATAGGTAGACCATAGCAATGAGAGTCAAAATTGAGAAAACAAATCCGCAAAATCAGCTTGTCTGATTTGGCAAGTTTTATTTGGCATATTATGGTGGAAAATAAGTATGTAGTCACCTAAAAACATGCAAGATTTCTGGCTCTCACAGACCTGTAACTTCTTCTTTAAGAGGCTCCTCTTTCCTACACTCATTACCTGTAGCAATGGCACCTGTTTGAACTTGTTACAGTTATATGAAAAAGTTTGGGCACCCCTATTAATCTTAAGCTTAATGTTTTATAAAAAGTGGGTTTTTTTGCAACAGCTATTTCAATTTCATTTATCTAATAACTGTTGGACACAGTAATGTTTCTGCCTTGAAATGAAGTTTATTGTACTAACAGAAAATGTGCAATCTGCATTCTATCAAAATTTGACAGGTGCATAAGTATGGGCACCCTTATCATTTTCTTGTTTTAAATACTCCTACCTACTTTTTACTGACTTACTAAAGCACTTTTTTTGGTTTTGTAACCTCATTGAGCTTTGAACTTCATAGCCAGGTCTATGTAATCATGAGAAAAGCTACTTAAAGTGGCCACTTGCAAGTTGTTCTCCTGTTTGAATCTCCTCTGAAGAGTGGCATCATGGGCTCCTCAAAACAACTGTCAAATGATCTGAAAACAAAGATTATTCAACATAGTTGTTCAGGGGAAGGATACAAAAAGCTGTCTCAGAGATTTAACCTGTCAATTTCCACTGTGAGGAACATAGCAAGGAAATGGAAGAACACAGGTACAGTTCTTGTTAAGGCCAGAAGTGGCAGGCCAAGAAAAACATCAGAAAGGCAGAGAAGAAGAATGGTGAGATCAGTCAAGGACAATCCTCAGACCACCTCCAGAGAGCTGCAGCATCAACTTGCTGCAGATGGTGTCACTGTGCATCGGTCAACTATACAACGCACTTTGCATAAGGAGAAGCTGTATGGGAGAGTGATGCGAAAGAAGCCATTTCTGCAAGCATGCCACAAACAGAGTCGACTGAGGTATGCAAAAGCACATTTGGAGAAGCCAATTTCTTTTTGGAAGAAGGTCCTGTGAACTGATGAAACCAAGATTGAGTTGTTTGGTCATACAAAAAGGCATTATGCATGGCGGAAAAAAAACAGCATTCCAAGAAAAACACTTGCTACCCACAGTAAAATTTGGTGGAGTTTCCATCATGCTTTGGGGCTGTGTGGCCAATGCCGGCACCGGGAATCTTGTTAAAGTTGAGGGATGCATGGATTCCTCTCAGTATCAGCAGATTCTTGACAATAATGTTCATGAATCAGTGACAAAGTTGAAGTTACGCAGGGGATGGATGTTTCAGCAAGGCAATGATCCAAAACACCGCTCCAAATCTGCTCAGGCATTCATGCAGAGGAACAATTACACTGTTCTGGAATGGCCATCCCAGTCCCCAGACCTGAATATCATTGAACATCTGTGGGATCATTTGAAGAGGGCTCTCCATGCTCGGCGACCATCAAACTTAACTGAACTGGAATTGTTTTGTAAAGAGGAATGGTCAAAAATACCTTCATCCAGGATCCAGGAACTCATTAAAAGCTACAGGAAGCGACTAGAGGCTGTTATTTTTGCAAAAGGAGGATCTACTAAATATTAATGTCACTTTTCTGGTGAGGTGCCCATACTTATGCACCTGTCAAATTTTGTTTGAATGCTGATTGCACATTTTCTGTTAGTACAATAAACCTCATTTCAAGGCAGAAACATTACTGTGTCCAACAGTTATTAGATATATGAAACTGAAATAGCTGTTGCAAAAGAACCAATTTTTATAAAACATTAAGCTTAAGATTAATAGGGGTGCCCAAACTTTTTCATATAACTGTATCAGTATAAAAGACATCTTTCCACAACCTCAAACAGTCACACTCCAAACTCCACTACGGTGAAGACCAAAGAACTGTTGAAGGACACTAGAAACAAAATTGTAGCCCTGCACCAGGAAGGGAAGACTGAATCTGCAATAGGCCAGAAGCTTGGTGCGATGGTCTTGGTCTGGGGCTCCACCCCGTGGAGTCAAAATTATCACAAGAACGGTGCGCTGGGAGCACCATAGGAAAGGCTACCATCAGTAACACACTACATCACCAGGAACTCAGATCCTGCAGTGCCAGACGTGTCCCCCTGCTTAAGCCAGTACATGTCCGGGCCCGTATGAAATTTTGCTAGAGAGTATTTGGATTATGCAGAAGAGTATTGGGAGAATGTCATATAGTCTGATGAAACCAAAGTAGAACTGATTGGTAGAAACAAAACTCGTCATGTTTGGAGGAGACAGAATGCTGAGTTGCATCAATAGAACACCATACCTACTGTAAAGCATGGGGGTGGCAACATCATGCTTTGGGGCTGTTTCTCTGAAAAGGGACCAGGACAACTGATCTGTGTACATGAAAGAATGAATGGGGCCATGTAATGTGAGATTTTGAGTGCAAACCTCCTTTCACTAGCAAGGGCATTGAAGATGAAACATGGATGGGTCTTGCAGCATGATAATGATCCCAAGCACACTGCCAGGGCCACAAAGGAGTGGCTTCGTAAGAAGCATATGAAGGTCCTGGAGTAGCCTAGCCAGTCCCTGATCTTAACCCCATAAAAAACCTTTGGAGGGCATTGAAAGTCCATGTTGCCCAGCAACAGGCCCAAAACATCACTGCTCTAGAGGAGATATGCACGGAGGAATGGGCCAACATACCATCAACAGTGTGGGCCAAGTTGCCAACCTTGTGAAGACTTACAGAAAATGCTTGACCTCTGTCATTGCCAACAAAGGATATATAACAAAATATTGAGATGAACTTTTGTTAATGACTAAATACTTATTTTCCACCATACTTTGAAAAAGAAATCTTGCCAAATCAGACAAGGTGATTTTCTGGATTTGTTTTCTCAATTTTGACTCTCATAGTTGTGGTCTATCTATGATGTCAATTACAGGCCTCTCTCATCTTTTTAAGTGGGAGAATTTGCCCAATTGGTGGTTGATTAAATACTTTTTTTCCCCACTGTATATATTTCAAAGAGCTGTAACAGAGGAACAGCACAATGCAGAGTTGTAAATGAAGATACTCTGTTTTTTATTTTGTGATTAGTACAAGATTTTGCTAAAACGGACACATCAGAAGAACTGATAAGTCCTTTTTAAAGTTGTCTTTCTGCTTATTAGATTGACAATGAAGCCACTATCAAAAGTGAAAAATACTGCCATTACCAAAAATGTTTCATGAGTGAAAATATGTTCTAAAGTTATGGCCACTAGTTGTCTCCCTTCCTGCAACTCGATGAAGGTTCCTTGCATTCCACTGCATGTTGTCAAGACTGATTTCAAGTTACAGAAAACCAGAATGGACAGAAAGTGGGGAGTGTCCATAAATGCCCTATGCTGTTCCCTGCTCCTGCTCTAGTAAAAAGTTACAGGACCTCTGACTGCACAGAGTATCTTCATGTAATAAGCTGGCCTGGGGCGGTAGTTCCAGCCAAGTTAACTGAGCCACAGTCAGTATACACCCCGGGGCCTTGTACATGAAATAGACAGGATAGACACAGCACCCCTCACGAGTTACCTCTTTTTCCCAGTCACTGCATTCCAGGCAATCAAAATTCAAGGGTTTCAGGAGTAAACCAACAGGGATAACTTTTATTTTTATAGGATAAACGAGGTAAAAAGTGGTGCTTGGAGAAAATACGATGGAGACTTCCTGCTCTTTTCCTACTTTTATTCACTACAATATCAGCATCAGCCACAGCAGCGGTCACAGTTCACAAGCAAAGGTAGTGAAGCTTCACTCGCCAGAATGTGGACGCTTCTAGCCCCCTCAGCGGGGCACTCACATAATACTGTGCCCATCTCAGCCATGGTGACCGAAAGAGGAGACAGTCTGTATGCCGGGATCTGAACGCTTAAAGTCTCTTCGGTGGAGCACCACACAGTCCCAGTGCCTGCTTATCTGCCTGTGGTCCTGGGCAGAATTCTCTACCCCCTCTTGGGGTTTTGTCAGCTTAGATTTCCCCTAGCCAGGAGTCTGTGTTGTCCCAGAAGGGGACAGGCATCTTAACTCAGGCCATGCTGCCTGGGCCCTGATCAGGAAGCAAGGAGTTTCTTTCTCCTTTGAGGCTGCAAGTCCAGCCCACAAAGTTAACCTGTGCTGGTCCTGCCTCTAGCACATATAGGAACATTGCAAACACAGCACACTAATACATAGAATATAGTATCATACAGGTACATAACATTAATACAGTGAAGTGCACGGGACCAGCACATAGGAGAGAGGGAAAGCAATGGCGCTCTCTGCCACCTCCTTAAATTCACAGAATAGCGAAGGATTGCTGCTGTGGACCTGTATCATGCTGGACCTGTCTACAGCTCTTTTTATCAGTCGGTCACTTGTTATGTTTAAAAGAAAACCTGTCATGTCCCCAGCTGCTTTTACATGCAGCTATAGAATTAATCTGCATGCTAATGGCGTTGCAATTTTTTCTGTTCATCTTACCGACAGCATGACTACCTCTAGAAAATTAAATTTCTTCCACTCTGCTTTCAGTCATGGTGGCTTGCAGGAAGCAGCTACAGTCCTCACTCAGTACACAGTGAGTGGCTGCAATAAGCACTCGCCAGCACTTTGATTTACAGCTCACTCTGCAGCACCTCTGTGCAGAGTAAGCTGTCAATCAAAGTGCTGGGGCAAGGTTACAGGTAGTAGTGTTTGGAGATATGACAGTTTCCCATTAATTGCATCCTTGTCTTTCAAATGAGAATAGCTGTGACATTCTAACCTCTTCTCCCTTTCACAGGCTTTCTTCCAATGTTTTCTATTTATCTTCTCATATTTGTTATAGAACGCGCCTCCTTGTATTTTCATCTTCACTTCTAGGTCTTGTAAAATTGGAAAGTTAGATGACAAGTGTGATACCTCTGAAACAGCCACCATAATCCAACATTTCCACGGGAAGTCAGGACTAAATACTGGTGGCAGTTCAACCAGGGCAGTATACACACCTTGTTACTTAGAGAAATGGAAGATTTTTTTTAGTGGGTCAAACAGCTGGGATTTGCAAAAGAATAACAGGTATTATGTACTATTTGGAATATTCCATTTATATTACCTATTATTTTGTTACATACAGGTACACTTATTAACTGTCACTTCAACTAATTTCTAAAATATGCATCTTCAAATATGTGACAGAATTAGTCAGCCGTGGCCTGCACACTAATATTCTTCAAGTTGAGACAAAGTGACCTTCAGCATTCTGCCTTTTTGATGTTTGTGTTTTTCTAACAAAGTGAAATACAGGTCAGGATATAGAGAGTTAGAGTATAGAGAGTGCAAGAAGTGTCATGACAGGAGACAGTGTGTAGCTTTATTTACATTTTAAGGGATGAATGAATCCAAATTGTAAAGTTTGGGGTTCATTCCAGATGAACCCCGAACATGGAGTTCTAAATGGATGTCTGTGTTACTGTATGGGTTTGCCAATCGAATAAAGCTTGTTGAAAAGCTGCAGCACAGCCAATCAACAAACTTTAAGGTTGTGGGCACTTCTGGCCCCCTCACGTATGGCATGACTGTAATTGGCCGGTGCACCACATGACATGGCTTGAATGACCATGTTAAATAAATATATAAGTTTAACAAATGACATGAGGATCCCCCTATTTTTTATAACCAGTCAGGGGAAAGCAGACAGCTATGAGCTGGTCTTATTGTTCAGGGAAGGGACTAATATCCATGGACCTCCCAGCCTATTAATATCAGCCCACTGCTGTCTGCTTTGCCTTAGTTGGTTATTAAAAATAGGAGGACTCCACAATATTTTTTTAGGGTGCCCCATTTTTTATAACCAGCAAAAGCAAAGAAGAGAGCTGTGGACTGATATTACAGTCATTTTACACCACCAAAGTTTAAGTCCACATTGGCTTCTATGGGGTTTTGGTTTAGAGTCAAGTTTGGGTACTCGAACCAAGATTTGAACTAAAGTTTGGCTGAACCTGCCCAACCCAAACTTCCAAGGGTCCTCTCATCCCTAATATTCATGCAATCAGTGGAGCAACAATGTACAGACTACCAGTAATCATAACTTCTGATGTTTTTGTGATATACAGAATAATAAATGCTTTTTTGGGGGGTTGGCAGATCAAAATATTGAAGTAAAACACTTGAAACATTGGAAGTACATGCATAGTGCATGTAAATATTGCATATTTCAAGTCTTGACAAAACAGAACTGAACAGAATGTAAACTTTAAATTCAAAAGAAATTAACAAAATAATTTAAAGAAACATCTGCTGAAAATCAAGAATGATAAAAAAAACACTGAAAAATGTAAACTCCTTTGGGAGGTACAATACATTATTAATACTAAGCCTTAAGTATCTCATAAATAAAACAAATATATAAGGGCAATATCAATACAAGATGTACTCTGAAACAGTATAGTACAGAAAAAAAAACATAAATTAACAAAATATGGGCAAAACATAGTGTTATTCCCTTAACTAAACTGCCCAAGTTGTAATTAAGGATTTTGTTTCAAATAGCTGAGATTAGATTAGCTAATAAACATTTCTCTCCTTGAATTTGACCATCAAGAAGGATTTAGTTGAAATAATACAATCAAAGGCATAATGATGTCTTCATTGATTACACAAATCTCTAAGAAGTAGATCAAACACAGGTAATTAACTATACACAACACTAGTAGAAAGTAATCAGTATGTGCTCTCCCTAGGCAGCTCATGTGTGTAACAAATAATAAATTGCATGGATTAAATTCTGTTTCATCATGAAGGTCATACAATCTGTGTTAGTTGTCTGATATAATTGCTAGTAGCATACTATAAAAAATAAGCTATTTGCTATGTTTAAGAACTTATATACTTTATAATATATAATTTCAATATATTTTCAAAAGGTATAAATTACACTCCTCAACAATAAAATTGCAACGCAAATGCAAAAGGTAAAGTAGAATTATGACAATCACAAACATGTTAATGATATGCAAATGATGAAAAAGTAGAAAGAACATTTTCAAAACGGCTTGATTCAATCAGTATAAAATATGAGCATCACACAGAGAAGTGTTGTGGATTCTGTTTTTGGGCTCCCTCTGGTGGTTACAACTGGTACTGGGTGACTTTGGTGGGTTGCGGTCTCTGGTTTCCACCTGTCCATCAGTGGCTGGGTGTTTCCTATTTAACCTGACTTTCCTGTCATTCCCTTGCCGGCTATCAATGTATCAGTGTGTGTCTCTGTTACCTGCTCCTAGGCCTTCAAGACAAGCTAAGTCTGTATTTCCCTGTTTCATGATTGCTTTCATGTTTTTTAGTCCAGCTTGCAGATATGTAATTCTCTGCTGCTGGTTGCTCTAGTGGGCTGAAATTACCACTCATGTACCATGAGTTGGCACATGAGTTCAAGTAATTTCAGGATGGTATTTTGAAGGGTTTTTCAGCTGACCGCGCAGTTCACCTTTTGTATCCTCTGCTATCTAGCTTAAGCGGGCCTCATTTTGCTGAATCTGTTTTCATAACTACGTTTGTGCCTTCCTCTCATTTCACCGTCATTATATGTGGGAGGCTGCTATCTCTGTGGGAATATTTCTCTGGAGGCAAGTGAGGTCTGTTATTCTTCTGATAGGGGAAGCTAGATCTCCGGCTGGCGCGAGACGTCTAGGGGCCCCCCAGGAACGTCCCCCGGCTACTGTTAGTTGAGTGTTGAGGTTCCGGATCGCGGTCAGCTCAGGTTCCATCACCCTAGAGCTCGTCCTGTTTTTGCCCGTGTTACGTTGACAAATTCCCTGCCATTGGGAAACATGACAGTATAGCCGGCCCACAAAGTGTTAATTGTTTGGGCTGAAGCAGGAGAAAAAGAAGTGTTGAAGGGAAACTTTTTTTTTTTTCCCTCAGAGTTTTGCTGCCTAGCCCTTAATTGCTGTCTAGCTGCTTCTTACCTCCTCTTAACCCTTGAATGGCTCTGACCTTAGCTGTTTAACATGGATGTCCAGAGTTTGGCTTCCAGCCTGAATAATCTCGCTGCAAAAGTTCAAAATATACAGGATTTTGTTGTTCACACTCCTATGTCTGAACCTAGAATTCCTATTCCAGAGTTTTTTTCTGGAGATAGATCTACCTTCCTGAATTTCAGGAACAATTGCAAATTGTTTCTTTCTTTGAAATCTCGCTCCTCTGGAGACCCTGCTCAGCAGGTCAAGATTGTAATATCTTTCCTGCGGGGTGACCCTCAGAATTGGGCATTTGCATTGGCACCAGGGGATCCTGCATTGCTCAGTGTGGATGCGTTTTTTCTGGCACTGGGATTGCTCTATGAGGAACCTAACCTGGAGATTCAGGCTGAAAAGGCTTTATTGGCCCTCTCTCAGGGGCATGATGAAGCGGAAGTATATTGTCAAAAATTTCGGAAATGGTCGGTGCTTACTCAGTGGAATGAGTGCGCCCTGGCTGCAAACTTCAGAGATGGTCTTTCTGAGGCCATTAAGGATATTATGGTGGGGTTCCCTGCGCCTACAGGTCTGAATGAGTCTATGACTATGGCCATTCAGATTGATCGGCGTTTACGGGAGCGCAAACCTGTGCACCAGTTGGCGGTGTCTTCTGAACAGGCACCTGAGACTATGCAATGTGATAGAATTCAGTCCAGAAGTGAACGGCATAATTATAGGCGGAAAAATGGATTGTGTTTTTATTGTGGTGATTCAGCTCATGTTATATCAGCATGCTCTAAACGCACAAAAAAGGTTGATAAATCTTTTGCCATTAGTACTCTGCAGTCTAAGTTTATTTTGTCTGTAACTCTGATTTGTTCACTGTCATCCATTTCCGTCGATGCCTATGTGGATTCGGGCGCTGCCCTTAGTCTTATGGATTGGTCATTTGCCAAACGCTGCGGTTTTAGTCTGGAGCCTCTGGAAGTTCCTATTCCTTTGAAGGGAATTGACTCTACACCATTGGCTATGAATAAACCGCAGTACTGGACACAAGTGATCATGCGCATGACTCCCGTTCATCAGGAGGTGATTCGCTTCCTTGTACTGTATAATTTACATGATGTACTAGTGCTTGGTCTGCCATGGTTACAAACTCATAATCCAGTCCTGGATTGGAAAACAATGTCTGTGTTAAGCTGGGGATGTCAGGGGGTTCATGATGATGCACCTCTGATTTCAATCGCTTCATCTACTCCTTCTGAGGTCCCTGCGTTTTTGTCTGACTATCGGGATGTTTTTGAGGAGCCTAAGCTCAATTCGCTCCCTCCTCATAGGGAATGTGACTGTGCTATAGAATTAATTCCTGGCAGTAAGTTCCCTAAGGGTCGTTTATTTAATCTGTCAGTGCCAGAGCATACTGCTATGCGGAATTATATTAAGGAGTCCTTGGAAAAGGGACATATTCGTCCATCTTCGTCCCCTCTGGGAGCAGGTTTTTTTTTCGTGGCTAAAAAAGATGGTTCCCTGAGGCCTTGTATAGATTATCGCCTTCTGAATAAGATTACAGTCAAATATCAGTATCCATTGCCATTATTGACTGATTTGTTTGCTCGCATTAAGGGGGCTAGGTGGTTCACTAAGATAGATCTTCGCGGTGCGTATAATCTTGTGCGGATAAAGCAGGGTGATGAGTGGAAAACCGCATTTAATACGCCTGAGGGCCATTTTGAGTATTTGGTAATGCCTTTTGGACTTTCTAATGCTCCTTCAGTCTTTCAGTCCTTTATGCACAATATTTTCCGTGAATATCTGGATAAGTTTATGATTGTGTATTTGGATGATATTTTGGTGTTTTCTGATGACTGGGAGTCTCATGTTCTACAGGTCAGGAAGGTGTTTCAAGTCCTGCGGGCCAATTCTCTGTTTGTGAAGGGCTCAAAATGTCTCTTCGGAGTCCAGAAGATTTCTTTTTTGGGGTACATTTTTTCTCCTTCTACTATTGAGATGGATCCCGTCAAGGTTCAGGCGATTTGTGACTGGACACAACCTACATCTGTTAAGAGTCTTCAGAAGTTCTTGGGTTTTGCTAATTTTTATCGTCGGTTCATTTCTAATTTTTCCAGTGTTGTTAAACCTTTGACTGATTTGACTAAAAAGGGTGCTGATGTTGCTAATTGGTCTCCTGCGGCTGTGGAGGCCTTTCAGGAACTTAAGCGCCGGTTTTCTTCTGCTCCTGTGTTATGTCAACCAGATGTTTCACTTCCTTTTCAGGTTGAGGTTAATGCTTCCGAGATTGGTGCGGGGGCGGTTTTGTCACAGAGAAGTTCCGATGGCTCGGTGATGAAGCCATGTGCGTTCTTTTCTAGAAAATTCTCGCCCGCCGAGCGCAAATATGATGTGGGTAATCGGGAGCTTTTGGCCATGAAGTGGGCATTTGAGGAGTGGCGTCATTGGCTTGAGGGTGCTAGACATCGTGTGGTGGTCTTGACTGATCACAAAAATCTGATTTACCTTGAGTCTGCCAGGTGTTTGAATCCTAGACAGGCTCGTTGGTCGTTGTTTTTTTCTCGTTTCAATTTTGTGGTTTCATACCTGCCAGGTTCAAAGAATGTGAAGGCAGATGCTCTTTCCAGGAGTTTTGTGCCTGACTCTCCTGGAGACTCTGGGCCTACTGGCATCCTTAGGGATGGGGTAATATTGTCCGCCGTCTCCCCAGACTTACGACGTGCATTGCAGGAGTTTCAGGCGGATAAACCTGATCCGTGTCCACCAGAAAGACTGTTTGTTCCGGATGATTGGACCAGTAGAGTCATCTCCGAGGTCCATTCTTCTGTGTTGGCTGGTCATCCTGGAATATTTGGTACTAGAGACTTGGTGGCCAGGTCTTTTTGGTGGCCTTCCTTGTCAAGGGATGTGCGCACCTTTGTGCAGTCTTGTGAAGTGTGTGCTCGGGCTAAGCCTTGCTGTTCTCGGGCCAGTGGGTTGTTGTTATCCTTGCCTATCCCGAAGAGGCCTTGGACGCACATTTCCATGGATTTTATTTCAGATCTCCCTGTCTCACAGAAAATGTCCGTTATCTGGGTTGTGTGTGACCGCTTTTCTAAGATGGTTCATTTGGTACCCTTGCCTAAGTTGCCTTCCTCCTCTGAGTTGGTCCCTTTGTTTTTTCAGAACGTGGTTCGTTTGCATGGGATTCCGGAGAATATCGTTTCGGACAGGGGATCCCAGTTTGTGTCTAGATTTTGGCGGACGTTTTGTGCTAAGATGGGCATTAATTTGTCTTTCTCGTCTGCATTCCATCCTCAGACGAATGGCCAGACGGAGCGAACTAATCAGACCTTGGAAACTTATTTAAGGTGTTTTGTTTCTGCTGATCAAGATGACTGGGTTGCCTTTTTGCCACTGGCCGAATTTGCCCTTAATAATCGGGCTAGTTCTGCTACTTTGGTTTCTCCTTTCTTTTGTAATTCGGGGTTTCATCCTCGTTTTTCCTCTGGTCAGGTGGAGCCTTCGGATTGTCCTGGAGTGGACGTGGTGGTGGATAGGCTACATCAGATTTGGAATCAGGTGGTGGACAATTTGAAGTTGTCTCAGGAGAAGGCTCAGCAGTTTGCTAATCGTCGTCGCCGCGTGGGTCCCCGACTTCGTGTTGGGGACTTGGTGTGGTTGTCTTCTCGTTTTGTCCCTATGAAGGTCTCTTCTCCCAAGTTTAAGCCTCGGTTCATCGGTCCTTATAAGATCTTGGAGATTCTTAACCCTGTATCTTTTCGTTTGGATCTCCCAGCATCATTTGCTATTCATGATGTGTTCCATCGGTCGTTATTGCGGAGGTATGAGGTGCCTGTTGTTCCTTCGGTTGAGCCTCCTGCTCCGGTGCTGGTGGAGGGAGAATTGGAGTATGTTGTTGAGAAGATCTTGGATTCTCGTGTTTCCAGACGTAAACTCCAGTATTTGGTTAAGTGGAAGGGTTATGGTCAGGAGGATAATTCCTGGGTGGTCGCCTCTGATGTTCATGCGACTGATTTGGTCCGCGCCTTCCATAGAGCTCATCCTGATCGCCCTGGGGGTTCTCGTGAGGGTTCAGTGACCCCTCCTCAAGGGGGGGGTACTGTTGTGGATTCTGTTTTTGGGATCCCTCTGGTGATTACAACTGGTACTGGGTGACTTTGGTGGGTTGCGGTCTCTGGTTTCCACCTGTCCATCAGTGGCTGGGTGTTTCCTATTTAACCTGGCTTTCCTGTCATTCCCTTGCCGGCTATCAATGTATCAGTGTGTGTCTCTGTTACCTGCTCCTAGGCCTTCAAGACAAGCTAAGTCTGTATTTCCCTGTTTCATGATTGCTTTCATGTTTTTTAGTCCAGCTTGCAGATATGTAATTCTCTGCTGCTGGTTGCTCTAGTGGGCTGAAATTACCACTCATGTACCATGAGTTGACACATGAGTTCAAGTTATTTCAGGATGGTATTTTGAAGGGTTTTTCAGCTGACCGCGCAGTTCACCTTTTGTATCCTCTGCTATCTAGCTTAAGCGGGCCTCATTTTGCTGAATCTGTTTTCATAACTACGTTTGTGCCTTCCTCTCATTTCACCGTCATTATATGTGGGAGGCTGCTATCTCTGTGGGAATATTTCTCTGGAGGCAAGTGAGGTCTGTTATTCTTCTGATAGGGGAAGCTAGATCTCCGGCTGGCGCGAGACGTCTAGGGGCCCCCCAGGAACGTCCCCCGGCTACTGTTAGTTGAGTGTTGAGGTTCAGGATCGCGGTCAGCTCAGGTTCCATCACCCTAGAGCTCGTCCTGTTTTTGCCCGTGTTACGTTGACAAATTCCCTGCCATTGGGAAACATGACAGAGAAGACCCTTACACAATTGGCATGCTATCCGTGAAGTTATTAATGGTTTTCTGAGGAATGCTCTGCCATGCTGAATGCACTTAGATATACAAATTAACAAAAGCCGCTGCTGTCAACTTCCTTTGCAATTATTGACCAATGACATCCTAGATGTGCTCGGTTGCAAACATGTCCAGAGATGTGGCAGAACATTGTAACATGTTTCAGTCATGCAGGCATGACGTGTGGCCTGATGTGATGCTGAAAAATAGTGCAATCTCCTCCTCTTATCGCATCCAAGACAAAAGTGTATCTCATTGCTGAAAGGTATATACTTTATTCCCGCCTGCATTGCCGACTTGCTCTGCACCATGATAGCCTTTGAATATAAAACTAAAGAAACTCCCATAGCTGGACATCTAACTTTTAGACCAATATTGCAAATGCCTTCTGATCAGTAAATTTCAGGATCCATACCAAAAACCTAGTGTCAATGCACATACCCCAAACACAGGCTTCTCCAGGAAGTCTGTGTTACTGTTCGGGTGTGGCACCACGAACATTGGCTGTTTCCCATGCTGTCATCTGTGTGACAGTGAGAAAAACACTGGCGGCTCTCATAGGCAGTAAGTTCATTAACAATGGTCAGAGCGCTGTGGTTCTCATGCTATTAGATGACAGCATGTGAGCCAGCAGCTGTGAGTGGCGGTACAAAAGGTTACTGCCGGTCACAGGCATTTACTGATGAAAGTACTGGTTTATCATGGTTAGTTATCAAGAGATGAGCTAATATTTCGATGTTTGGTTCAGTTATGATTGCCGAATTTGCAATGTTGGCCAATTAATCCTTTGAATATTTGCTGAACATAACCGTACGCCATTCATGTCAATGGGAGGCAAAAACAAATGCATGCATAACACCTTATAATGTCCCCAAATGCTGCCAAAACACATCAAATGCGGGACAGACATCAGGAAAGTGGCCTCAATCCACAGACAGCACAAATTGTAGCATGACACTGCAGCAATCAGCCAGGCATGAGGTATCGGCTTCTGGGACAGCATTTAAAGCTTTCAATTGATGAGGTGGGTGAGGCATTGGCGTAGTCCTCCTGTGTTGGGAGCCCTGATACCACATGCAACAGCTCAACCTGCTTTCATACTCAGTCACACTCAGGTGGCACAAATATTATATGCTAGACTACTAATATCAGAAAAATCTAAGGACATTAACATGGTTAGTTGATTATAAAGAAGTAAAGGCCTGACGGTCTTGGAGGCCTACTGCTACAGTCAACATGAAGGAGACCCAACCAGGAGTCTACATATTTACAAAAAATAGTGGCAGACACCAACAAAGTGCCATCAATTGCAATATAGTAGAACTAGTATAGCGGGGACCAAACCTCTTCCACTTCAGCCAATCCAGCAGATGGAGACTGTAATGGGCAAGGTAGTGGAATCACTGTTCCCTATCCCTCTGAAAGCCTGGAAGGGTTGTAACTAGGTGGCCTACCAAATGCCTACTCGGACAAGTGGTAGCAGTGGAAAACTGCTACCCAAGGAGGGACAAAGAGGTGGCACCAGGTGCTAATCCATGGCTGACCTAAAGAAGGTGACAGCTGACCCCCTACAGCAGGTAAGCTGCTACTGCCTGAAGGAGGGATGAAAAATGCAGACAGGCACTGTAGGGACTCTGGAACCACGGATGCAGATGGGACCAGCTGAGGAACAGAAAAACAATGGTAGGTGTGGGCTGGACTGGCTGCTGGACAGAAGAGCACAGACAGGTATGAGCAGACGGGCACAGACAGGTAAGAACAGATGGGTACAGGGTAGACAAGAAGACGGGCGGATCTATGGAACCTGACAACTAGCAAACATGCAACGCAAACTAACAACATAGCTCATGCACCTCCATATTGAAGGAGAAGCCTTAAATAGAAGGTGTCACCCAGCTATAGGCTGGGAATACCTTAGGTTTATGCGGGAGGTCCCTTTAAAAAGAAGGATGCGCAAACGCGTGCCCCCTAAGCACAGTTCCCGGTCCTAAAACTGAACCTTGGTGGACATGACACATAGGGGGCAAGATGAGGAGGTGGTCTGTGAGTGGGAGACACTGAATGTCCTGTCTGTTAGGTACTAGGAGATCCAACAAAGGGCCAAGTCTCTAATGTCAACAGATAAGAAAGTCTGTAGTAAGAGTGAATGGTCCACTGTGTCAAAGGCAGATGCCAGATTGACAGGTTCAAGAGAAGGAGGAAGAGAAACTCACATCACTTTCATTTGATGGTTAGTAGGTTGTTGGTGACTTTAGTCAGGGCAGTTTCAGTGGAATGGTGCAGTTTGAAGCCAGACTGTAAGCAGTCAAAGTGGGAGCAAAAGAAGTGGTGAGAGGACAGTTGAAAATGGAAGTGTTGTTCCAGTAGTTTGGAGGCATAGGGGAGAAATTATATGAGGCAAAATAGCTAGACACAGGGGATGGGTTAAGGGTGGGCCGTATTTATTTATTGGGTTAGAAACAGGATTGTTGTTGGCAGCGAGGAGTTAGCAGTGATCGTATGGCGGGATATACACATATTCCATGTATTCTAGTCTAGACATGGATAAGCCACATGCTCAGTATTACTTTTCTGAGTACTAATTTTTGCCAACAGCCTGCAGCCTCCTCGGATGATTCGTCGCCTAATTGTGTCATTGTCTGGATGATAGGGGACAGCTGAGAACTGTTCCCTACAAAGATCACAGCGCTTGTCTCTGTATGACTCATGGCCTGTAATCTCTGTGATTATTGCAAATTGGCCATGGAAATGCAGCCTTTCCACCTTATGGAGCCAGGGAAGGCCATGTTCAATAATGGTGCAAATCTGGTGGTGGCCCTATGCCGGACCAGCCTTACACACATGCCTTGCATGGCTCGCATCTTCAACCTGATGGTACATCAATTCCTCCGCCATTGTCCAAGCCTGGATTCACTGCTGCAGAAAGCACTGTCATGCTGACTTCTGCTATTCCACTTCAGATGCTATAGAGATCTTTCGGACTACTGGTTAATCATATATTAACACAATTGTCAGTAAATTTATAAACATAAGGCGACTCAAAATCATATTACTAATTTTGGAGGACAAAGAGTCAAAAAAGTGGCCCAAAAAGTAACATTAAAACATGTTTATTGATAATTCAACTTGCATAAAAGCACATACATAGCACATATGGAAAAGACTTCATATTATGAAAAAGTGAATTGTGACTGTGTCCATTGGTGCAACCAATACACCAGGTTCACAGATCAGGGCACAATTGTAATAATAGTATAAGTTATATGTTGCAGCAACAAGTAACAATGAACTCCATATGTGTGTGGAGAGTTAAATCTGATGCATGGTAGCTAGAATAAATATTAGCAGCTAGTAGTGGTGCTGACCGTATTACCATACATACATATATGCCTTACAACATATAGGGCATAAGAGTGTAAAAACTAGTTACCCATCAGTGTTCAAGTGAGCCCGTCTGGATCCTGGATGTGTACCCCAACTACTGGTTAATCAGTTGATATGCGATATGACCAACGTAACGTAAAAAAAATATTTTTAGTGTGGATGAGGCCTGTATAATCTAGAAGATTGTCTGATGCATTGCATTTCCTATAGTTGCTGCTGGTAAGGTCCAAGTTTGCAGCAGAAATATGGCCGATGTGTTGTTACACAAACTGATCAGAAAAAGGGCCATTATTGGAACGGAATTGTACAACATAATCAATGACAGGGTTGTTATGAGAGGTACGAGATCCAGGATCCAGCCTGCAACGATTACTCATTTACCAAACATCAATTACCAGAGAACGTTTGATGCTCATCAGAAGATAGGTGTAACAGATGCGTGTCTCAAGCTAGGAATAAAAGATGGCCATGAGAAATTGGATGCCAAAGATGCACATAATCTAGAAGGTATGCTCAAAACAAATTCAAACTCATATCTCGTCTGCTGTATCACGTTTGTAGAAAAAATAAAATAAATTAATTGTAATGTGCAGCAGCTCTGCACACAGAACAATTTCAACGCCACTAAATGAAAAGGTTGGATATAGCAGGCTGTATCATGTTTATCAACAGAAAAAAATAAATATCTTAATGCATGTGAGGTCTGCAGACAGCTTCATATCACCGCCATAAAATTACAAGGTGTGATATGGCCGGTTGTATCACATTCAGTAACAGAAATAATTATAATTTATTTAATGTGCATTAGGTCTGCAGACAAGTTGATATCACTGCCACAAAATGACAATGTGTGATATAGCGGGATGTATCATGTTTTGCACAAAATGATAATGTGGGATATGGCGGGCTGTATCACATTCAGCAACAGAAATTTTTTTTTTATGTGCATTAGGCCTGCAGACAGGTTCATATCATCGGCACAAAAAGACAAAGTGGAATACAGCGGGCTGTTGGCATTTAGCAACAGAAAAAATCTATATATTTGTATTAATGTGCATGAGCTATACACGCTGTTGAATTCCACCACCACTAAATAACAAGGAGTGATATGGCATTGTGAATCATGCTAGCAACTGCCCCCAAAAAATATTTCTTCATGCACAGCAGCTCAAATCACAGAACACTGTCACCACAGCACTAAATAACAAAGTGGGATATGGCATGCTGCTTTACATTTAGCTAGTGAAAAAATAAGATTTAGAACACTGTACTCATTCATGGGGCACAATAGAAGCAGTGCACAACACACTTGCAGGACATGTGCCCAGCTAGCTTTGTCTCTGGACCTCAGTAATGACAAAAAAAAAATCCTGGAAAGTAAAATCTTGCTTCTAACAATTCCAGCATCAGGAGCAGCCTCTCTGCACTTTCACAATGTCAAAATGGCACTAAAACAAGATGACCGCTCTTTATATGGAGACATACATGTGATTTCAGCAGCCAATGACAAAAGCCATTATGCTAGGACATTGTGGATGTTTCCTGCGCCCTTATTGGCTAGTCACAATGTCCACACATAAAGTTAGGAGAAAACAAATAACACTGTTTACAAGAATGCAGCTCCTGTGAGCGTTGCAACCCCCTCCCCTCATCAAACACGTGCCTAAAGCTCATGATACACCACCATTATTGTTGCTGAAGTGCTGAAAATACTTTTGAGGCAACATAAATATTTTCTGGCACTTTTTACCTGAATGTTACCAATTTTTTTTTAGTTTTATAACATTTTGCTTGTGTTTCCTATCACAAATCCGAATGTGGCATGTTTGTGCCGAATTTATGTTTGTTGATCATTTTCCAAAGAAATTCACTCATCACTAATAGTGAGGCAATGCTGAGGAGTCGGAGTCGTGTAGTCGGGAGTCAGGGAAATTGAGGAGTTGTAGGTTTAGCTTACAGACTCCACAGCCCTGCCTGCTATGTGCCCAAAGGAAACACCTTTATCTGGTGCATGCAGGTGTCATGACATTCTGCATAATTTCATAGGCACAAGTACCGCTGTACGAAAAGTGAGGCCAGAACAAGTAAAGGTGGCTTTAGATTGGTTGGCTGAGAGTGCCTTCAGTTCCTTTGCTTAGTCTTTCACCCTGCCCCCTGCTGAAAGTTCAAATTTTCCACCTGCGGCCCATTGGAATGTCTTCCACCCCACCTGTATTAACTTAGATAATTTCTACAATGTGATTTTCTGGATTTTATTTTTGATATTCTATCTCTCAATGTTAAAATTAACCTACCCTTAAAATTATAGACTGTTCATGTACTTGTCAGTGGGCACACTTACAAAATCAGCAAGGGATCAAATAATTACTTCCTTCACTGTATAGCTTATGTAAACTTATGGTTTCAACTATATATATATATATATATATATATATATATATATATATATATATATATATATGTATATATATATATGCACGTGGAAAACTAAATTGTAACTATAAATATCACATACACCTATATTTGCTGGTCAAAAAGATAACTAGACCAATCAGTAGTTAGATTAGAATAAAACAACACAGGAAATCCAATATACAAATTCTTTATTGAGGAAAACAAGTTGATGTGCAGAAAAAATGTAGGATAACAGGCACACACACTTAAATAATGAACATAGTAAAAACAGAGTATAAAAGATTGTATGTACACAGAAGGACCTATATTATACATGTATATTTAATGGCCTTACAGTCACATGCTACAATGGAGACCCATAGTTATATACAACTAGCTGAAGAGCCGGTGTTGCCCGGGCATAGTAACTAACTGCGGTTAGTTATAAGAAATTATAATGATTATATATAATATCTTTGTTGAAGCAAAAGGTTTTTTAACAGAATATTAACCCCTTAACGACTGCCGATACAACTTTTAACTGAGGCAGTTAAGGGGTCTTATTCCTCTTGCACCTCATGCTCATTCTTTTTACACAGCCTCCTCCTGCACATCATGCTCCTCCTTTATACACAGCACTTTTCTGCAGCACAGCTTTTCTCCTTTATAGTCGCCTCCTCTGGCAGCACCTCACACTCTTCCATATACAATTGGAAACACTTGATCCCGAGAGAAATTGCACTAATTGCAATAAAGCGTATCGTATACACAGCCTACTTCTTCTGCAGCACCACACTTTTCTCCTTTAAACCTCGTTCACACGTTATTTGGTCAGTATTTTTACCTCAGTATTTGTAAGCAAAAACTTGGAGTAAAACAATCAGAGGAAAAGTATATTAGAAACACGTCACCACTAGGGTTGAGCGACCTTTACTTTTGTAGGATCGGGTCGGGTTTCACGAAACCCGACTTTTTCAAAAGTCGGGTCGAGTGAAATCGGCCGATCCTATAAAAAAGTCGGGGTCGGGGTCGGCCGAAACTCGAAACCCAAAGCAGTGCATTGGGTTTCCAATGGTTCCCAGGGTCTGAAGGAGCGGAAACTCTCCTTCAGGCCCTGGGATCCATATTTAAGTGTAAAATAAACAATTAAAATAAAAAATATCGCTATACTTACCCTCTGACGGGCCCTGGTACTAACCGGGAACCTTCCTTCCTTAGAATCAGCCTTCCAGGACCTTGCGGTGACGTCGCGGTGACGTCGCGGCTTGTGATTGGTCGCATGGCCGCCCATGTGACCGCTCGCGCGACCAATCACAAGCCGCGACGTCACCGTGACGTCACCGAAGGTCCTGGAAGGGCTGATTCTTAGGAAGGAAGGCTGCCGGAAAGAAGTAGGGCGTGTCCGAGGGTGAGTATATACCTAATAGGAATATACTCACCCTCGGCTTCGTTCCTTCCTGATTCTAAGGAAGGAAGGTTCCCGGTTAGTACCAGGGCCCGTCAGAGGGTAAGTATAGCAATATTTTTTATTTTAATTCTTTATTTTACACTTAAATCTGAATTCCGATACCAATTCCCGATATCTTAAACATATCGGGAATCGGTATCGGAATTCCGATTCCAGATTCAGAAGATCGCCGACTTCATGGCCGACCCCACACAGGGGTCGGGTCGGGTTTCATGAAACCCGACTTTGCCAAAAGTCGGCGACTTCTGAAAATTGCCGACCCGTTTCGCTCCACCCTAGTCACCACTTCTGTGTTTTTCTCCCACTCGTGGTTTTGGCTTATAAATACTGAGGGAAAATACTGACCAAATACTGAACATTGGAATGTAGCCTAATACACAGCCTACACCTGCAGCGCCTCACTCTTCTCTATACACAGCATCATGCTCCAGCAGCACCTCACATCTCTCACTTTCCTCCCCACACCTCTCATTTTCCCCCTCACTCCTCTCATTTTCCCCCCTCACACCTGTCATTTTGACCTCACACCTGTCATTTTCCGATCACTCCACTATGTCTCCCTCACTCCTATCATTTTTACCTCACATCTCTAATATTTCCCTCTCTCTACTATTTTTCCCTCACCCTACTATTTTCCCCTCACTCCTCTCATTTTCCCCTCACTCCTCTCATTTTCACCTCACTCCTCTCTTCCCCTCACTCGTGCACTGCAACTTCCTGTTATGAGAACAGTGGTGTAATCCATAAGGCTCCTCCCTTTTCCTTGATGTCATGCCTCACAGGAGCAACTCCATTCTAGACACGATGGAGCAAGATGTGGCCTGTACCTGCCACGCACTGATAATCTGAAGGCGGCAGCCCTGATTGTAGCTCGCAGCGGCTGAGACGTCGCAGCCAGTGAGTTTAGCAGAGTGACTTTTGAGGTGAATGTGAACAGAGTACAGGGGGCTGAAATACAATTCACAATTTTCAGATTTATATTTTTAAAATAATTAAAAAACCATTCATTATTTCCTTTATACTTTGCAAATGCTTGTTACTTTATGTTGGTATATCACCTAAAATCTCAATAAAATACATTTAACTTTGTGGGTGCAAAGTGAAAAAATGTGGAAAAGTTCACAAGGCACTGTACCTACCTATCTATCTATCTATCTATCTATCTATCTATCTATTTATATACAGTTGGTACGGAAAGTATTCATACCCCTTTAAATTGTTTACTCTTTGTTTCACTGCAGCCATTTGGTAAATTAAAAAAATCATTTTTTTCTCACTAATGTACACTCTGCACCCCATCTTGACTGAAAAACAGAAATGTAATAATTTAGCAAATTTATTAAAAAAGAAAAACTGAAATATCACATGGTCATAAGTATTCAGACCATTTGCTCAGTATTGAATAGAAGCATCCTTTTGGGCTAGTACAGACATGAGTCTTCTTGGCAATGATACAAGTTTTTCACACCTGGATTTGGGGATCCTCTGCAATTCTTCCTTGCAGATCCTCTACAGTTCTGTCAGGTTTGATGGTGAGTGTTGGTGGACAGCTATTTTCAGATCTCTCCAGAGATGCTCTTTTGAGTTTAGGTCAGGGCTCTGGCTGGGCCAGTCAAGAATGGTCACAGAGTTGTTCTGAAGCTACTCCTTTGCTATTTTAGCTGTGTGATTAGTGTCATTGTCTTGTTGGAAGGTGAACCTTCGGACAAGTCTGAGGTCCAGGGCACTCTGAAAGAGGTTTTCATCCAGGATATCTCTGTACAATTCATGTTTCCTTTAATGACAACCAGTCTTCCTATCCCTACAGTTGAAAAACACCCTCATAGCATGATGCTGCCATCACCATGTTTCACTGTTGGGATTGTATTGGGCACATACTGCTTACAATTATCACCAAAAATGTCTATCTTCATCTCATCAGATCAGAGAATCTTATTTTTCATAGTCTGGGAGTCCTTCATGTGTTTTTAAGCAAACTCTGCGCGTGCTTTCATATGTTTTTGCACGGAAGGAGATGCTTTCATCGGTCCACTCTGCCATAAAGGCCCTACTGGTGGAGGGCTGCAGTGATAGTTGACTTTATGGATCTTTCTCCCATCTCCCTACTGCATCTGTGGAGCTCAGCCAGAGTGATCTTGGGGTTCTTATTTACCTCTCTCACCAAGGCTCTTCTACCACGATTGCTCAGTTTGGCTGGACGTCCTGGTTTAGTAAGTCTTCTGGTGGTCCCAAACTTCTTACATTTAAGGATTATGGAGGCCACTGTGCTCTTAGGAACATTGAGTACTGCAGAAATTCTGCTGTAGCCTTGGCCAGATCTGTGCCTTGCCACAATTCTGTCTCTGAGCTCCTTGGCCAGTTCCTTTGACCTCATGATTCTCATTTGGTCTGACATGTACTGTGAGGTCTTATATAGACAGGTGTGTGGCTTTCCAAATCAAGTCCTATCAGTTTAATTAAACACAGCTGGACTCCAATGAAGGAGTTGAATCATCTCAAGGAGGATCAGAAGGAAATGGACAGCATGAGACTTAAATGTGTCTGAGCAAAGGGTCTGAATACTTATGACCATGTGATGTTTCACTTTTTCTTTTTTTATTAAATTTGCAAAAACTACTATATTTCAGGTTTTTTTGTCAAGATGGGGTGCAGAGTGTGCACTAATGTGAGAAAATGAACTTTTTTGAATTTACCAAATGGCTGCAATGAAACAAAGAGTGAAAAATGTAAAGGGGTCTCAATACTTTCCGTACCCATTGTATGTAAGAAAAAATTCATAAATTGAGAATCATCTGTAGATTTTACAGATATTGGAACATTTTTGCAGTGGACTACAGTAAAGGCAACTGGATGAGATTTTAGAAATCTCATCAACGTGTGCTAACATTTTCCATGGGGAAATATTAGTGTTGCAGTTAAATTTACCTGAACAAAACAAATGTATATACTGTATGTTTACATAGCTTCGATTTCTCATACCACTTGACATCAACCCCTAATTTATGTGTCAAATACAATGCAAGAAAAAAATTGTTATGCTGAATGAAGAAGCAGACTAATGCTTGGCACGTCTTCTGTGCAACCTTCACTGCTTAAAGTAAAATGACAAGAAATTACTTGTAGAAGGCCTTAGAACAAGATGAACATGATTTGTTTTTATCCATCATGACCTCGATTCCTGTATCAAAATGCTGGAAATGATTTGTAAGCTTTGCAGGCTGTTTTATTATATACAGCAGTATATATTAGTAGGTGACCAGATAAAGCTGTCCTTTTTAACACTTACAATGTTTCTATTTGTTTTAATGATGAAACAGATAACATTTGGTATTTGTCATGGGATGTTGGTAAACATCAGACTAGCCATTAACATTTTTTTTAGCATTTTTCAAGTGAACCCCTGGAATATACAGCTCTGGCAAAAATTAAGAGACCACTGCAAAATGTTCAGTTTGTCTGTTTTTTTCTCTTTATAGGTATATTTTTGAAAATTTTTCAATAATTCTATAAACTTCTGCTAATATGTCTCCAAATTTCCAAGCAATAAATTTTGTATTTTTTTTCTGAAAAGGAGAAATGGTCAAAATAAAAATAACCAGTGCTTTCAGACCTCAAATATTGCAAACAAGTTCATAATCATTTAGAAACAACAATACTAATGTTTTAACGCAGAAAGAGTTCAGAAATCAATATTTTGTGGAATAACCATGATTTTAATCATGCTTTCATGCATCTTGGCATGCTTTCCACCAGTTTTTCACACTGCTTCTGGCACAAAAATTTAAGCAGTTCTTTGTTTGATGGCCTGTAACTATCCATCATCCTCTTGATTACACTCCGAACAGGGCTGGCCTGAGAGATTACGGCGCCCTAGGCGAAACTATTTTGTTGCGCCCCTACTACTTTTAACATACCTCCCAACTTTTGAAGATGGGAAAGAGGGACAAAGTTTGCGGCGTGCTAAGCATGCCGCGGCAAATTTAACACCACGCCTCTGACCACACCCATTCATAACTAGCCACACCCATATCCACGTCCCAACTACACCCATTTAGCACTGCTGATCACACTGTTTCATAAAGAATAATTATAAACAAAAAATATGACCACACAGTGCTCCATACTGTATAATGGCCACACATGATGCTCCATACTGTATAATGGCCACACATGATGCTCCATACTGTATAATGGCCACACATGATGCTCCATACTGTATAATGACCACACATGATGCTCCATACTGTATATTGGCCGCACATGATACTTCGTACCGTATAATGGCCACACATAGCTACTCCTACACACGCGGCTGCGCTCCGTACACACGCGCTCCACTCCATACACCTCGTACACATTTAGCTCCGCTCCATACACCTCATACACACACGACTCCGCTCCGTACACCTCATACACACACGGCTCCGCTCCATACACCTCATACACATTCAGCTCCGCTCCATACACCTTTTGCCTTTTGAAAAGATTTTTTATAATTTTTTCTATTTTTTCTCTGGCGCCCCCTTAGGGTCGGCGCCCTAGGAGGCCTCCTAGTTTGCCTATATGTTCGGGCCGGCCCTGACTCCAGAGGTCATCAATGGGGTTCAGGTCTGAAGATTGGGCTGCCCATGACAGGGTTTTGATGTGGTGGTCTCTTAATTTTTGCCAGAGCTGTACTTCCTGGTAATGACCAGAAGTCCTGGCCTAGTGTGAAAAGTTCAGTGGATTCAAGGTACAGCAGAGGTTAAGAGGCACTAAGGGACAGCGAGTAGTAGAAATAGTCAGCGAGTTGAGAGATGATTATTATTTTTTTTTTAACGTTTTGCTGGCCCTTTACAGTTCAGCAAAATGGAGCCATCTGGTCGCCTTATTGCTGAATTCATACAGAGAGAATTGCAAACAATCCATATACCAGAGAGGATGTATTTTTGTAAAACACAAGAAGGCTTCAATTCCACTTAAATAAATTTGCCGATCTCCACTCTGGACATCATTGGGTAACGTGCTGCAGAATATGTTAATATTACTGCTGGGCTTCTTCATATTCTTTTGGATTTTTCTTCAAATAAAAAGTGAACTTTGAGCTAATACAAAATGTATTATTCCTGAAAGGTATTTCTCTAAATAATGAAAATGGAAAAATTGGTTTCTGTTTCATATTAAACCTTAATGTATTCTAGTTATATTTAAAAAAAATATTCACACATTATTTGCAAAAGTTAATAATAAGTAAACTTTTACAGTGGATATAAAAAGTTTACACATTAAAATGACAGGATTTTGTAATGTAAAAAAGATTACAGCAAGAAGAATTTCAGAACATTTTCCACCTTTAATGTTACCCATAATGTGTACAAATCCATTTTAAAACAATCTGAAGTAATTTGGGAGTGGTGAGGCACATGTAATATAATTAACAAGATTAAAGCAATGTGGTTGCAAAAGTAAATAAGGAATAAGGTTGTGTTCAGAATCAGCCAATCACACGGAAACTTATGCTAAATAGTAATCAGTACACGACAACCGTCATTTACATTTATTCTGATTTTCCTGCTCTTTTCTTAGCTGCATGTTGCAGAAAAAGCCATTGTCTGTGAATAGGTAACAACAAAGTAAAAGGATCTCATTGCTGAAATGTATCAGTCAGGAGAAGGGTGCAAAAAAGATGATGTATTATTATGCACATATAAAGGGGCCCCTTGAGAAAGCAAAGGAAAAATCCATGCAAAATGCGCATTGGAGTTTGGAACCACCCGGTTTTATGCATTGTACTTTCTTCTTCCACAGGGTAAGATGGGTTTACTGTTCTCTAATTAAATATTTAATTGCTGCATTGCGGTCCGGCATTATAATACAAATGGTCTTTATGATATAATTAGCACTTGGCATTTTTTTTTGTGTTGACTGGCACTGTATATATTTAGCATTTATATCAAACTATTTATATCAAACTATTTATGCTCATTCATTTTGTGAACATTAAAACATTTTAAATATGTAGTATAAATAGCAAAGTTTTGCAAACCTTAATTCCAAGTTCAATGTTTTCACCTCCATAAACATCCATTCCAGGATCCAATAGACCAATCTCTCCAAAGAATTGTCTGTTAACAACAAAGGAGCAGCCAATCATGGCAGGAGTCCTAAGAAATTAAGAAGAAAACATACAGTAAGTATATTTTGTAGTATATTAAGTTCATGATGTACAGCAGTTTCAATATGTAATGAAAATTCAATTACAAAATGCTGAAAGACTAAAAACACTTGTATGTCCATCTAGTTCAGTCTATTCTCCTTCAATGTTAATCAAGAGAAGCCAAAAAATCCCTTTGTGGCATTTGTCAATTTTCTTCATTTTTAGAAAATAATTCTTCATGAAAAACTTCACACAAAATACTTGTATATCTCAGGCTGTATAAGACAACATGCTGCTACTATGTAATCACCTTTAGCACTTAGAATTACAAGAAACACCATGCAAATAGAGAAGCAAGTGAGAAATATCAAATACAGCCAAGTTTAACCCCTTCATGCCGCGGCCCTTTTTCGTTTTTGTGTTTTCGTTTTTCGCTCCCCTCCTTCCCAGAGCCATAACTTTTTTATTTTTCCGTCAATATAGCCATGTGAGGGCTTATTTTTTGCGGGATGAGTTGTACTTTTGAACGACATCATTGGTTTTACCATGTCGTGTACTAGAAAACGGGAAAAAAATTCCAAGTGCGGTGAAATTGCAAAAAAAGTGCAATCCCACACTTGTTTTTTGTTTGGCTTTTTTGCTAGGTTCACTAAATGCTAAAACTAACCTGCCATTATGATTCTCTAGGTCATTACGAGTTCATAAACACCTAACATGACTAGGTTATTTTTTATCCAAGTGGTGAAAAAAAATTCCAAACTTTGCTTTAAAAAAAAAAAAAAAAAAAGTGCCGTTTTCCGATACTCGTAGCGTCTCCATTTTTCGTGATATGGGGTCGGGTGAGGGCTTATTTTTTGCGTGCCGAGCTGATGTTTTTAATGATCCAATTTCGGCGCAGGTGCGTTCTTTTGATCGCCCGTTATTGCATTTTAACGCAATGTCGTGGCGACCAAAAAATTTTTTTTATCGCTACGCTCTTTAGCGATCAGGTTAATGCTTTTTTTTTATTTGATAGATTGGGTGATTCTGAACGCGGCGATACCAAATATGTGTAGGTTTTTTTTTTTTTATTGTTTTATTTAGGATGGGGCGAAAGGGGGGTGATTTAAACTTTTATATTTTTAATATTTTTCACATTTTTAAAAACTTTTTTTTTTCACTTTTGCCATGCTTCAATAGCCTCCATGGGAGGCTAGAAGCAGGCACAGCCTGATCGGCTCTGCTACATAACAGCGATCATCAGATCGCTGTTATGTAGCTCAAATGCAGGTGTGCTGTGAGCGCCGACCACAGGGGGCGCTCACAGCTACCAGTGATCAGTAACCATAGAGGTCTCAAGGACCTCTATGGTTACCTTTTTGATGCATCGCCGACCCCCGATCATGTGACGGGGGTCGGCGATGATGTCATTTCCGGCCGCACGGCCGGATGCGGTAGTTAAATGCCGTTGTCTGCGTTTGACAGCGGCATTTAACAGGTTAATAGCGGCGGGTGAATAGCGATTTCACCCGCCGCTATTGCGCGCACATGTCAGCTGTACAAAACAGCTGACATGTCGCGACTTTGATGTGCGCTCACCGCCGGAGCGCACATCAAAGCAGGGGACCCGACATGCGCAGTACATGTACGGCGCATGTCGCAAAAGGGTTAAAATGGCAAATAACGTGTTAAATTTTCACAGAAAGATATCTCATTTAAGTTTATTACGATAACATTATAGAAGCCATTGACTGATGCCAGGTTATGTGTCAAATTGCAATTTTCAGTGTTGAGGTCTAACGGACGTTTCTCCTTGTAGAGAGTGACATACCTGCTGCTTACAACAGGTGGCACTACAGAGTTCAAGTCCTCTTCCTCTATGAAGAGTCAATTTGCATATTAATTTTCAGTACTGTGTTATTTCAGTTAAGCTAAACTTGGCTACATCTGTATAAAGTCCAAAAAAGAAGAGAATGTCCAGCTTCACCGAATCCGTAAAAAAGAGTTTTCTTTATTTACAAACTTTAAACGTGGAGGATACAGACTTCAGCACGAACCATATGGGTAAGAATCTCAACACGTTTCTGGAGACTAAGCTCCCTTAATCATGACCATGGTGCAGCTGGACATTCTCTTCTTTTTTGGACTTTATACGCCTGGACACAGCGGGTCCGTGCTCCCAAGGTTTGGTTTATGCATCACGGGTGAGCTGGTTTATTTTCCTTACATCTGGATATGACTGCTTTGCTAAGAAATTGAAAGCTACCATCATTGTCCTACACATCAACCTATAGCTGTCATCTAAACACCAGCAAACAGACAAATGTTGAACTTTGCAATATAAATGTTATGTTTATTAAAACATCACATATAGAGAGACAAACATCTAGATGGATACTTGTTATTCAGAAAAATCTATATGAAAATTGTAAAATGTAAGACACACCTTTGACACACAATGCACAAGTGGAACAAACCTGTAATAGAAGTAAGGGCATGCAAACATTGGGGATTACCCGCAAGTTCTTATCAAAGTATATATAGGTATATATAGGTAACATGATTATTGAAGATCTACTGTAAATACAACTCCGTCTACTGCTGGCATACAAAACCCAAAAATTCTTTCACCCAGTAAGCTTTGTTCAGGAAGGATGAAGGGGAACTTTTCTAGTTCTAATACGCACGAAGAGCAGTAGATCACTTGGGATATGCTAGGGTTACTCCTCTTCATTAGGGTTCATAATTTTGGGTATTGCTGCTGAAGCATCTTATGTTTTTCCTTGACTGGTTGCAAGTAAAAAATTTGGATTACTTATGTTTCTTTAAAAAAAAAATAAGAAAAATGGATGACATACATTGGCAAATACAGATACACAAGATGAAAACAGATAAAAAAAAACAGATCCAGCATACTGATAAAAAGTCCTTTGTTGCAGATGCAAACTAGACATCGATGTCTGAGCAATGCCTTACAGATTTCTGTATTGAGACATTTTTCTGCATTATGGTCTATCTATCTATCTATCTATCTATCTATCTATCTATCTATCTATCTATCTATCCCCATATCTATCTATCCATCCCATATCTACTAATCTATCTATCTATCTATCTATCTATCTATCTATCTATCTATCTATCTATCTATCGCATCTATCTAATTTGAATGATAACACCAAAACTTTACTCATGGTTAGTGTTTAGGTGAAGCCATTTATTGTCAAACTACTGTGTTTTCTCTTATTAAATCATAATGACAACCCAAAACATCAAAATGACCCTGATCAAAAGTTCACATACCCTGGTGATTTTGGCCTGATTACAAGCACACGAGTTGAATGGGTTTGAATGGCTACTAAAGGTAACATCCTCACCTATGACCTGTTTGCTTTTAATCAGTGTGTGTGCATAAAAGCTGAGTGAGTTTCTAAGATCAAGACAGAATCTTGCATCTTTCATCCAGTCACTGATGTTTCTGGATTGTGAGTCATGGGGAAAGCAAAAGAATTGTCAACGGATCTATGAGAAAATGTAGTTGAACTGTATAAAACAGAAAAGGGATGCAAAAAGATATCCAATGAATTGATAATGCCAGTCAGCAGCTTTCAAACTGTGATTAACAAATGGAAAATCAGGAGCTCTGTAAAACAAAACCACGGTCAGGTAGATCAACAAAAATGTCATCCACAACTGCCAGGAAAATTGTTCGGGATGCGAAGAAAAACCCACAAATAACATCAGCTGAAATACAAGACTATCTGAAAACTAGTGTTCTGGCTGTTTAAAGATGCACAATAAGGAGGCATTTGAAGCAAAATGGGTTGCATAGTTGAGTCACCAGAAGAAAGCCATTTCTATGCAAATGCCACAAAATATCTCACCAACAATATGCAAAACAGTACAGAGACAAGACTCAAAACTTCTGGAACAAGATCATTTGGAGTGAGGAGACCAAAATTGAAATTTTTGGCCACAACCATAAACGTTACATTTGGAGAGAGGACAACAAGGCCTATGATGAAAATGACACCATTCCTAAGGTAAAGCACGGAGGTGGATCGCTGATGTTTTGGGTATGTGTGAGCTACAACAGCACAGGAAGCTTGGTCAAAGTTGAAGGAAAGATGAATTCAGCTTGTTATCAGCAAATACTGAAGGCAAATTTGCACTCATCATCCCGTAAGCTGAGCATGGGACGTACTTTGACGTTCCATCATGACAATGATCCAAAACACAAGACCAAGTCAACCTTTCATTATCTACAGCAGAACAAAGTGAAGGTTCTGGAGTGGTCAGCTCAGTCTCCTGACCTCAATATCATTGAGCCACTCTGATGAGATCTCAAGCATGCAGTTCATGCTAGACAGCCCAGGAATTTACAGGAACTGGAGGCTATTTGCCAAGAAGAGTGGGCAGCTTTACCATCTGAGAAAATAAAGAACCTTGTCCTCAACTACCACAAAAAACTTCAAGCTGTCATTTATGTTAGAGGGGGCAATGCACGGTATTAAGAAATGGGGTATGTAGACTTTTGATCAGGGTCATTTTGATGTTTTGGGTTGTCATTATGATTTAAGTAGAGAAAGCACAGTAGTTTGACAATAAATGGCTTCATAAAATCACTAACCATGAGTGGAGAAAAAGTTTTTGGTGTCATCATTCATATTCTTTGAATAAAGGCCAAGAAAGGAAAAATTCTGCCTGGGTATGTAAACTTTTGAGCACAACTGTATCTATCTATCTATCTATCTATCTATCTATCTACCTATCTATCTATCTATCTATCTGTCCCATATCTATTATCCGCTATGATAGGCAGATGAGATGGATAAATCTTTGTGCTCTCAAAATATACTTTTCCTGATTTCAAATAAATGTATAATGATCATCACAATTGATTAACATAGTTTTTTTTAAATATCACATTTTGCAGTAGTGTTTTATGTGAATGTACGCTATGGCTGTGTCATGCAGGCTGCATTCTAAAGCAAGAATACTAAATACATTCGCTTTCACTAAATATATTAAAATTAAATATAGAGCAGCATCAATTGCCAGTTTTTAAGTGAAAATAGACAGTCTTACCAAGTTAGCATGTTAAAAAATTAATAATCCCACAATAGAAAGATATGCAAAGGTCTGATACATGATATTTTAAAAAATTAATAGGATTGTGTCATCTCTATATTTCCTACTTTAATCTATATACTAAAATACTTTTTTTTTCTATTTTCTGTTTTCATCTTCAGAATGTATATGTTTCTATTTTTTGCACAAAATGAAGGTTCAGTCGAAACAGCCGTTATGAGCTGGGATAAGCACATTTGCTTCATAGAAGTAATTTAGCAAAGAAACCTCGGTCACAAAATAATTATTAAACTTCTAAAGAAGAATATTGTGGGCATACTTTGTGATATTTGTATAGATCATTGTGCAGGAAAAGGAAGGGAACAGGACCTGAGTTACCAACTGTGAATGATGAAATCCTGTGGTATCTTTATATAGTAGAGATGAGCAAATCAATTTGTTGCAGATCAAATTTGTGTCAAATGTTTAGGAATTCACTGTAAATGGCAAACTTGAACAATTTGTGATTTGATTTGTAAGATTGACCAAAATGGCCACTGTCATTTTACACATTGCAGAAGATTTCATCAGCAAGAGAAGACATGTGACTACGAGAGAAGAAGAGTGGTCTTCTCAATAAGCATAGCTAATCAAGAGGAACTATCATAGCCAGTGCGAAAGCAGAGGGAGGGAATGCAGGCAACACTTTTGTAGTGAATCTGGATCATGAGAGAATTTCACAACTCATGGCTTTGCAACTGTGATAGGGAGAGAAAGCAATACAGCACTCACTTACAGATAGTGTGAAACAGTACATCAGTAAAGAACATTTATTGTTGATTTTCTCATAACCATACGTATCAAGGCTGCATTTAAGTTAAAGTGCTTGAAATTAAAGTAAAATAAGTGAGCTTGATAAAGTTCTAGGAAACCTCAAAGTTTATGCACGTCTATTCAGAGTATTTGGAGTACCGTATTTTTTGGATTATAAGATGCACTTTTTTCCCCCAAAATTTTGGGGGAAAATGGGGATGCATCTTATAATGCGAATGTACCTTACCTGTACTATTGCTGCAGGCCACAGGCTGGGATGAAGTGGTGTCCAGCGGTGCTGTGGGTGTCCAGCGGTGCAACTGCGGGTGTTCGGCGCTGCTACTCAGTGCTCTGCGGATGTCTCTGGTGCCCGGCGGTGCTGCGGGCATTTTTGGTGGTGCTACTGCAGGTGTCCAAGGCTGCTGCCTGGTGGTCTGCTGGTGTCTCCGGTGCTGCGGGTGTACGGCCTGTGCTGCCTGATGCTGCTGTGGCAGACTCCAGTGCTGCCGGGGCCCACCCCACAAGTCCCATGGTTTCATGTGTGGTGGACTTCTGAAAAATGGCCATCGGAGCACTATCCAGGCACCCGCAGCACCGGAGACACCAGCAGAGCACCAGGCAGCAGCACCAGACACCAGCAGCACTGCTGGACACCCCTCCATCTCAGCCTGTGGCCTGCAGAATCACCCCACTACTGCCTCCTCCAGCAGCGACCCTGGGTCCCCCTTCACCACAGCCACCACCTCCGGTAAGCAATAAGACGCATGGATTATAAGAAGCACCACCATTTTATTAAAAAAACATTTTTTCTTATTTTTCTCCTCAAAATTTGCAGTGCGTCTTATATTCTGCTGCATTTTGTAAATCAAAAAATACGGTACTTAAAATTTGCCTTAATTTGATTCACCACAAATCATATTTTTGGAAAATTTGGTGAAGTTGGCAAATTCTAATTTCAAAATATTTTTTCATCTCTAATATATAAAAGTTAATTGTATTAAAATTCTTGTGGGATTGTAACAAGAAACTGCAAAATGACCACAGCAGAACAAGAGGCTTTTTGTGAGACCTTAGTGACCAGTGCAAAATCTGTAATGTGATATTTTTTTCTCTAGTATAGCTACTTAAAGAAAAATAGAAATGTAATTAAAATATACCTAACACTAAATTTAATGTATAACCATTATGTAATGTTTGACAATGCATTCCGTTAAAAAAAAGTTTTCGATATGTCTGCTTTCATACTGGAGTTCAGCTGAGATAGAAGCAATGTTACAAAATATTTATTTCTTAATCTTTTGAATCAGAAAAAAAAGGTTTCTATGAAATGCAGCAGGGAAATAGATATTGCCATAGGTCTACAATACAAGCTTCACTTTTCCCTTTAGAGACAATGAAAGTAAAGAGAAAGAAAATTTGCCAAAATCCCATAAAGAACTACTGAAGCTTTCCATCCAAAAACATGCATATAAAAGTAATTTTATACACTCATCATACTTTATAATCACTTAATTACTTTTTCATTTTAAAATTAAAAGGCCACAATATAAAATACTGGAACTTTTTAAAGTATGTCTTGAGTAATTACCGAGGTCCTTTATCACCATGTTAACCTCAGATGCCCTTCTCTTTCAGCTTTATAATTTCTTTTCATTTATACCAAGATAAGGTAATTGAAGCAATTATGTTCAACTGCTGATATTTTCACAGTAAGATTTAAAGTGACAATAGTGTAAGAATGCAGCCGTGAATAAGAATGTAAGCATGTGAGAAATGATCACCCCCATCAACATACATTTCACAGAAAGTTGCACTTACTAAGTGCCCAACCAGTTATGTAAACCTTTTAATATAAAAACCATCGATCTTGATGGACAATGTACATGAAACAATGAAGTAACAATAATTTGATTATGCGGTGTATTTGCTATTTTTTAATTCCAAATTGTGTATTATTTCAAATAATAACAATGGATACTATAAGGTTTAAGCCCTTAGTGACAGAGCCAATTTGAAGCTTAATGACCAGGCCAATTCTGATCACTGTCATTTTATGAGGTTATAACTCTAGAACGCTTTAACGGATCCCGGTGATTCTGAGAATGTTTTTTCATGACATATTGTATTTAATGTCACTGGTAACATTTCTTCGATATTACTTGCATTTATTTATAAAATAAAATGGAAATATGGCAAAAAAAATTAAAATTTAGCAATTTTCAAAATTTTAATTTTTATGCCCTTAAATCAGAGAGATATGTCACACAAAATAGTTAATAAACAACATTTTCAACATGTCTACTTTACTTCAGCACAATTTTGGAAACAAATTTTTTTTTGTTAGGAAGCTTTAAGGGTTAAAATTTGACCAACGATTTCTCATTTTTACAACAAAATTTACAAAACCATTTTTATAGGGTCCGTCTCACATTTACAGTCACTTTGAGGGGTGTACATGACATAAAATACCAAAAACTTACACCATTCTGAAAACTACACCCCTCAAGGTGCTCAAAACCACATTCAAGAAGTTTATTATCCCTTTACATAGTTCACAGAAAGTGAAGCAATGTGGAAGGCAAAATCCCCAACACACCCCTATCCCTAATGCCAACCCTAGCCACAAACCTAACCCTAATCCCAACCCTAATCCCAATACACCCCCAACCCTAATCACAACCCTAACCATAACCCTAACTCTAATCTCAACCCTTGCCCTAATCCCAATCCTAACCCTAATCCCAACTCTAACCCTAACTTTATCCCCAACCCTAACCCTAACTTTAGCCCCAACCCTAACACTAACTTTAGACTAACTCACTTTAGCCCAACTGTAGCCTTAATTGGAAAATGGAAATAAATACATTTTCTTTATTTTATTATTTTTTCCTAACGAAGTGGGTGATAAAGGAGGGGTTTATTTACTATTTTTTTTATTTTGATCACTGTGATAGAGTCTATCACGGTGACCAAAGTGAACCAATAGGAAAAATCTTCCTATTGTTGCCGGGTGCCGGCCAGCAGATCTCGGCGGGTGCACTGCGCATGCGCCCGCCATTTTCTTCCCGGAAAAAGATGGCAGTGCCCATTGGTGAAAGCAGGAGGGCCGGGGAGCATCGGGAGACACTGTTAAGTATTGACGACTTTATTTCTCTCTCCTCTGATGTGCGATCACATCAGAGGAGAGAGAAATTAAATGGCAAATTGCGCTCACTGGTAAATGGTTAATACCGGCGATCTCAACCCGGGGGGGGCGGTAAAAACCACCCTGAATCATGTTCTCTGTGGTCTCGGCTACCACCGACAGCCAAGACGCCAGAGAAAATCTGATTCTGGGGGCGCTATACACTTTTTTCACAGTGCTGTTAACGGCGTTGTGGTTTAAGTACTCTTAACTACCACCATTAAAAGGTGTATTGGCGGTCGTTAAGGGGTTAAGGGGTTTAAAAATTATACAAAATGTACAACATTACTCATTATGTATTTATAGTCAGGAACGAATACAGTGTTTCTTCAGGTTATTAAAGACCAGCTTCATAATATTTTAAACTTACAATAGTATTTTCCTAAGTCATATAAAATAAAATTAATGGATCTTCAATAAAATATTCACTCCATCATTGTGATCATGCCACTAGTTAAAGGGATTGTGTCACTTTATAATTTGGAATGATCGGACCTGTAGAGATTTGAGTTCTGGTACTCGACCTGAACTTTAGTCCAAAGTTTGGTTCGGGTACCAGGACTGTACCCAACCTTGAAACAGAACCCGAACCCCATTGAAAACAACAGAGACCCAAACTTTGGATCTGGAAGAAAAAAAAATATCTCTCTCCTCCCAGGACTCCGAACATTGCAACGGGCTGCCATGGAAAGTCTATATTCGGCGTTTAGCACTGGACACTAACTGTCCGGAACGAACATCAAACTTTTAAATTCGGGATCCCTCATCTCTACTTATAATCAGTTTTCAATTTAAGCACAACACCTTATTTCTAAACTGTCTCTGAGTCCCTATTCATTGATTGACAACAATGGCTTTACAGGAGCCAGAGATTGTCACAATATCGATGAGTGTTAGAAAAACCTTTCTCCTTGAGCTGTGTTGTTACCTGTTCTCCACATGTACTGATACTCTGACAACTGCTCAATGACCTATATTTTAGTGAAGACATTGCCAACTACAAGATGGGGTCGAGATAACTAGAAAATACGCAGAAAGGGCCCAGTCACTCACAGAGTGAACCAAGAGCCCGATTACCATATTAAAATGAAGGGTGATTTCTTAAATATAGGGCAACAGATTTTAACAGTAAAGGTAAGATTTTTCTGAGGACAAAGACCCCTACAGGATGCTGTGCCTAGTTTAAATGGGTATTATGAGCTGACAGACTTATTTTAAAGGGAACCTGTCACCCCGTTTTTTCAGTATGAGCTAAAAATACCGTTAAATAGGGCCTGAGCTGTGCGTTACAATAGTGTATTTTGTGTACCCTGATTCCCCACCTATGCTGCCGAAATACCTTACCAAAGTCACCGTTTTCGCCTGTCAATCAGGCTGGTCTGGTCAAATGGGCGTGGTGACATGGCTGTTTCTTCCCCCAGATCTTGCTTATCTTTCCGTTGGTGGTGTTGTGGTTTGCGCATGCCCAACTGCCGAATCCACTGCGCAGGTGAAGAAAAAGAGAGCGATCTGTGCTATTCCCCTGGTTATCTGTGGGGGCGGCCATCTTCCTGAGGCTGCGCATGCGCAGATGGAGCGCTCTGCTGCCCGGGGCTTCAGGAAAATGGCCGTGGGATGCCGCGCGTGCGCAGATGGAGATCGCAGTGGCCATTTTCCTGAAGCTGAGTTCGCATCTCAGCTTCAGAAATATGGCTGCTGCGATCTCCATCTGTGCATGCGCGGCATTCCGCGGCCATTTTCCTGAAGCCCCGGGCAGCAGAGCGCTCCATCTGCTCACGCGTGGCCTCAGGAAGATGTCCGCCCCCATCGATAAGCAGGGGAATAGGGCAGATCGCGCTCTTTTTCTTCACCTGTGCAGTGGATTTGGCACTTGGGCATGCGCAAACCACTACGCCACCAACGGAAAGATAAGCAAGATCTTGGGGAAGAAACAGCAATGTCACCACGTCCATTTGACCAGACCAGCCTGATTGACAGGCGAAAACGTCGACTTTGGTAAGGTATTTCGGCAGCATAGGTGGGGAATCAGGGTACACAAAATACACTATTGTAATGCACAGCTCAGGCCCTATTTAACGGTATTTTTATCTCATATTGAAAAAACGGGGTGACAGGTTCCCTTTAAGTGTCTGTAATTGACCACAGTTAAGAGTAAATTAGCACATCACAGCAATACTGACCTGAGACGTAAGAGACTAGCATCCCCTGACAGGTGACAATCCTACAGCTGTCAGCTGTACACTACAGCTGGCAACTTGCTGCACCAGCCTTGATCAGTGTTGACACAGTCTATGGTCATTTAATCCCTTTAATGCTGCTGTCAATAGTGACTACAGCATCTAGATGGTTAACAGAGTGTGGGGACTTCTGCTTTAACTCAATTGGTGCCCTGATATTTTGATTGTGTGGTCCTGTTATTTGCCATGGCAGTTCAAGGCCAAATAATGGCCTTTGAGTCTGTCGGGTATATAGCAGCTTGTTCAGAAGTTATCAAAATTTATGTGGTAAAAATAAACTTTTTCATTCATGTCATGCCCTTTTGCATTAATTCCTGAAAAGCACTTGATGAGTTCATGAACTACTTGTAAGCAATTTTGAATATGTCGAGGGGTGCTGTTTTCAAAATGGTATCACTTTTGGAGGTTTTCCAAATTCACTTCAAAACTGAACTGGTCCCTAAAAAAATAAATATTGTAAATTTCCTTGAAAAAATGAAAAATTGCTGCTACATTTTTAAACTTTCTAAAATGCTATCAAAATAAAACAATATTTTCTAAACAGTGCTGATGTAAAGGAAACATGAGGAAAATGTAATTTATTAATGTTTTTTTGTGTGGTATGACTATCTGGGTTAAAGGGATAATCACTGAAAGTTTGAAAGATGCTAATTTTTTTACAGTTTTGCAAAAATTCTGATATTTTTATAAATATACATAAAACATATCAACTTATCATTATCATAAAGTATGATATGTGACGAAAAACAATCTTAAAATAAATGGGATGTGTTGAAGCATTCCAGAATTACTACTACATAAAGTGACACTGGTCACATGTTAAAAATTGGCCGGCTTACTAAGGGTTTAAAAGGCATAGGAATTTGAACATTAAAGCCTTATCATAGAGAAATTTCCCGCAAGGCGACAGCGTTGAACAACTTCATAACTGAGACATTGTGGTTCCTCAGGTATTAGGATATATTCAGTATACGCTGCAGATTGGATGCTGCATACAGCTGCAGCATCCAATCCACAGCGGTCAGATGTTACAGAATAATGGAGGCGATTTTAAGAAATCCCATCTCCACTCTGCGGGCACGGACGCCTTCGGCTTCCCTACATACACTGTGTTCCAAATTATTATGCAACTGACATTTTTCTCGGATTTTCCTAAATGGTTGGTGCAAATGACAGTCAGTCTAATAAAAGTAGAGAATACATCGAATTTTATTGCAGAAACCTCCCAATGATAACAGTATAATCTCCAAAATGAATAAAAACTTAAAATGCACTGTTCCAAATTATTAGGCACAGCAGAATTTCTAAACATTTGATATGCTTTAAAGAACTGAAAATGCTCATTTGTGGAATTAGCAGCATTAGGAGGTCACATTAACTGAATAAAAAATCTATTTAACTCCAAAACATCCTAACGGGCCAAGTTACATGTTAACATAGGACCCCTTCTTTGATATCACCTTCACAATTCTTGCATCCATTGAACTTGTGAGTTTTTGGAGAGTGTTCTGCTTGTATTTCTTTGCATGAAGTCAGAATAGCCTCCCAGAGCTGCTGTTTTGATGTGAACTGCCTCCCACACTCCTAGATCTTTTGCTTGATGATACTCCAAAGGTTCTCTATAGGGTTGAGGTCAGGGGAAGATGGTGGCCACACCATGAGTTTATCTCCTTTTATGCCCATAGCAGCCAATGAGGTATTCTTTGCAGCATGAGATGGTGCATTGTCATGCATGAAGATGATTTTGCTCCTGAAGGCACATTTCTGCTTTTTATACCATGGAGGAAAGTTGTTAGAAACTCTATACAGTATACTTTGCAGAGGTCATTTTCACACCTTCAGGAAACTTAAAGGACCCTACCAGCTGTTTCTCCATGATTCTGGCCCAAAACATGACTCCTCCACCTCCTTGCTGACGTTGCAGCCTTGTTGGGACATGGTGCCATCCACCAACCATCCACTACTCCATCCATCTGGACCATCCAGGGTTGCTCAACGCTTATCAGTAAACAAGACTGTTTGGAAATTAGTCTTCATGTATGTGTGGGCCCAATGCAACCATTTCTGCTTGTGAACACTGTTTAAGGGTGGCCGAATAGTAGGTTTATGCACCACAGCAAGCCTTTGAAGGAGCCTACACCTTGAGGTTCGAGGGACTCCAGAGGCACCAGCTTCAAATAGCTGTTTGCTGCTTTGTAATGGCTTTTTAGCAGCTGCTCTCTTAATCCGATGAACTTGCCTGGCAGAAATCTTCCTCATTATGCCTTTATCAGCATAAACACATCTCTGCTCAGATACAGCCACAAATCTCTTAACACTACGATGATCACGCTTAAGTTTTCGGGAAATTTTGAATGTTTTCATCCCTTCACCAAGGCATTGCACTATTTGATGCTTTTCGGCAGCAGAGAGATCCTTTTTCCTTCCCATGTTACTTGAAAACTGTGACCTGCTTAATAACGTGGAACATCATTTTTAAGTAGTTTTCCTTTAATTAGAATCATCTGGAAAACCAATTATCACATGTGTTTAAGATTGATTTCAGTGATCCATTGAGCCCTGAGACACAATACCATCCACGAGTTTATTTGAAAAACAAAACAATTAAATCTTTATCACACTTAAATCCAATTTGCATAATAATTTGGAACACAGTGTAAACAGACATGCGGCGCATCTTTTTCAGGAATAAGACCTGAATGGTCAAAACGCATCGGTTTGGGCCACCAGGGAACCCCTTTTCACCATGCATATAGTCCAACATCAGTTTTAAAACATGTTTCCGATTGTTATTTTTAATTCCATGATAATTCACGCTGGAGATCACTCTTTTTTCACATTTTGCTATGGACAACACCTTTGATCAGGGCGTGCGTGAATGAACATTGGATTTCTTCTGAGACAGGTGAGCTGACTTTTTTCCTATTTTTCACCTACCCTCCATGTATATTTAACCCCTTACTGACCTCGGACGGGATAGTACGTCCGAGGTCAGCTCCCCTGCTTTGATGCAGGGCTCCGCGGTGAGCCCGCATCAAAGCCGGGACATGTCAGCTGTTTTGAATAGCTGACATGTGCCCGCAATAGCGGCGGGTGAAATCGCGATTCACCCACCGCAATTAACTAGTTAAATGCCGCTGTCAAACGCAGACAGCGGCATTTAACTACCGCATACGGCCGGGCAGCCGGAAATTACGTCATCGCCGACCCCGTCACATGATCGGAGGTCGGCGATGCTTTATAATGGTAACCATAGAGGTCCTTGAGACCTCTATGGTTACTGATCTCTGGCAGCTGTGAGCGCCACCCTGTGGTCGGAGCTCACAGCACACCTGATTTTCTGCTACATAGCAGCGATCTGATGATCGCTGTCATGTAGCTGAGCCGATCGTGCTGTGCCTGCTTCTAGCCTCCCATGGAGGCTATTGAAGCATGGCAAAAGTTTTAAAAAAAAGTTTAAAAAAATGTGAAAAAAATAAAAAATATATAAAAGTTTAAATCACCCCCCTTTCGCCCCAATCAAAATAAATCAATAAAAAAATCAAACCTACACATATTTGGTATCGCCGCATTCAGAATCGCCCAATCTATCAATAAAAAAAAGCATTAACCTGATCGCTAAATGGCGTAACGAGAAAAAAATTCGAAACACCAGAATTACGTTTTTTTGGTCGCCACGACATTGCATTAAAATGCAATAACGGGCGATCAAAAGAACGTATCTGCACCAAAATGGTATGATTAAAAACGCCAGCTCAGCACGCAAAAAATAAGCCCTAACCTGACCCCAGATCACGAAAAATAGAGACGCTACGAGTATCGGAAAATGGCGCTTTTTTTTTTTTTTGCAAAGTTTGGAATTTTTTTTCACCACTTAGGTGAAAAATAACCTAGTCATGTTAGGTGTCTATGAACTCGTAATGACCTGGAGAATCACAACGGCAGGTCAGTTTTAGCATTTAGTGAACCTAGCAAAAAAGCCAAGCAAAAAACAAGTGTGGGACTGCACTTTTTTTGCAATTTCACCGCACTTGGAATTTTTTTCCCGTTTTCTAGTACACGACATGGTAAAACCAATGATGTCGTTCAAAAGTACAACTTGTCCCTCAAAAAATAAGCCCTCACATGGCCAAATTGACAGAAAAATAAAAAAGTTATGGCTCTGGGAAGGAGGGGAGTGAAAAACGAACACGGGAAAACGGAAAATCCCAAGGTCATGAAGGGGTTAAGGACCATTTCGCACAATAAACCATTACATTTTAAATAAGACATAGAAGCTTAATTGGGGGATCAATTGCAATCAAAGAAAAAGGGGCATATAGCTAAATCAAACTGGAAGTGTGGTTTTGCTATTTGTCATCTCTGCTTAGCTGTGGGCCTTCACCCATTAACCGCTATCCAGAGATCTGGACTGCACAGGGCTCCCTGGTTTACAACCAGGAAGTGGCTGTTGGCCAGTGGAGTAAGCCAGCAGAAAAAGCATGACACTTGGTCACATCCAGGAGGTCAAAGTCAGGAACACAATTGCAAATCAGGTAGTCAAAATATAACCTATTGTCAGGATTGGGAAACTAACAGGAAAAATCAAATCAGTCAGTGTTTCAGGAGCATAAAGCACAGTAAGTATAATTTATAAAGACAAACCCCTAGGGGTGTAAATAAGGAAGTGACTAGCACATCAATGACTTCCAGCAAAGAGATAAATAAAAATGACAAATAGTTTCCTGCAGTAAAACAGATGAATTGGAATAAGGACAAGAAGTCTCAGCTATCCCAATTTAAACTGAGATCCAAGTGGTAATGTTTCTGTAGGGAGGCGGAGCCAGGGCAGTAGTCATGGCCATTAGCAATCCCATTATCACTCTCCGGCCTTCCCCCTCCATACAAACATGTGTACCTCTCTGAGTACCTTGGTGCTGTTCCTCTGCACCATCAGGGTCTTCCCAGGATGGGACAGTTACCTCTGCAGACAATTCCAAGAACAAAGAGCCACAGTCCGGTTTAGTTTCAACTTCAACATGTTTAAACTGCAAATTGTCATCCAGGGCAAACACTGTTACAGCATCAGACACCGGTATCACTGACCCTTGCCTGTCACTAAGCCTGCGTTTGGGACTGTCCATACTATACAATCCCTCATTGTCCTCAATGTCCAGTATTTCTGCCTTCCGTGTGGGCATTCCCAGCCGTTTCGCCCAGATCCTGAGAATGGCGGCCCACGCAAAAACCTGCCACAACTTGGCGCACTTTCTCCCACTTTGCTCAGCCTTCTTCTGTCCAGCAACTGTAGTCCCACTATTACTACACTGCTGTTCCTGTAGTTGCTGTACTCTCTGTTCTTAATTCTGGCCCCCTGGATTCTATTGCTGGACTAAACAGGAAAACCTAATTTTCTTATCCCACCATTCCCCTCCCACTCTATCTATTCCCTGTGATATAGCTAGTATCTATGGTGCCCCAATCTAGTGGCCAAATTGGGGCACTACTCCCCTAACACTACACGGACCCTGGGCACTTACTTTCCCTAACAACAGTACATGTACATTTATGGAAAAAACATATTATACATTAGACAAATATGTTAATGCAGAGTAATACGCTTTATGCGTAGCAGTACTCAATACGAATAGTGATAATACATGAAGCAATGCAGGAGTATCACATGGTACATGAACAGAGGTTAGGGGTGAAAAAGGAACAATACTATTATCATATCCCCTACATTTCTCCTTGCGAAGAGACATGTCAAGCCTGGCATGCCAAGGCAAGGAGACTTTTAAGCCTTGCAATGATGCTCTGGGAAATTAAATATGCCAATTGTCTCTTCAGAGAGGAAGAGAACTAGAATTATATTGCCGCCTATTGGAAGTAGCAATCCTAAAAGTTAATATTGACCTTTTAATGAGCCTTGCCACATGACTTAGGATAAAAGCCAAAACCAGAATCTCAGTTTGCAGGAACAGTGTTTTGGGGTACTGCCCCTCATCAGTACAAAGTGTGAGATCTGGTTTGGCTGGGTGAGAGGCATCTGACTTGGACCCACTGACTAACAAATGTGTCACCAAGGTCCCTTTATGCCTTATTCTTTTTTTTTTGCAGCTTCTCTTAGTTGTAGAAGTTGCAACATTTAGTCCACAACTTTCAAAAAAGCTGCAAATTTATATAAATAAGAATCATGTTAACTGTAAATCAGCCTGCTTTAGAAACCAAGAAATAAAGATTGCGGTTTAGACTCTGCTCATTGTGGCATATTAAATAACCATTATTATTAACAACAGAGTTCTTATTCAATCAAATTATTTGTTTTCAATTATCTTATATTATTCTTGGCTTTCTTATATGAGTAGAATCTTTTATTTAGCTTGCACTGGAAGCATAAGTAAGACCAGATTAATTGGCATCAGACTTTGGCCCTTTCCTTTGTATCCATTTCATAAAATATATTAGCTTCCACATTTCTAGTCCTTGACTAAGAGAGAGCACAGCCTGAGAACAAAGTAGGAGGATATAAATCTCTGGCTTCTCACGAGATGAACATCCTATTTTTTTCATCAGATAAAATTGCTTCTGATATGGAAAATATAATTTTAAGCCATATTTTAATAATTCATTGCAAGTATTGTTTAATATTGATAATTTAGTAGACATTTCCACCTATAAAAAATAAGCACATTAGATTATTTTTGAATTGTGTTTCTAGGCTATAAATGTTTACTGCATTGAAAAGACAACCAGATCATTCAGGTAATTATAAGAACACTCAGAAATGTTGGTTTTTGTCATGCAATTGAATGTGGAAGACCATCACAATATTGGGAAAAACTGATACTTATAGAAAAGGGGAAAAGTAGTTGAAAACTGGTAAATTGTGGTAATAAATACTGTGGATACTTAAGCATAAAAACATGATGACATATTCATTAATCCTTTTCTAGTGCCGACATACCTGCATGCATCCTTCTTCCGCCAACAGGGATGCTGACTCCCTCACCCCTGCAACTCCCGTCCCACACTTCCTCCTGCTGCTGCTGCCTGGGGTCTGTGCAAGGCTCCTAGATCCCTGGGCACTGTGCTTAGTGTGCACACTTCTGCCCTCTTAAAGTGCCCCAGCCAATAGCTAGGAAACAGTGATTATTTAAGGCATCTCCACCGTGTTGGAATGTGCCTGAGCAATGTGTATATAATGCTTGTTGCATGCTTGCTAGTTCTCAGGTCCTCTGTTCTAGTTTGTCTTCTAGCACCTGCCTCTACCTGCCTATGTCTGCCTGTATACCAGCTGTGATTGTAGTACCTGCTTTCACCTGCAGTGCCCACCTGTATACCAGGTGTGCTAGCCTGCACCTGCTGGGTTTACCTGTATATCCACCTTACATGCCTGCACCTGCCAGTGCCTGCCTGTATACAATCCGTACCAGCCTGCATCTGCTGTGCTCATCTGTATATCAGCCATTCCTGTCTGCATCAGCCAGTGCCTGCCTGTATACCAGCTGTGCCTGCCTGTATACCAGCTGTATCTGCCTGCACAAGCCAGTATCTGCCTGTAAATCAGCTGTACCAGTCTGCACCTGTCATACCCATCTGTGCACCAGCCATTCCTGACTGCACTTGTCAGTACCCGCTTGTATACCAGCTGTTCCCGCCAGCACCTGCCATTCCTGTATTCCTGCCGTGCCTGCCCGTAACAGCCGAGCTTTCAATTTCTAGGCCATTCCAGCTCCATGTCCTTGAGGGTAAGCTGTGGTACATCTGTTTGGTCTGAGATAGCACCTGGTTTTCATCTGGAGCTAAGTCTAACCCCATCATGGTTAGGTGGCTCTAACAAAGAGTTAGGTGTTCACCTAGTTATGTCCTTCCAGGCTCTCCTCGGATTATGACACCATTATTTCACCACTCCCATTACATTTTGTACAGGTCATGGAATATGCTGGCTCTCAGGCTTCCTTTATCTCACCTGCCATTGCTTATCTCTACACCAGCTGTACCCATATGCATCTCTGATTCCTGTGTTCCTGCTGTGCCTGCCTGTATCAGCTGTATTCTCCTACTGGACTGTTATAGCTACCTGTCCCTTGAGAGTCAGATACCGTGAGTCAGGACTGTCCTGGAGTAGCACCTGATGTCTATCTGGAGCCAAGTCTCACCCCACCATCAGGGGCTCTAGCGAAGAGTCAGGTGTTCATCTAGTTATGCCCCTCCAGGCTATCCTTGGACCACGGCGCAGTGGTTCCACCACTATATGTGCTACACCTTTCACCCCCAAGCCTGTTTGCCCATCCTGACCAGACCACATTTTTCAATTCTAACTAGTGTCACGGTATGTGGTAATAACTCTGGAATGCTTCAACATATCTTAGTGATTCTGATATTGTTTTCTTGTGACACATTGTACTTTAAAGTAGTAGTAAATTTAAATCGATATGGTTTATATATAGAAAAAAAATTTAAATTTGATAAACGTTTCGAAAAATTTGCAATTTTTGAAATTAAAACGGATGGTAACACCCCTAAAATTAATTAATGAAAAGCATTTACCACATGTCTACTTCACTTTAGCATCATTTTTAAAACATAATTTTTTTGGAAGGAATTTAGAAGAGCTTAATTTTTCCAACAAAATTTACAAAACCAACTTTTTTAGGGACCACATAGGATTTGAACTGACTTTGAGGGGCCTGTATGACAGAAAATACCCAAAAGTGACATAATTTTAAAAATGCACTTCTCAAAGTGGCCATGTCACATTTGAAGAGCCCCTGACATGCCAAAACAGCAGAAACCACCACAATTGACCATATTTTGAAAACTACACCTCTCGAAGAATTAATCTAGGGGCAAACTGAGTATTTTTAACCCTCAGGCGATTCACAAAATTGTATAACATTTGGCTGAGTAAATGAAAAATTACCATTTTTTTCCACTAAAATGTTGCTTTGGCCCCAAGTTTTTAATTTTCAAAGAGTAATGATACCAGTGAAAAAATGAATGCTACGATTATGAAAAACTACTTTTGAGGCACAGTGCAAAGCTCAGAATTGAAAGAGCATAGTAAAGGAGTGGAGATTTTGTTGGAATGGTTTGAGGGTGCTATGTCAAATTGGTAGAGCCCCTAACATGCCAAGAAAGCAGACTACTCATACGTGACCCCACTTTACAAATTACACCCCTCAATGAATTCATCTAGGTGGATAGTGAGCATATTGATACCAAAACTGCCTCACAGAATTTCATACCAATGGGTCCGGAAGAAAGAATAATTACCACTAAAATGATATTTTAGCACCAAGTATTTATATTTGTAAGAGCTAATAAGAAAAAATGGACCTTGCAATTTCTCCGTAGTGCACCAATAACCTACATTTAATGAAGAACTACTTTTCACACACAAAGGAAAGTTCAGAATGGAAGGAATGCCATACTGTAGTGCACATTTTGATGTTATGGTTTGAGGGTACCAAGTCACATTGGCAGAGTCCCTGAGGCGCAAGAACAGCAGATCTACCCCATAAGTGACCTCATTTTACAAACTATACTTGTCAATAAATTAATCTAATGGTGCACTGATCATAAAAAAACAAAGACAGAAGCATAATGATTAAATACCCTGCAGTAAATAAATAAATAGCATAGTGTCTGAAAATAATATACGGTAGTTGGTTAACATGTTTTTTGATAACAAAAATGTGAAAGCCATCCCACCACTCCACGGTGACCGTAATTGGGTCAGTCCTAACTCTAATATTAAAAACCTTACCATTTGTCGAGTGTCATGCATGTAGATAAGGGCTGAGAGGGACTGAGCCCAACTAGTGGACACACAGCCCAGGGAGATCACATCAATAATGCCCAGCTCAAAAGAAAGGCAGGACACACACATGCACTTTATGCAAACAGAGGTATGAACTGAGATATAAACTGGTATGCATGAGGTTGTTGTTTTTTAGTGTACTTATCATATTGACACTTCAGGGATGTCAGAGTTTTATACCATTGACAAAAAATAATTTCATTTTTGCAAAAAAAATTTTGTTTTAGCCCCATATTTAAATTTACAAATGGGAAAATGAGTCACACAATTTCTGCATAAGCCAAAGTATATCAAAAAGTGGTGAATACACCAACACACAAAAAACCCTGTGTGTGAATAATACAATACAACAAAAATATATACAGTATATAAAAAAATAGTCTCAAAGAGACTATACTCAGCCAGATGGATCTAACTGCATCCTATTCTGATTCTACTAAGGCTGGAGTCACACTAGCGTATGGCATCAGATGCGAGAGCATCGGATGCAATATACTAATGACCCTCGGCTCCTTCTCTGCTCCGTGCGGGAGCTGAGTGTCACACTACTGTGCCCCGATCCTCTCAAGAGAATCGGAGCACAGCTGTGGAGGAGGTGGAGTAAGTAATTTCTCCATCTCCTCCACTGCCGACATCGGTGTATGTCACTCTGCATGATATCCGAATGATGTGTGTTGTGTCACTTGCATGCTGATTCAGCATGAGAAAATAATTGCAGATGTGAGCTGCCCCATAGATTATTTTATTGAATAGCACTTGGTTGGTTTGTATGGTAGTGTGACTCACTCCGGCCTAATGCTGATCCTACCTACCAGCGGAAGTTGGCACTCTAAGATTTGAGAATGGCACCCACGCTCAGCAGCGGCTCTCCCTTATGTCCTCTTATGTCCTTGGCAAGGTTCTGTTCTAGATAAAGCACATCAACAGAAATGAGGACAGAAAAGATACAGATTACAGAAACATCTGTATCTATAGAGATAGGTTTATATAAATAGATGCTATGTGATTCTCACTCCTAATGGCAGTTATATACAGTATGTTAGCGTTCATACTGCATGCGGGACCATTACAGTATTCCAACTTTTCTCTTGTAATCACATAGATATCGAAAATGAAAGGGTGGAAAAACTAGTACGGAATAATATTGTATATACTACTAGACAATCAGTAACATGGGTCAAGAAATTAGACCAGTATTTCGCTAATGGACCAAGTAGGCAGAAAGAACAAATCTATCAATTTAGCGGATTATGCTTTTCACGGTGTGGTAAAAGTGAGAAGACAGCTTTACTCATCAAGTCAATATGATACCATATTTATATAGTTTTTTAATGTTTTGCTGATTTTACATAATAAAAACATTGTTATTTTTTTTTAAATATTGTTTTTTCATGGCTATATTTGTGAGAGCGATAGCTTTGTAATTTCCCCACTACTAGAGCTGTGGTGCAGCTTTTTTTTTTGCTGGACATTATGGCATTTTCAGAGTTACCATTTTTATTTACATTCGCGTTTTATTTAATTTTTTGTTCGGCTGCATGATGTAAAAGCATATTTTTTTGGCACTTTTTTTTTACGGTGTTCACTGAAGTGGTTAAATAAAAAAACTTTGTAGAAAAAATCCAGCTCACCGAAGTAGGATCCAATGGCCGTGCAAGGAAATAAGTTCATGTTAGCAGGAAACGAACAGTATCAAGGAAGAAAAGATATCCAGCGACAGATTCCTTGGTGAATAATTAAAATAATTAATAATTAAATAAACAAAAATCTTTAATATATAACATGGTTAAAATTACGGTATGAAACCATTAGTTTAGAAAAAAGGCAAGTAACCCGGGAAACTCATGGCCTTGTGCATTTCAAACCGACTGGTTCTTAACCCCTTTACCCCCAAGGGTGGTTTGCACGTTAATGACCGGGCCAATTTTTACAATTCTGACCACTGTCCCTTCATGAGGTTATAACTCTGGAACGCTTCAATGCAATAAAATCACAGAGATATGTCACACAAAATACTTAATAAGTAACATTTCCCACATGTCTACTTTACATCAGCACAATTTTGGAACCATTTTTTTTTTTTGTTAGGGAGTTATAAGGGTTAAAAGTTGACCAGCAATTTCTCATTTTTACAACACCATTTTTTTTAGGGACCACATCTCATTTGAAGTCATTATGAGGGGTTTATATGATAAAAAATAACCAAGTGTGACACCATTCTAAAAACTGCACCCATCAAGGTGCTCTAAACCACATTCAAGAAGTTTATTAACCTTTCAGGTGTTTCACAGGAATTTTTGGAATGTTTAAATAAAAATGAACATTTAACTTTTTTTCACAAAAAATTTACTTCAGCTCCAATTTGTTATATTTTACCAAGGGTAACAGGAGAAAATGGACCACAAAAGTTGTTGAACAATTTGTCCTGAGTACGCCGAAACCCCATATGTGGAAGTAAACCACTGTTTGGGCGCATGGCAGAGCTCGGAAGTGAAGGAGCGCCATTTGACTTTTCAATGCAAAATTGACTGGAATTGAGATGGGATGCCATGTTGCGTTTGGAGAGCCACTAATGTGACTAAACATTGAAACCCCCACAAGTGACACCATTTTGGAAAGTAGACCCCCTAAGGAACTTATCTAGATGTGTGGTGAGCACTTTGACCCATTAAGTGATTTACAGAAGTTTATAATGCAGAGCCGTAAAAATAAAAAATCATATATTTTCCCAAAAATTATATTTTCACCCCCAATTTTTTATTTTCCCAAGGGTAAGAGAAGAAATTGGACTGCAAACGTTGTTGTACAATTTGTCCTGAGTACGCTGATACCCCATATGTGGGGGTAAACCACTGTTTGGGCGCATGGTAGAGATCGGAAGGGAAGGAGCGCCGTTTGACTTTTCAATGCAAAATTGACAGGAATTGAGATGGGACGCCATGTTGCGTTTGGAGAGCCCCTAATGTGTCTAAACATTGAAACCCCCCACAAGTGACACCATTTTGGAAAGTACACCCCCTAAGGAACTCATCTAGATGTGTTGTGAGAGCTTTGAACCCCCAAGTGTTTCACTACAGTTCATAACGCAGAGCCGTGAAAATAAAAAATCCTTTTTTTCCACAAACATTATTTTTAGCCCCCAGTTTTGTATTTTTCCAAGGATAACAGTTGAAATTAGACCCCAAAAGTTGTTGTCCAATTTGTCCTGAGTACGCTGATACCCCATATGTGGGGGGAACCACCGTTTGAGCGCATGGCAGAGCTCGGAAGGGAAGGAGCGTCTTTTGGAATGCAGACTTAGATGAATTGATCTGCAGGCATCACATTGCGTTTGCAGAGCCCCTAATGTACCTAAACAGTAGAAACCCCCCACAAGTGACCCCATATTGGAAACTAGACCCCCAAAGGAACTTATCTAGATGTGTTGTGAGAACTTTGAACCCCAAAGTGTTTCACTACATTTTATAACGCAGAGCCGTGAAAATAAAAAATCCTTTTTTTTCCACAAAAATTATTTTTAGCCCCTAGTTTTGTATTTTCCCAAGGGTAACAGGAGAAATTAGACACAAAACGTTGTTGTTGTCCAATGTGTCCTGAGTACGCTGATACCCCATATGTTGGGGTAAACCCCTGTTTGGGCACACGGGAGAGCTTGGAAGGGAAGAAGCACTGTTTTACTTTTTCAACGCAGAATTGGCTGGAATTGAGAACGGACACCATTTCGCGTTTGGAGAGCCCCTGATGTGCCTAAACAGTGAAAACCCCCCAATTATAACTGAAACCCTAATCCAAACACATCCCTAACCCTAATCCCAAAGGTAACCCTAACCACACCCCTAACCCTGACACACCCCTAACTCTAATCCGAACCCTAATCCCAACCGTAAATGTAATCCAAGCCCTAACCCTAACTGGAGCCTTAACCCTAGCCCTAACCCTAGCCCTAACCCTAACCCTAGCCCTAACCTAGCCTTAAACCTAGCCCTAACCCTAATGGGAAAATGGAAATAAATACATTTTCTTATTTTTTTAATTTTTCGCTAACTAATGGGGTGATGAAGGGGGGTGTGATTTACTTTTATAGCGGGTTTTTTAGCGGATTTTTATGATTGGCAGCCGTCACACACTGAAAGACGCTTTTTATTGCAAAAAATATTTTTTGCATTACCACATTTTGAGAGCTATAATTTTTCCATATTTTGGTCCACAGAGTCATGTGAGGTCTTGTTTTTTGTGGGATGAGTTGAAGTTTTTATTTGTAACATTTTCGGGCACGTGACATTTTTTGATCGCTTTTTATTCCGATTTTTGTGAGGCAGAATGACCAAAAACCAGCTATTCATAAATTTCTTTTGGGGGAGGAGTTTATACCGTTCCGCGTTTTGTAAAATGGATAAAGCAATTTTATTCTTCGGGTCAGTACGATTACAGCGATACCTCATTTACATTTTTTTTATGTTTTGGTGCTTTTATACGATAAAAACTATTTTATAGAAAAAATAATTATTTTTTGCATCGCTTTATTCTGAGGACTATAAATTTTTTATTTTTTCTTTGATGACGCTGTATGGCAGCTCATTTTTTGCAGGACAAGATGTTGTTTTCAGCGGTACCATGGTTCTTTATATCTGTCTTTTTGATCGCGTGTTATTCCACTTTTTATTTGGCGGTATGATAAAGCGTTCTTTTCTTCCTCGTTTTTTTTTTTTTTTTACGGTGTTCACTGAAGAGGTTAACTAGTGGGACAGTTTTATAGGTCGAGTCGCTACGGACGTGGCGATACTAAATATGTGTACTTTTTATTTTTTTTTATTATTTAGATAATGAAATGTATTTATAGGAACAATATATATTTTTTGGGGGGGGGAATTTTTTTTTTAATTTTTTTTTACACATGTGAAATTTTTTTTTTTACACTATAACATTGCCCCAGGGGGCGCATGATGTTATAGTGTAAGATCGCCGATCTGACACTTTGCTGTGCACTGTGTCAGATCGGCGATCTGACATGCACAGCTCCTGGAGGCTTCCCGGCGCCTGCTCTGAGCAGGCGCAGTGAAGCCACCTCTCTGCAGGACCCGGATGCCGCGGCCATCTTGGATCAGGGAGGAGAATGTAAGAGACCCTCGGAGCAACGCGATTACATTGCGTTGCTCCGGGGGTCTCAGGGAAGCCCGCAGGGAGCCCCCTCCCTGCGTGATGCTTCCCTATACAACCGGAACACTGCGATCATGTTTGATCGCAGTGTGCTGGGGGTTAATGTGCCGGGGGCAGTCCGTGACCACTCCTGGCACATAGTGCCGGTTGACAGCTGTGATAGTCAGCTGACACCCGGCCACGATCAGCCGCGCTCCCCCCGTGAACGCGGCAGATCGTGCTGGACGTACTATCTCGTCGGTGGTCATACGGGCCCACCCTACCTCGACGGGATAGTACGTCCAATGTCAGAAAGGGGTTAATTATATTTCAGAGTGTTCCTGATGGATCTGTTGCTGGATACTTTTCCTTCTTTGAAGTGGTTAAACAGTGTGAGCATTTTATTAATACAGCTATCCGGATGTGGCGGTAACAAATATGTGTACTTTTTTGCTTATATTTGTTGTTACATAAATATATGTACCGTATATACTCGAGTATAAGCCGAGATTTTCAGCCCAAATTTTTGGGCTGAAAGTGCCCCTCTCGGCTTATACTCGAGTCATGATCGGTGGTGGGGTCGGCGGGTGAGGGGGAGAGGGCGCTGAGGCATACTTACCTAGTCCCGGCGATCCTGGTGCTCCCCCTGCCCGTCCCACGGTCTCCGGGTGCCGCAGCTCTTCCCCTGAGCGGTCACGTGGGACCGCTCATTAGAGAAATGAATAGGCTGCTCCACCCCCCATAGGGGCGGAGTCGCATAATTCATTTCTCTAATCAACGGTGCCGGTGACCGCTGATAGAGGAAGAGGCTGCGGCACCGAAGACCAGCTGTCCGGGGGAAGGAGCGGGACGCTGGGAGCAGGTAAGTATCGCATATTCACCTGTCCGCGTTCCACACGCCGGGCGTCTCGCCATCTTCCCGGCGTCTCTCTGCACTGACTGTGCAGGTCAGAGGGCGCGATGATGCATATAGTGTGCGCGCCGCCCTCTGCCTGATCAGTCAGTGCAGAGAGACGCCGGGAAGATGGCGCCGAGGAGCTGCGGCAAGAGAGGTGAGTATGTGTTTTATTATTTTATTGCAGCAGCAGCACAGCTATGGGGCAATAATGGTGCAGAGCACTGTATGGCACAGCTATGGGGCAATAACGGTGCAGAGCACTATATGGCACAGCTATGGGGCAATAATGGTGCAGAGCACTATATGGCACAGCTATGGGGCAATAATGGTGCAGAGCACTGTATGGCACAGCTATGGGGCAATAACGGTGCAGAGCACTATATGGCACAGCTATGGGGCAATGGTGCAGAGCACTATATGGCACAGCTATGGGGCAATGGTGCAGAGCACTATATGGCACAGCTATGGGGCAATAACGGTGCAGAGCACTATATGGCACAGCTATGGGGCAACGGTGCAGAGCACTATATGGCACAGCTATGGGGCAATGGTGCAGAGCACTGTATGGCACAGCTATGGGGCAATGGTGCAGAGCACTGTATGGCACAGCTATGGGGCAATGGTGCAGAGCACTATATATATGGCACAGCTATGGGGCAACGGTGCAGAGCACTATATGGCACAGCTATGGGGCAACGGTGCAGAGCACTATATGGCACAGCTATGGGGCAATAACGGTGCAGAGCACTATATGGCACAGCTATGGGGCAATAATGGTGCAGAGCACTGTATGGCACAGCTATGGGGCAATGGTGCAGAGCACTATATGGCACAGCTATGGGGCAATAACGGTGCAGAGCACTATATGGCACAGCTATGGGGCAATAATGGTGCAGAGCACTGTATGGCACAGCTATGGGGCAATGGTGCAGAGCACTATATGGCACAGCTATGGGGCAACGGTGCAGAGCACTATATGGCACAGCTATGGGGCAACGGTGCAGAGCACTATATAAATGGCACAGCTATGGGGCAACGGTGCAGAGCACTATATATATGGCACAGCTATGGGGCACAGCTTTATGTGGAGTATCTATGGGGCAATGGTGCAGAGCATTGTATATATGGCACAGCTTTATGTGGAGCATCTATGGGGCCATAATGAACGGTGCAGAGCATTATATGTGACACAGCTTTATGTGGAGCATCTATGGGGCCATAATGAACGGTATGGAGTATCTATTTTTAATTTTGAAATTCACCGGTACCTGCTGCATTTTCCACCCTAGGCTTATACTCGAGTCAATAAGTTTTCCCAGTTTTGTGTGGCAAAATTAGGGGGGTCGGCTTATACTCGGGTCGGCTTATACTCGAGTATATACGGTATTTATATTTTTTCACTTTTTTTCTTAATTTTCTGATTTTAAGTAAATATTTTTAATAATTTAAAAAACTTTTTTTTTTTTTTACTTAGTCCCTCTATGGGACTTTAACCCCGACCAGAGGTATTTTTGTTTTAGCTTTTTCATTTTTTGCTCTCCTTCTTCCTAGACAAGTTGCACTTTTGAACAACACCATTGGTTTTAACATATCATGTACTGGAAAATAGGAAAAAAATTCCAAGTGCGGTGAAATTGCAAAAAAAGTGCAATTCTGTGTGTAGCAGAAATGCTCACTTGCTATGAGTGCTGACCTCCTGGAGGCGCTCATAGCAATCTGGCAATGACAATCATAGGGTTCTGGTTGTCATGGCGACACACTGGTGACCCACGATCATGTGATGGGGTCACCGATGGGTGGGATTTCCAACACGTTTCCGGTAAACGCGAGTTAAATGCCGCTGTCAAAGATTAACAGTGGCATTTAGTTAGTTAACAGCCATGAGTGGATTGCGATTCTACCCGCAGCTGTTGTAGGCACATGTCAGCTGTATATATCAGCTGACATGTGCCCAGAAAGGTGCAGGCTCTGACACTGAGCAGGGGAAGTCCGACATCGGTGTACTATTACAAACGGTGTTGGAAAAAGGTTAAAGGGAACCTGTCAGCAGGATTGTGCTCTTTTTTTATTTTTAGTATGTATATATAAAATTCATTATGTTAACTAGGGGGCAGATCAGTGACCTGTAAGGAGTCTTCATTAGTCTTCATTATGAATAACTAATCAGAGCACCACATGAAGACCACCCATAGGCCCGTCCTGAAGCACGAGCATATCATTAACTCAAAACTGAAAATAAAGATTAAACAACAACCACAAGATGGATTTAATCAACCAAGGTATCATTTTAATCAATATAACGGCACCAACCTGACACTGTCTGTAGGTTACTGAGCACAATCCTGCTGACAGGTTCCCTTTAATGTTTATTACTTTGATCACTGGTATAATACATTGCAATGCATTTCACCGGTCAGTGTTGCATGGACAAATTGCCTTTTGACCATGATCCTGTCATGTTATAATAGGCTACTGTAGCTGGCAGATAAGGTGCCGATCGGGTGTGAGAGGGAGCCCCCTCAACTTAATAACCTTCTAAATGCTACAATTGCTATTTATTGTGGCATTTAGAGGATTAAACAGCCAGAGCAGCTCAGGCACTTCCCCTGTCTCTGACAGACTTCTGTGCCCGCATGATTGCAATGAGGTACCAGTATGTCCATTTGTGGAAACACACTTTAAAATAGGACATACGGGTAAGTCCAATGTTGAGAATGGGTTATCTGTGAAAGATATGCTTTAAAAGAAAATCTCCAGCCAATAAAATATAATAAACATTTTAAAACAGATAACTTTTCATTGGGTACCAAACAAATATCAGACTTGATGAAGCAGAAATGTAGAAATCCTTAATTTTTATTGTATTACTTTCAAATTTTCTAGCATGGCTCAAATATGAAGCGCATAAGTGAATGTCTGTTACACTATTTTCTGCATTATCTTCGGATTGTATATAGAAAGAGTTATTAAAAATAATTTAGAAAATATGTTGTAAAAATAAAAAAATGTAAAAGTTTAAATTATCTTCAATTTGCCAGTTCAAAAATAGAGAAATTATTTGGTATTGTCATATCACAATATAACATTACTAAAATAGTTTGGTAACAGCAAAAAAAATAAAACACTGAATTGTCATTCTTTGGTCGCTGTACTCCACCTGAAAAATTGCCATTTAAAGCAGTAAAACTTTGCATGATATCAATAGAAACTGCAGTATCTTTAGTGTTTTGATGCCTAGCTGTATAACTAGGTTATGAGCTGTCATGTTTTTTCACTATACACATTCAATACAGAATGACTGCTGCATTCCCTTATTCTGTTTTATACAGGCTCTCATAGTCCCTCCTGATTGACTGTGCTGTACCACATGATGCCATAGCTGCAAGGCATTATGGAAAACCAGGCTGTGCCCGAGGTCATGTAAGCCATCTCTGGTTAATTGAATCTTCTGCAAAGTGTAAAATGAAAGAGGTCATTTTAATTATTTTATTTGAAGTGAATAGCAAATTGATCAAATTCACTTGGTTTAATAAATAACCAAAAGTTTGACACAAACTCAATTTTTATCCAGTTGATTCTCTCATCTTTAATGGTATTGTTAATCATATTTGATGAATAACCTTGCAAATAATATTTAATCAACTAAAATGTATTTCTTTTAAAAATGCCACAATAAACTGTATAACATAATGTTCTCAAGGACATCATGATCTGCTCCATCTACGTTATGCAATGACTTGAAAATACTATTATATTGTTGCTGGGCCATCAAAGACTTTATACGGTAGCTATTCCTTGCTTAGTAATATAGCCCCTTTTGCTCTAATAAAACTCGAAACATTAGAAAATCCTATCAAATTAAATGTATTCTCAATATTAAATGTAGATGTTGATTGTGTTAAGAGACTAAGTATTTTTTTTTATTGCAACTATAATTTTTATTGAGTGATAAAGGATTTACAATAAAACATTTAATAGAGTTAAGAGATTGAAACATACATAGGTTATAATAAAAGTAGGAAATGGCACGGTTCATCTGCTGAACCTAACAATGAAAAAATATACCAAAACCCTGATACCTCAGTAAGTCGGTATTCACTCACAGCCAGTTTTATCTTTTTTCATATCGTATAAGAAAGTCTAAGAGGAAATATCTTTAGCTATATGGTATATATATATATATATATACAGTGGCTTGCAAAAGTATTCACCTCACCCCTCTTGGATTTTTTTGTGTTCTGCTGCCTCACAACCTGGAATTTCACTGTTTCTCCTGAAGGTTTGCATCAGTTCATGTAAAGAACAGGCCTACAACTGTGAACATTTAGTTTTGTTTTTATTGTGAAGCAAACAACAAATAGGACAAAATAACTGAAAACTTCAGTGTGCAAAACTCCAAAAAAAAAAAAATAAAGTCAGTACTTTGTAGAGCCTCCTTTTCCTGCAATTGCAGCTGCAAGTCGCTTTGGATAAGTCTCTTTGAGCTTTCCACATCTTGCCACTGGAATTTTTGCTCATTCCTTAAGGCAAAACTGCTCTAGCTCCTCCAAGTTAGATGGTTTCCTCTGGTGAATAGTAGGGATGAGCCCACATGCTCTGTGATATTCAGAAATCAGTCGAGTATCTGGATGCTCGGATGTGCTCGGCACTCAATGAGCACTGGTTGATGCTCGGACTTGAAGCTCGAATCTGTCTGTTATGTAGCCAATAAACATGTGGGGAATGCCTGCCTGTCACTGTAATGCCATAGCCATCTAGGTAGTGGCATTACTGTGATTGGCTGGCCGCATTACCTCATCAAAGGTTATAAAAGAACCCGAGCTGCCATGCTTGGCACATTGCACAGCTCAGAGACAGATGTAATTGGAGGGAGAGAGCAGTTATACAAGCCTGTGTGTGCACAGTTTAACTAATCAGAGTCCTCCAGTGTTGATACCTATGCTGATGCTAAACCATCATACTAAAAATCCTTCTAATTGCTAATTCTGTGCTTTCTTGTTTGTATCAGATACTCTCTGCATTTAGCCTAGGGACAGTTGCAGGAGCAGGGAGAGTGGCAGAATACAGCCTAAAGTCAGGGGTTAGGGCATTGCAGTCCTTTGCTCAATATATAGCTGTTGCACATGACCACATTTTTTAGAGGGGGTGAAAAAATTGACTTCATCCATACAGTTTAATGTGCTTAGTGTTAGATTATGGGGGTATATAAATCTCAAAAAACAGTTAAAACAAAATTCTGGTTTGAAGTAGTTATTCATAGACACACTGCTTAGTGATACATTACGGTATTATATAAAGCTAAAAAAAAGTTCAAATTTTTGTCTGGATTCAACTAGTCATTATTAGTGTTGAGCATTCCGATACCGCAAGTATCGGGTATCGGCCGATACTTGCGGGTATCGGAATTCCGATACCGAGATCCGATACTTTTGTGGTATCGGGTATCGGTATCGAAACAACATTAATGTAAAAATGTGTAAAAGAGAGAATTAAAATAAAAAAATATTGCTATACTCACCTCTCCGACGCAGCCTGCACCTTACCGAGGGAAGCGGCAGCGTTCTTTGTTTAAAATTTGCGCTTTTCTTTCCTTACGTGAAGTCCCGGCTTGTGATTGGTCGCATGCCGCCCATGTGGCGGCGACGCAACCAATCACAGCAAGCCGTGACGTAATTTCAGGTCCTTAAGGATTTTAAACTTACGTCCCGGCTTTGTGATTGGTTGCGTCGCAGTCACATGGGCGCCGCAACCAATCACAAGCCGTGACGTCACGGGAGGCTGGACACGCGCGCATTTTAAAATGGGCGCGTGTCCAGCCTCCCGTGACGTCCCGGCTTGTGATTGGTTGCGGCGCGGTCAACCAATCACAAGCCGGGAGGCTGGACACGCGCGCATTTTAAAATTTTTAAAATGCGCGCGTGTCCAGCCTCCCGGCTTGTGATTGGTTGACCGCGCCGCAACCAATCACAAGCCGGGACGTCACGGGAGGCTGGACACGCGCCCATTTTAAAATGCACGCGTGTCCAGCCTCCCGGCTTGTGATTGATTGACCGCGCCGCAACAAATCACAAGCCGGGACGTCACGGGAGGCTGGACACGCGCCCATTTTAAAATGCGCGCGTGTCCAGCCTCCCGGCTTGTGATTGGTTGACCGCGCCGCAACCAATCACAAGCCGGGACGTCATGGGAGGCTGGACACGCGCCCATTTTAAAATGCGCGCGTGTCCAGCCTCCCGTGACGTCACGGCTTGTGATTGGTTGCGGCGCCCATGTGACTGCGACGCAACCAATCACAAAGCCGGGACGTAAGTTTAAAATCCTTAAGGACCTGAAATTACGTCACGGCTTGCTGTGATTGGTTGCGTCGCCCATGTGACTGCGACGCAACCAATCACAAAGCCGGAGCGTAATTTTAAAATACTGAATGACCTGAAATTACGTCACGGCTTGCTGTGATTGGTTGCGTCGCCGCCACATGGGCGGCATGCGACCAATCACAAGCCGGGACTTCACGTAAGGAAAGAAAAGCGCGAATTTTAAACAAAGAACGCTGCCGCTTCCCTCGGTAAGGTGCAGGCTGCGTCGGAGAGGTGAGTATAGCAATATTTTTTATTTTAATTCTTTCTTTTACACATTAATATGGATCCCAGGGCCTGAAGGAGAGTTTCCTCTCCTTCAGACCCTGAGAACCATCAGGAATACCGTCCGATACTTGAGTCCCATTGAGTTGTATTGGTATCGGGTATCGGTATCGGATTGGATCCGATACTTTGCCGGTATCGGCCGATACTTTCCGATACCGATACTTTCAAGTATCGGACGGTATCGCTCAACACTAGTCATTATAGAGTTTAACATAGCTAGTGTTAAGGTATGGAGGTATAGAAAACTAAATAAAAAAGTGAAAAAAAAATATCTGGATTGAATTAGGCATTCATAGTAGGGTTGAGCGAAACGGGTCGACCATTTTCAGAAGTCGACGACTTTTGGCAAAGTCGGGTTTCATGAAACCCGACCCGACCCCTGTGTGGGGTCGGCCATGAGGTCGGCGATCTTCTGAATCTGGTATAGGAATTCCGATACCGAGTTCCGATATGTTTGCGATATCGGAAATTGGTATCGGAATCCACATTTAAGTGTAAAATAAAGAATTAAAATAAAAAATATTGATATACTCACCTCTCCGACGAGCCCTGGTAGTAATCGGCATCTTCCGTTCCTAAGAATTAGCGCGTTCAGGGCCTTAGAAGACATCACGGCTTTGTGATTGGTCGCGGCGGCCCACGTGACCGCTCAGCGACCAATCACAAGCCGTGACGTAATTCTCTCAGGTCCTAAATTCCTCATTCTAGGAATTTAGGCCATGAGAATTACGTCACGGCTTGTGATTGGTTGCTGAGCGGTCACGTGGGCCACCGCGACCAATCACAAAGCCGTGACGTCATCTAAGGCCCTGAACGCGCTCATTCTTAAGAAGAAAGGCTGCCGGAAAGAAGCCGAGGATGAGTATATTCCTATTAGGTATATACTCACCCTCGTACGTGCCCTCCTTCTTTCCGGCAGCCTTCCTTCTTAAGAATGAGCGTGTTCAGGGCCTTAGATGACGTCACTGCTTTGTGATTGGTCGCGGCGGCCCACGTGACCGCTCAGCGACCAATCACAAGCCGTGACGTAATTCTCATGGCCTAAATTCCTAGAATGAGGAATTTAGGACCTGAGAGAATTACGTCACGGCTTGTGATTGGTCGCTGAGCGGTCACGTGGGCCGCCGCGACCAATCACAAAGCCGTGACGTCATCTAAGGCCCTGAACGCGCTCATTCTTAGGAACAGAAGATGCCGATTACTACCAGGGCTCGTCAGAGGGTGAGTATATCAATATTTTTTATTTTAATTCTTTATTTTACACTTAAATATGGATCCCAGGGCCTGAAGGAGAGTTTCCTCTCCTTCAGACCCTGGGAACCATAGTATCCCATTGCACTGCATTGGGTTTCGCGTTTCGGCCGACCCCGACCCAGACTTTTTTATAGGATCGGCCGATTTCACTCGACCCAACTTTTGAGAAAGTCGGGTTTCGTGAAACCCGACCCGATCCTATAAAAATAAAAGTCGCTCAACCCTAATTCATAGACTTTAATGCACTGCTTAGTGTTACATTACAGTTTAATATAAAACTCCCAAAAAAAAATTCAATTTTTTTCTGGATTGAATTAGTCATCGATAGAATTTATTGTGGTTAACCCCTTAGTGACAGAGACAATTTTGAACTTAATGACCAAGCCAATTTTTACAATTCTGACCACTGTAAGTTTATGAGGTTATAGCTCTGGAACGCTTCAACAGATCCCACTGATTCTGAGATAGAATTTTTGTGATATATTGTATTTCATGTTAGTGGTAATATTTCTTCAATATGATGCATTTATTTATGAAAAGATGGAAGTTTGGTAAAAATTTAGAAAATTTTGCAATTTTCAAACTTTTAATTTTTGTGCCCTTAAATGAGAGAGTCATATTGCACAAAATAGTTAATAAATAACATTTCCGACATGTCTACTTTACTTCAGCACACTGTTGGAAACTTAATTTTTTTTTGTTAGGACATTATAAAGGTTAAAAGATGACAAGCGATTTCTCATTTTTCCAACAAAATGTACAAAGCAATTTTTTTTAGGGACCACCTCACATTTGAAGCGCGTTTTGGGGGTCAATATAACAGAAAATACCCAAAAGTTACACCATTCTAAAAACTGCACCCCTCAAGGTGCACAAAACCACATACAAGAAGTTTATTAACCTTTCAGGTGCTCCACAAGAACTAAAGCAATGTACACAGAAAAAATGAACATTTTACTTTTTTTCACATAATTTATTTTGGAACCAAACTTTTTTATTTTCACAAGGGTATCAGGAGAAAATAGACCACAATATTTATTGTGCAATTTCCAATGAGTACGATGATACCCCGTATGTGGGGGGGAAGCCACTGTTTGGGCACATGACAAGGCTCAGAATGGAGGGAGCACCATTTTCACTTTTTGAACGCAAAATTGGCTGAAATCAATGGTGGGCACAATGTCGCATTTGGAGACCCCCTGATGTACCTAAACAGTGGAAACCCCCAATTCTAACTCAAACCCTAACACATCCCTAACTCTAATCCCAACTCTAACCATAACCCTAACCTCAACACCACCGTAACCCCAACACCATAACCCTAACCTCAACCCTAGTCCCAACCATAACCCTAGCCCAACCCTAACCCTAGCTCAAACTCTTGCCCCAACACTAACTCTAGCCCAACCCTAACCTTATCCCTAACCCCATCCCTATCCCTAGCCCCAACCCTAACCCTAGCCCAAACTTAACCCTAGCTCTAACCCTAGCCCCAACCCTAACCCTAGCCCAACCCTAATCCTAGCTTTAACCCCAACTCTAACCCTAGCCCCATTCAATACCCTAGCCGAACCCTAGTCCACCCTAACCCTAGCTCTAACCAAAGCCCCAACCCTAACCCTAGCCCAACCCTAACTGTTATGGACTGGTAATTTAGGAGCGACATGCGACTAGCTCTGAGCAGGTGGTAACTATACAGACCGCAGTTCCTGATCTTAACACAACACTAGAAGTAGCCGTGGGATGTTCCTGTCACTCCCTGGACACCTTGTCACAGCCGGAGAACTAGCTACCCCTAAAGGTAGAAATAGGAAAGCTATCTTGCCTCAGAGAAAATCCCCAAAGTATAGGACAGCCCCCCACAAATAATGACTGTGAGAGGAGAAGGAAATGACATACGTAGTATGAAACAAGATTTAGCAAAAGAGGCCACTTCTAGATAGATAGTACAGGAAAGAACACTGTGCGGTCAGTAATAAAAACTAGAAAAAGTCCACCGCAGAGATATGCAAAAATCTCCACACCTGACTAAAGGTGTGGAGGGCAAAATCTGCAGCCCAGAGCTTCCAGCTTAGCTGAATAGATCTATACTGATAAGCTGGACAAATGAACAAAACATAGAATGTGCTGAACAATAAGTCCACAACAAGTGGACTGCAAAAGGACAAGCAAGGACTTATCTTTGCTGGACGGGTCAGAGTGTCAGGGAAATCCAAAAGAGCCGTGACTCCAAGCAGGAACAATTGACAACTGGCATTGATTGAGGGATAAGGCCATACTAAAATAGCCGAGCCAGAAAGACGATCAGTGGAAGCAGCTGCTGATGCTAAATCCAAGAAGCAGCTATACCACTCAAAACCACAGGAGGGAGCCCAAGAGCAGAATTCACAAAAGTGCTACTTACAACCACCGGAGGGAGCCCAAGAGCGGAATTCACAACACCTAACCCTAGCCCCAACCTTAACCCTACCCCAACCCTAACCCTTGCTCTTACCCTAGCCCCAACCCTAATTCTAGCCCAACCCTAACCCTATCTCTAAACCTAGCTCTAACCCCCCTAGGACGCCCCCCTGAAGAAGTGTATTTGAAATGCACATCAGGGTGGGGAACACCTGACTTGCACGTGACTACTGCATTACATCAGGTAAAACTTACGGCACCTTTACCATTATGGCCCTTCCACTTTTACCATTAGTACACTCTCTGCATTAGAACTTAGAATGTTGGCTGCTATTTGGCGCAGGCACTTTACACTGCAGCCACTTTATCTGTCCAGTCCAGTGTTTAAGTTTTCAGTAGCTGCATGCTTGCAACTCCTGCACTTTTTGCATATATTCAGTTCCTGGACTATACTTATTGAGGGAGTATACTGGGTCATTACTTACCTGCCTTGTGTACCATTTTCCTGTTGGTCTGTAATATTTGTGAGGCACTTTTTCGCTTTTGTGATTTTATTATTGTATTGTTACTATATTGACACTAATAAATATATATATTTTTTGCTCTGTATTATCTTAGTGTTTTTGCTTACCACCTTTCATGGGTCATATGGGTTTGGTGTGCTCTTTCTGATTTTGTTAGGCTTTGCACTGTGCAGAGCTTTCATAAATGTAGAAATACAACAGCTACATTTTGTTCACAATATTTAAATGAGGTACCACAGTTGGTGCCTTGAAGGGTGTATCTTGCTTGTAATTTTTGGCAGGCTTTGTACTTAGTGCATAACCTTTTTGAGTCTTGGAGTACCACTACGTGACAATTTGAACAGAATGTGTATGAGGCCCTCCTTTATGTCTAATAGAGGGTGTAAATGAGTCCCTATTTTTGACAATTATTGCTTCTTATTATTGTCAGTCCTTAAAGTGAAGTAAAAGTGGGACACCATTGTTCTCAGGAGCAAACTGGTAGTCAGAGATGTGTCCAGGGGTCTTCCCCATGCTGTTCTACTTCCATTCAGCAGTTTTAACATCCATTTCAACATTTACACTGCCCCACAGACCTCTTTGTATGGTCTGCTGGAAGAATGCTCCGATTTCCCATTGACTCCCATTATACTCGTTACTCAAAACGAGCATTCAAGCATGAGGAATTGTTCGGTCTTCCAAACAAGTATGCGAGCATTTTAGTGCTCAGTCATCCCCAGTCAACCACAATTTTCAATTTTGACCACAGATTTTCAATTGGATTAAGGTCTTGTCTTTGACTAAGCCACTTCAAAGCATTTACATTCTTTTCCTTACACCACTCTAGTGTTTCTTTAGCTGTATATTTGGGTCATTGTCTTGTTGGAAGATGAACCTGTGTCCTAGTCTCAAATCACTGACAGAATGAAACAGGTTTTGCTCCATCCTTCTTCTCCTCAACATGGACCATTTTCCCTATCCCTGCTGCCAAAATACATCCCCACAGCATGATGCTGCTACCACCACCTTGTTTCACTGTGGGGATGGTGTTCTTGGGGTGATGAGCTGTGTTGGTTTGGCGCCATACATAGCGTTTATCTTGGTGGGCAAAAAGTTTAATTTTGGTCTCATCTGACCACAGGATCTTTCCCCATACATTTGGGGAGTCTCGCACATGTCTTTTGGCAAACTCAAAATGAGTCTTACAATTGTTGTCTGTAAGTAAAGGCTTTTTTCACAGAAACACAGTTTTAGCACAAACGATTTGGAGTGCCTAATTGGGCATCATGGCTGCACCCCAATATTAGGCCTTACAATTTTTAAGTGAAAATCTGGACTTCTGATTTGCCAATGAAACACAGTTTTATCACAAATGATTTGGAGTAGCGAATGGTGCTTCCGGAGACTGCCACACAGTTTGATGCTGGAAGATCGATTTCAGACAGGACAGGATCATATCTGTTTAACTGACAAGTCCACTATCAGCAGCAGCACTAGCGAAGGACCGACCTCTCTGCACTGTGACACTGAGACAATGGCACCAGCAAAACAAGATATTCACTTTTTATAAGGCCATGGACATGTGACTTCGGTAGCCAATCACAGAAGACCTTGTTCTACTTTGTGGATGGTTTCTGCTCCCTGATTGGCTGCCAGAATCAACACACATAAAGTTAATGGAAAATGAAAGAGCGCGGCGCTCCTCTACCTTCTCCACATGCTCTTCTAACCTCTCCAACCCCCCTCCCTTCATAAAAACTTGTCTCTCTGTCTTCCCTGCTCATCATAGAGCACCACTCTCCTAGCCAAAGTAATAAGAGCATTAGTAGAAACTCGATGCTTTACCGTACTGTGACCGAATTTTGCCAGCTTTGAGTAGAAATGCTTGTAAAAGCGAACACAAATCCAAATGTGCTATGTTTGAGCTGAATTTGAGATTCGCTCACCACTATACAACACCCTTATAAAATGTGATTATTGTTTCTGCCTTTCATTCCTCCTGAATTTCACTTAATTCTCTGCACACACTTTGTTTACCTGTGGCTCTACCAAATTTGGCATCTCCGTATGCTTTATTATCTAACCTCACATCCAGGGCTGGCATCGCCCTGGCTTCAGGATCCAGCACAGCCTGCTACACACTCATTGACTGTCAGTAATCTACCCGTGTTGACTCTATCATCACTGCAGTATTGGAAATAACTGAGCTGTATCCTGTGTATCCTGTGTCTGCGGAAATCAGAACAATCCCTACACTCCACCCCACATCCACAGTGGTGATAGAGCTTTATATGTCCCCACATCCCATCCACAGTGGTGATAGAATTTCACAGGTCTTCACATCACATCCACAATGGTGATAGAGCTTCACATGTCCCCATGTTACATCCACAGTAGTGATAGTGCTTTGCATGTCTCCACATCACATCCACAGTGGTGATAGAGCCTCACATGTCTCCACATCACATCCACAGTGGTGATAGAGTCTCACATGTCTCCACATCACATCCACAGTGGTGATAGAGCTTCACATGTCCCCATGTTACATCCACAGTGGTGATAGAGCTTCACATGTCCCCATGTTACATCCACAGTTGTGATAGAGCTTCACATGTCCCCCACATCACATCCACAGTGGTGATAGAGCTTTATATGTCCCCACTAGTGTTGAGCAATACCGTCCGATATTTGAAAGTATCAGTATCGGATTGGATCGGCCGATATCCAAAAAATATCGGATATCGCCGATACTGATACAAGTCAATGGGACACAAATATCGGAAAGTAATAGGGAGCGATCCTGGATGGTTCCCAGGATGTGAAGGAGAGGAGACTCTCCTTCAGGCCCTGGGATCCATATTCATGTAAAAAATAAAGAATAAAAATAAAAAATATGGATATACTCACCCTCGGACGGCCCCTGGCTGTCACCGCTGCAAGCGTCTGCCTCCGTTCCTAAGAATGCAGAGTGAAGGACCTTCGATGACGTCGCAGTCTCATGAGCGGTCACGTGAGCGGTCACATGAGTGGTCATGCGACCAATCACAAGACCGCGACGTCATCGCAGGTCCTACATTCACTGCATTCTTAGGAACGGAGGCTGCTGGTTGCACCGCTGAGAGCTAGGGGCCGACGGTGGGTGAGTATATCCATAGTTTTTATTTTTATTCTTTATTTTTTACATGAATATGGATCCCGATTCTGATTTCCGATAACGCAAAAATATCGGAACTCGGTATCGGAATTCCGATACAGCGAATATCGGCCGATACCCGATATTTGCAGTATCAGAATGCTCAACACTAGTCCCCACATCACATCTACAATGGTGATAGAGCATCATATCTCTTCACATCACATCCACAGTGGTGATAGACCTTCACAGGTCTTCACATCACAACCACAGTGGTGATAGAGCTTCACATGTCCCCGACATCACATCCACAGAAGTGATAGCACTTTGCATGTCTCCACATCACATCCACAGTGGTGATAGAGCTTCACATGTCCCCCACATCACATCCACAGTGGTGATAGAGCTTCACATGTCTCCACATCACATCCACAGTGGTGATAGAGCTTCACGTGTTCCCCACATCATGGACACAGTAGTGATAAACCTTTACATATTCTCACATCACATCCACAGTGGTGATAGAGCATCACATGTCCCACCATTAAGCCTGACATATGAGTACTGTGAAGAGTCTATATTGATGGGTGTGTGTGTAAGTATATATCTACATATATACCACATAATACACTTCAGCTGCTGCAGAACTTCAGTCTATTGTTATGTATATCTACATATTTACCTAATAATATAACTCAGCTGCTACAGTACCTTAGCATATAGTGATGTGTGTGGATGGATGGATACGGGAAGGAGAAAGGTAGGGATGGATGAATGGATGGATGAGGGATGTATGGATGGGTGGATGAGGGACGGAAGGATACACACAGCACATCATACACACCTATGTAGAAGATTTTTCCATCCTGGTTAGTCCAATCAGCTGAGTCATTCCCCTGCTGCCTCGCACTGTGTGCGGCACGGGAAGACTGGATCAGTAGGCAGGAGGGAGAGGTCTGGCAGAGACTGGGGGTGGTTATGACCAATCTCTGCAAGACAGGAAAACTTGTGGAGTGAGTAGTTCCTCCAGAATCAGGAGACAGCTGCTCACCAGACTAAGTGTGATATATAGGACAGCATGCAGAATGCTCACAGGGAATATATTACAAACGGTAAGCATTTTGCATCCTAGGTACACAGACAAATTATACAAAAAGCATGGGCAACTCCTTTAAATGTGTTGCAGCCTCTGTGGCCTTTCAGAAAGGTGTGCATATACCGACAGATAATGTGACACTTAGATTGTACACAGGTGGACTTCCTTTCACTAAGCATGTGACTTATGAAGGTAATTACTTGCCCCCCAAATTTTTAGGGGCCTCATTGCAAAAGGGGTGGATACATATGTATAGGTCAATTTTTTGTTATTTGATTTCATAAATTTAATATATTTTTCTCACTTCTCCAATTTAGACTATTTAGTGCTGATGCATCACACACAAATTTGATTAGAAAAATATTTAAACACCGGTTGTAATGTAAAAAAAGGTAAAAAGGTAAAAAGCCAATGGGGTGAATACTTTCACAAGCCACTGTAGATATGCGTTTGAGACATAATCCAAATCTGTCCGTAATTACTGCCCTTATGCCTTGAACCCTGACTGGGTAAGAAAACTACCAATAAGAGATATTTTATAGGAAATCCAGTATATTCATTTTTCCCAAGTTTTTATACTGCATACATGCATGTTAAGTAAACAAAGTAAACAGCAATGTAACCAGTAATTATATATAGCTCTGCTTTACTGCACCTGCATAATGCAAAGAAATGAAAAGGAAGTATTTTTCCAATCAATAAACATTGAGACAATGATGCTGGGATTAATTATTACCTACAGAGCTTTCATTTTCTGTATACTGAAGAGCTGCAAACAATTCCTATGTTTAACCCAACAGCAAACGTATATTAATTTTGTTTAGCTTCTTCATGAATATAGCCAAATACAGAACACAGCGTTATGCTTCTGAAGTGTTTGGATTTATCTACCTTGTTGGGGTCCTGCTAAGTATGTGTTATTTAGCAATATATTAATAAATACTTATTTAAGAATAACTTGCCACGTTTAGAACTACAGTGAATAATATGAGTTATTTAAATAGTTGGCATAGCAACTGATCATTATTCATATTTTTTTTATTTTTGTGAAGGTTAAATTGTAGATATTATTTCCAATGCGGCTTAGTATAAATTATACTGCATGTATATGTTAGCATAGAGAAAACGTACATAATGAAACTTAAAAAAAATGAAATATTGTAACATTTACGGATACTGCTCTAAGAATAATCTCCAATGATCATCACATCAGAGGGAGCCATATTCTTGGTCAGTATAATGGAAGAAGCAAATACATTCCCAACAGGATGCTATTCCTGTAAGAATACCTGTTTTTGGAGATTGCATATAGCGTAAGAGCCAGGGAGCACAGAAGCCAAATAGATGTACTGGAGATTAAGAAAGGTGAGTTACGTTCTTGTGGACCTGGCGCAGAGTATTGGATTTGTCTGGATACATCACTACTAGTGTTGAGCGATACCTTCCGATATGCAAAGGTATCGGTATCGGATTGGATCGGCCAATATCCAAAAAATATCGGATATCGCCTATACAGATACCCGATACCAATGCATATCAATGGGACACAAAATATCGGAATGGTTCCCAGGGTCTGAAGGAGAGGAAACTCTCCTTCAGGCCCTGGGATCCATCTTCATGTATAAAATAATGAATAAAAATAAAAAATATTGATATACTCACCCCTCCGACGGCCCCGGCTCTCACCGGTCCAAGCGTCTGCCTCCGTTCCTAAGAATGCAGAGTGAAGGACCTTTGATGACGTCACGGCTTGTGATTGGTCGCGTGACCGCTCATGTAACGCTCACGCGACCAATCACAAGCCGCGACGTCATTGCAGGTCCTTCACTCACTGCATTCTTAGGAACGGAGGTAGATGCTTGCAGCGGTGAGGTCCAGGGGCCGTCCGAGGGCGAGTATATCCATATTTTTTATTTTTATTATTTATTTTTTACATGAATATGGATCCCAGGGCCTGAAGGAGAGTCTCCTCTCCTCCAGACCCTGGGAACCATACGCACCGCACACTTCCGATTCCGATTTCCGATATCGCAAAAATATCGGAACTCGGTATCGGAATTCCAATACATGAAATATCGGCCGATACCCGATATTTGCAGTATCGGAATGCTCAACACTAATTACTACCAATGGAAAGTAGAGCTTAAAAAAGCCCAGGAACGGACAAGACAATGTGGTTCTCTAAAAATAATAGCAGAAATGGTGGCTTGCAGATATAATTCAATCGATTCAATTTATTTTCGCAAGTCTCGGCAAATTCGATTGATTTGATGCGATTCGATTTGAGTGAATCACCAAAAAGATGCCCGCTGACTTTATGCATATTGCAGAAGGTTGCATCAGTCACAGCAGGACATAACCTCAGGCAATACATTTGAAAAAACTGACCGTCACATCCAAACATAGATCAAGTGTGAACAGGTGCTGAACCTTAGAGTCACCAACTCCTATACAGTCAAGCAAAAAAGGCAGCACACTGCAGCGCTAACACATGAAAAAATGAAACACAGAAATTGAACTGCATTACTGCACTAAAAATATGAAAAATGAGAGTGTTTAGCGCATAAAAAAGGCCAATTTTATGTGTACCTGGTAGCCACTTTACGGCATCTCTCTTATACCAGGTCCTGCGCTATCCTTCCTCGCTGAGAATAAACGTCTCCATGTGAATGGGCACCTATGAGAATTCTTAGGAACGGAGGCAGATGCTTGCAGCGGTGAGGTCCAGGGGCCGTCCGAGGGCGAGTATATCCATATTTTTTATTTTTATTATTTATTTTTTACATGAATATGGATCACAGGACCTGAAGGAGAGTCTCCTCTCCTCCAGACCCTGGGAACCATACGCACCGCACACTTCCGATTCCGATTTCCGATATCGCAAAAATATCGGAACTCGGTATCGGAATTCCGATACAGCAAATATCGGCCGATACCCGATATTTGCAGTATCGGAATGCTCAACACTAATTACTACCAATGGAAAGTAGAGCTTAAAAAAGCCCAGGAACGGACAAGGCAATGTGGTTCTCTAAAAATAATAGCAGAAATGGTGGCTTGCAGATATAATTCAATTGATTCAATTTATTTTCGCAAGTCTCGGCAAATTCGATTGATTTGATGCGATTCGATTTGAGTGAATCACCAAAAAGATGCCCGCTGACTTTATGCATATTGCAGAAGGTTGCATCAGTCACAGCAGGACATAACCTCAGGCAAGACTGCACAGGCTTCCCTTAATGACTTGCTACTATCACATTATGAGCTCGCTCACATGAGTGTATAACACGGCCAAGTGCTATCTGATGTTTTATCAGATAGCACTCGGACCAATGTTAAAGGGAAGGTACCGCGTTTGTAGATCATTAATAAATCACTTTAATGTAGCATAACATGCTGCTATAACCAAGTTTTAAATGCATGTTAAACAGATTTTGTGTGTCATATGAGTTTAAAGAAGGCACTGGGGGCTGACATCTTGGTTTCACAGCAGTTCACGACACTATCAGTGTCATTTTACGGCACCCCATGGACATAGGAGATAATAGACCGGGGCTGACCCTATCTATAACATTGCAGCAACATTAGCAGTGAGCTGGGCACACCTCTGTGGGCTGCACAATTCACTGCTGTAGGTGTGACTGGCCTCCATTTTATTATAGCCCAGTGCTATCTGCCGAGCTCCACTTACTCTATTACAGGAGAGAAGCACGTCCTGAGCGGACATCCCCTGCTCTCACATGCTGCCCTCCCTGTGTGCTTCTCCTGCTCTGTCTCCGCCTCCTCACACACAGTCAGGGAGATCTCTGGTAAGCTGCATTCACAGCCTGCAGAGAGGGAGCTGACACCTGGAGAGAGAGCAGGAGAGCTGACAGGACAGGGATTAAGGTGGGGGAAGGGGGGATGGCAAGAGTGTTAGTCACAAAACAGGAGAGACATAGCATGCACACAATATAGCATAGCATGCTCAATATGTGTCTCACTCATCATTCTACATGTCTCTCTCCCATCAGTCTTTCTCAGCCATACCAATGTATCTCTCCCCTCCCTCCACATTGCCTGGCCATTCACTGCAGACCTGGATCTCCTTCTTATCTTACTGAGGGATGAGTCACAGACAGCTCTGCTCAGATAATACTGCTCCATACATAAACACCACATGTCTTCACTTTTCCTCCAGTCCACCATGCTGCTGAGCCCACTGTGTTCTGCTCTTTTGAAAACTCTAGCTGTGTTTCTGATGCAGTAACTGCTGGTGATAGCAGATCACAGGGCAGTCACACACAAAATGGCTCTGCCCTGTGATGCTGCTCTTCATTCTGCCCTAGGGATATTAGACCACCCAAAAGGGGAGGGAAATGGTGATGTCAGCAGTTACTGCCCCAATTTTCCAGCTAACAGTAAAGCTGGTAAGTCTTACTATAGCTGCTTGAGGTCTAAAACGGAAAATGCTCCCTCTAGTGGTCAATATATATATATTTGTAAGAAAATATATAATATTTTTCATATAGAAATGTTTGCAAACAGTGCAAACATTGCATTAATACATTTTATTTACTATTTTAAGCTTAATTTCACAAAAAAACAAACTACAAAAAAACTGGTGGCACCTTCCCTTTAAGCTGTGGGGCAGTGAAGATCTGCGATTATTTTTTCATGCCGATTCAACATGAAATTATGTTCTCTGTTTTCTTCACACCTGTGCTCGCATGAGAGAAGTGGATCACACTAAGATGACACTTGGGTCAAACTCTGACAGAGTTTGAGCGGAGCGTCATTAACATAATCGAGCCTATTCTCTCGCATGAGAGAATTATCGCTCATGTGAACTCGGCCTCTATGATGTATCACAGCCAATAAGGGTGGACTCTCATTATTGGTATAAATACCTATTCAGGGAATCCAGCAGTCATTTTAGGATACTGGAAATTTGTCAGACTTCACAGCTCAGCACTAGAGATCGGAAGAAAGCCCTAAAACATTGGACAAATATCCCAGACAGTAATATGTAAAATAACAGTTGCAATTAGTGTCAGTGTGATTGATTAGTGATATGGTTTAGCTGGCATTTGTCCTGCCAGCTAAACCATATCACTAATCAATACTTTTTTTAATTAATTCTAAATGTACTAAAAAGCAGAAGCAAGACAGCAGAGTAAGTTTTACTGAAAAATAATCCAAATGTAGCTTACCATGGGGAAGGCTGCGGTGGAGTGGGGTAACTTTTTTATTTCTCTGCTGACAGAGCTGTATGATGGCCTGTTTTTTTGCGAGACAAGATGATGGTTTCAACAATGCCATTTTATTTACCGTATATACTGGAGTATAAGCCAACCCGAGTATAAGCCAACCCCCCTAATTTTGCCACAAAAAACTGGGAAAACTTATTGACTCGAGTATAAGCCTAGGGTGGAAAATGCAGCAGCTACCAGTGAATTTCAAAAATAAAAATAGATGCTCCATACCATTCATTATGGCCCCATAGATGCTCCATATAAAGCTGTGCCACATATATAATGCTCTGCACCGTTCATTATGGCCCCATAGATGCTCCACATAAAGCTGTGCCACATATAATGCTCTGCACCATTCAGTATGGTCCCATAGATGCTCCACATAAAGCTGTGCCATATATGATGCTCTGCATCATTCAGTATGGCCCCATAGATGCTCCACATAAAGCTGTGCCATATATAATGCTCTGCACCATTCAGTATGGCTCCATAGATGCTCCATATAAAGCTGTGCCATATATAAAGCTCTGCACCGTTCATTATGGCCCCATAGATGCTCCATATAAATCTGTGCAATATATAATGCTGCTGCTGCTGCAATTAAAAAAAAATGACATACTCACCTCTCTTGCTGCCCGCAGCTCCTCAGCGTCCCGTCTTGACGTCTCTCCGCACTGACTGTTCAGGCAGAGGGCGGCGCGCACACTAGTACGTCATCGCGCCCTCTGACCTGAACAGTCAGAGCAAGAGGACGCGGAAGACAGAGCGGCGCCCAGCGTGTGGAACGTGGACAGATAACTATGACATACTTACCTGCTCCCGGCGTCCCTGGCTCCTTATCCCAGACTGCTGGTCTCCGGGTGCCGCAGCCTATTCCTCTGTCAGCGGTCACCGTTACCGTCATTAGAGGAATGAATATGCGGCTCCACCCCTATGGGAGTGGAGTCCATATTCATAACTTTAATGAGCAGTCCCATGTGACCGCTGAACAGGGGAAGAGCTGCGGCACCGAAGACCGTGGTACAGGCAGGGGGAGCGCCAGGAGCGCCGGGACTAGGTGAGTATGCGACAGTCCTCTCTCCCCCTCACCCGCCGACCCCACCGCCGATCATGACTCGAATATAAGCCGAGAGGGGCAATTTCAGCCAAAAATTTGGGCTGAAAATCTCGGCTTATACTCGAGTATATACGGTATATTTGTCTTTCTTATTGCGTTTCATTCCTTTTTTTTAGCGTTCTGTGCCTACATGATCACCATGAAGTAAATTTACATAATTTGGTGGCCATGTCTGACATATCCTTACATCAAATGTAGTGAAGGGGTTAACAAACCTGTCCGGTGGTCAAAGACATTAATTTTTAAAGTTATTAAAGCTAGAAACTGTTATATATGTATATACACCTCCCAAACCTTGACTAACCCGGCAGGAAAAAGATGGTAATTTTCACAAACTGTACTTGGGATATCTGGTAGTGCGCATGTGTCCTTTTATGCTTTTAGTATTTCTAATATTAATTTGCTAATTTAGATTAAAAAACAGATTATAGTATATTTTGCTTTATACCGTAAAATTATTTTTCACATTTTCCAACAAAGAAAACTATGTGTTTAAGCAGCTGTTTCCTAAGTGGTAGGAGAATTGACACAGAGCTACTGAAATTTAATGTTACTGCTTTGTACTGTAGAAGCAGCTGTTACAATAAACTACTAAAGTATAAAAACACATTGTAGTATAACTATACCTTCCATATATAATATATAATTTTCTGAGTTTAAAACTAAAAAAAACAGTGTATAGACCTATCTTGGCAGTCATCCAAGGCTTGGGACCTGACTATCTTTCCCAGAGAATAAAAGTTTAGGAAACAAAATGTTATCAAATACAGACTACATTCAGATGACACATTTAGTTTGTACACAGTCAAGTAAATAAAAGGCAAATTTAATAAGAATTATCAATACTAGACATTCTTACTTATGTCAAAAGTATCACGCAGTTCAAAAGTGAAGAGAACGGATGAAAACCATGCTTCTTTGACAGCTGACTAATTTGAAATGCAGAATCGAAGGTGCAATAAAGCAGATTTGTCCCAGAAATTTAGGCGCTATATGAATTAAAGAGAAAATGGGTGTTGAATGCAAAACCACAGATTTTGCCCAAAGGATCTTAAATAATTGAAGTGACAGTGCCCAAAGAGTCGCTCTTAAAGTGGCAGCAATTAAATAGTTGCTAAGGTGGGGCAACCTCATAAGTCACTGTAAAGTCTGTAATTATTGCAACAGCTGTTGCAGAACTAACTGGGGCCTCATTTAGGAGAAATTTCTGACAGTAAGATTGTTCTGGCTGCCTACAGCAACCAGGGTGCAGCTTTCAGCATTGCAGCGCTGAGGTAAAGGGAAAGCTGGGCTCTGTTTGGTTGCTATAGACAGTAGAACAGCCTGATTGCGAGGCAGTTTTCATAACAAATTTTGAACTCTGAAAACGTCAACTTCAGGGTGAATTGCATTTATGCCCTTTTTAAAGTCTATATGTGTATGCCTGTTTTTCTAATGCTCATCATTGTGTATGAAGTTTGAGATTTCTTTTTTTTTTTCTGATTCATCAATTGCGACTTATTAAAAAGTTTAAAAAAAAATGGGATAAATGTATTTCAGTACCCCATTGGGGGTGACTTTTAAGTATGCTAGTAATTTTATTGCAACTTTTGTGTCATTTTGCAATATATGCAACTTTTTGCACTAAAAAAGCTGCATAAAGTTATAGACAAAAAAGACCATTTTAAAATTCATGAACCCTGTGCATCATTTTGAAGAATTTGGCACAAAAAAATGTCAGCAAAAAAGTACCTTAAACGCAAATGATGAATATGAGTCTTAGAATATATACATATATGGGGGCACCACAGATATATAATTTTGGGATCCACCCAGAGCCTTAGAATATGAAGATACAAAGAAGAAAAAAGAAAACAGCAAAGGCCATAAAGAAAATGGGGATCACCAAACAGCAGGAATGTATGCAAAAAAATCACATTATTTTATTAAGGTATAACACAGGAAAACAATTTAAAAACATTTAAAAACAGTAAATGCCCAAAATAGGGCCACATACCTGAAAACAAATATAGGGGGAATAATGTGTGAATAGGTGTACACCTGGTCCCAAAGATCCTATATGGACAGCATATTGATAAACGAATATGGTATAAAAACCACACACATGAGCATAGTGGGAACCATAAATAGAAACAAGGTGCTATATATATATATATAAATACGTGCAAACACAGCAGCAAATATGGCAACAATAGGAGGTGTGCCAATAGTATTTAAGAGCACCCAAATATATACACAGGTATAACCCACAAGCATATACATATGCATCAATAGACAAATAATCCTATTTCCAAGAAGGTACATAAGAAAAAAGATTCAACCATCATTAATTATCACACAGCTATAGCAAGCTGACATGAACAAAGAGTCTATCACTCTGAGTGGTCCAGCTGCTCATATACAGACCAGGTGAAAAAGTAGCACACCAAACTCTCCCCCATAGACAAGAAGGTCAGATAGCCCTCAGATATCCACAAGTATGTAGCAAAGTGAAAACCCGACGCGTGTCGCCATCAGAATGGCTTCATCAGGGGTACATAATAAAATAATGTGATTTTTTTGCATACATTCCTGCTGTTTGGTGATCCCCATTTTCTTTATGGCCTTTGCTGTTTTCTTTTTTCTTCTTTGAATATGAGTCTTAGTATTTTCTTTATAATTTTTCTGTTCTTTAGGATCTTCTTGGAGCTTTTGCTGTATGAAATACATCAACAACTGTGTGAAACTGGCCTGTAAGTCATATAAATACATAGATAATAGAAATTTAAGGGCTTCTTGATTTTCACTCATGTTTTCTGAAAAAAATCTGGTTACTGCTTTAATCTGTTTAACACTGCATTTCTCTGCAGTTCATTTCCTAAAGCAATGCCATGCTATGATGTGTCTAAAAAAAAGTAACACTGATTTTGAGAGTATTGCTATAATAAATAGATTCTGCCAAAAGAGTGCATAGCATAGAGATCACTTTTGCTGCTGCTTCCAGCCCATCCCAGGTTGATTTTGTCCATATTTAAATAAGTAGCCCAAACATGCATAGGCCACTAAAGACCACATAACATTTGCTAACAAAATGTAAAAAGTTAGCAACAATTGGGGCAAACTGTCTTGTCACAGTCAGTCAGGAGAGTGGTGGTGTTAAGCAAGACTCAAAAGTGGCAGCCTCCATCATCTGTCCACCAGTGCAATTGTAATCTCTGCTCCTTACTTATGTTATAAAATACCCTGTTACAGCCAGCAGAATTGGATGATCATCACATCATGTAGGTACATTAAAAAAGGCTAAATCAAATATACTATTTTGGTATATATCTTAAAATGGATAATCAGACTTCACAATGTGAACTGTATGCATAAATTCAATAGATCTCTTACAGCAGGCGAATGCTTACAGTTGTTTGATAAAGTGTTTGCCCCCTACCTGATTTCCTTCTCTTTTGCATGTTTGTCACACTTAAATGTTTCAGATCACTAAACAAATTTAAAAGGAACCTGTCATGTCCTTTTTAGCATTTAAACTTTCTCGAGTGCTTTGATAGTTATGCAATGTGCATCATTAACACGTTTTCTTAATTAAAAAGGGTGTCTAATCATATGCATAAATCACTTTATATAGTTAGATCATACTTGCTGATTTAGTCATAGGGGAGTGCTTAATTACATTGTCATGGTTGTCGCCACCCATGCAATTTGATTGATATTCCCAGGGTTCTGCAGATGTCACTCCGCTTTAAAAAATCCTGTGCTTGCGCAGTGTGTATCGTGGGGTCACATTTGCGCAATTTTCATTGGGTAGCCTTACATTCTCGATGATGAGTAGCTTCCGGGGCAAGCGCACTGAAGCTGTTTGTTGCACCCAGTTTCACTATGTGCAGCCAGAATCGCTTGTCACGGCGCAAGCCCAGTGAGCCACTCATCACGGCGCATGCGTGGCTCCCTAATCAACACTGCCCAAGTGCCGGATTTTTCAAAGCGGATTTGAGTGAAGTCGGCGCAACCCTGGGAACATTATTCAAAATGCATGGGTGGCGACAATTGTGACTGAATGAAAAGAAGCACACCCCTATGACAAAATCAGCAACTACAATCTAACTTTATAAAGTGCATTTTGCACATGATTAGACCGCCATTTTTAATTAAAAAATGTGTTAGTGATGGACATTGCATCACTAATAACACACTGGGGACAGTTTATATGATAAAAAGGACATGGCAGGTTCACTTAAAATATTAGACAGAGATAATGCTAGTAAACACAAAATGCAGTTTTTAAATGAAGGACTTCATTTTTAAGGGAAAAATAAATCCAAACCTGCAGGGCCCTGTGTGATTAAGTGATTGCAACCACACCCCCACCCTTGAAACATAAATTGCCTGGGGTTTATCACATCTTTGGGAAGCTGATTTAAAATTCCCTAGTCACACCCTGGCCTGATTATGATCACACTTGTTCTCAATCAAGAAATCACTTTAATAGGACATGCCTAATAAACTGAAGTAGACCAAAATATTTTCAAAAGATAGACATCATACCATGATCCAAAGAAATTCTGGAACAAATGAGAAACAAAGTAAATGTGATCTATCAGTCTAGATATTGTTATAATGCCATTTCTAAAGCTTTTTGATGCCTGTGAACCACAGCAAAAGCCATTATTCACAAATGGCAAAAACATTCATAGTGGTAAACCTTCACAAGAGTGTCTGGCTGACCAAAGTTACCCAAAGAATGAATCATCCAAGACTCCACAACAACACCCAAAGAACTGCAGGCCTCACTTGCCTCAGTTAAGCTTAATGTTCATGACTCCACCATAAGAAAGAGACTGGGAAAAAATGGTTTGCATGATAGAGTTCCAAGACAAAAACCACTACTGAGCAATAAGAACATAAATTCTCATCTCAGTTTTGTCAGAAATCATCTTGATGTTCCCTAAGACTTTTGGGAGAATACTCTGTGAACTGACAACAGAGAAGTTGAACTCTTAGAAAGGTGTGTGTAACATTACATTTGATGTAGAAGCAACACAGCATGTCAGAAAAGGAACATCACACAAATAGTAAAACATGGTGGTGGTAGTGTGATGGACTGGGGATGTTTTGCTGTTTCAGGACCTGGAAGTCATGCTGTGGTAAATGGAACCATGAATTCTGCTGTGTATCAAAAAATCCTGAAGCAGAATGTCCGGCCATCTGTTCGTGACCTCAAGCTGAAGCACACTTGAGTTATGCAGCAGGACAATGATCCAAAACACACCAGCAAATCCACAACTGAAATGCTTAATAAAAACAAAATTAACACTAAAGTGGGCTAATCAAAGTCCTGGCGATAGATTGAAAACACTCATGAGTCTCCTGATTCTTTAGCTCATAGAAATAAATATTTTAATAACAGGATTTTGCAGCAATTTGATCACTGAAATTAAAAATAAACACATTAACCTCATAAGGTCTAAGATATCTATTTATTAGTCTATGCAGTTTGTATTTTGAAATCTGGTCACAGAACTGTTGTGAGCTAAATTCTAAGTTTTTGGTATATGAGATCACTAAAGTAAAATATCCTGGGTTTAATGGTAGGGATATTGATTTGCTTAAATTGATGGACTACATGGATTGTGGTCTTTGCAATAAATGAACAACTAACTGTGTTCTCGCAGTCAAGCAAAACAGATAATTTCTATTCTTCTGCACTTTGCCCTACTGACATTCAAACCTCAGCGCTTTTGTTTGAATGCACAAAATAAATTCAAAAAAATAAGATAAATGATAGTCAAAATGAATGGACACAAAACAATATGTTGGATAATATAAGTGACTAATATTAATAACTTATTATTATTATTATTATTAACCTTTAATATCAAGGTTTTCCAAAACCCTTTACAGACTGTATGTGTACAAATGTAAGCAGGCATTATAGAGCAACAAACTAAGTACCTTATAAGCTTACAATCTATGAGGAAATAGGGATGGCTCAAAGGGGGGAAACAGTTTATTTTGTATGATAATTATCTCTAAGAAAAAAGCATGCACATGTAAAGCTGCATACGCCAATTACCCAGCCAGTATCTATAGATACACATACATGAAGTGAATTAGGGTGTATGGAGTGTAGGGTTTAATGTTGAGGCAAGGTATATTGTAGAAGGAACATTGTAGAAGGGGCAGGGTAAATGAAGAACACTTATTTGAGAATATTGAATAAAATCCATTTTAGGGCATGTTTAAAGTTGTTGATGTTCAAAATTAATGTGAATGTCTGAGGTAGTGAATTCCAGAGAAATAATGCAGTACAAAATACACACGTGGTCAAAATTGTTAGTACCCCTCGTTTAATGACAGAAAAACCCACAATGGTCACAGAAATAACTTGAATCTGACTAAAGTATTAATAAATAAAAGATCTATGAAAATGAACAAATGAAAGTCAGACATTGCTTTTAAACCATGCTTCCACAGAATTAAAAAAATAAATAAAACTCATGAAATAGGCCTGGGCAGAACTGATGGCACCCCTGAAAATAATGTGACAAAAGGGACATGTTAAATCAAGGTGTATCCACTAGCTAGCATCACAGGTGTCTACAATCTTGGAATCAGTGAGTGGGCCAATATATAGGGCTACAGATACTCACTGTGCTGTTTGGTGACATGGTGTGATTCACACTCATAAATGGACCAGAGGAAGCGAAGGAAAGATTTGTCTCAGGAGTAGTGTTGAGCATTCCGATACCGCAAGTATCGGGTATCGGCCGATACTTGCGGTATCGGAATTCCGATACCGGGATTCCGATACTTGCCGCGTATCGGATACCGGAATCGGAAGTTCCCAGATTCAAAATGCACAAATTCAGCCAATGAGAATGATTCCAAGTGTGGGCACATCCTGTTTAGCATGGAGGGCATGAAACTACTGGCAAGGCTGTGATTGGCTGCTGAAATGATGTCATGATGCAGTTTAACTTCTTCCCGACATTTGACGTACTATCCCGTCGAGGTGGGGTGGGCCCCCATGACCGCCGACGGGATAGTACGTCATACGCGATCGGCCGCGCTCACAGGGGGAGCGCAGCCGATCGCGGCCGGGTGTCGGCTGCATATCGCAGCTGACATCCGGCACTATGTGCCAGGAGCGGTCACGGACCGCCCCCGGCACATTAACCCCCGGCACACCGCGATCAAACATGATCGCGGTGTACCGGCGGTACAGGGAAGCATCGCGCAGGGAGGGGGCTCCCTGCGGGCTTCCCTGAGACGATCGGTACAAGGTGATGTACTCACCTCGTACCGAACGTCTTCTCCCTGCAGGCCCCGGATCCAAAATGGCCGAGGGGCTGTATCCGGGTCCTGCAGGGAGCACTTCCGGGTCGGAGCAGGCTGCAGATGAAAGCTGCAGCCTGCTCCGATGAAAGTATGATCGCCGATCTGATAGAGTGCTGTGCACACTATCAGATCTGCGATCTGTGATGTCCCCCCCTGGGACAAAGTAAAAAAGTAAAAAAAAAAAATTCCACATGTGTAAAAAAAAAAAAAAAAAAATTCCTAAATAAATAATAATAAAAAAAAAATATTATTCCCATAAATACATTTCTTTATCTAAAAAAAACAAACAAAAACAATAAAAGTACACATATTTAGTATCTCCGCGTCCGTAACGACCCAACCTATAAAACTGGCCCACTAGTTAACCCCTTCAGTAAACACCGTAAGAAAAAAAAAAAAAAAACGAGGCAAAAAACAACGCTTTATTACCATACCGCCGAACAAAAAGTGGAATAACACGCGATCAAAAAGACGGATATAAATAACCATGTTACCGCTGAAAACGTCATCTTGTCCCGCAAAAAACGAGCTGCCATACAGCATCATCAGCAAAAAAATAAAAAAGTTATAGTCCTCAGAATAAAGCGATGCCAAAATAATTATTTTTTCTATAAAATAGTTTTTATCGTATAAAAGCGTCAAAACATAAAAAAATGATATAAATGAGATATCGCTGTAATCGTACTGACCCGACGAATAAAACTGCTTTATCAATTTTACCAAGCGCAGAACGGTATAAACGCCTCTCCCAAAAGAAATTCATGAATAGCTGGTTTTTGGTTATTCTGCCTCACAAAAATCGGAATAAAAAGTGATAAAAAATGGTCACGTGTCCGAAAATGTTACCAATAAAAACGTCAACTCGTCCCGCAAAAAACAAGACCTCACATGACTCTGTGGACCAAAATGTGGAAAAATTATGTCTCAAAATGTGGAGACGCAAAAACTTTTTTGCAATAAAAAGCGTCTTTTAGTCTGGTTTCACACTTGCGTTTTTATCTGCATGCGTTTTTTAAAAAAACCACATGTGTGAAAAAATGCATGTAAACGCGGTAAAACGCATGCGTTTTTATAGAAAAACACAAGAAAACAAGAAAAAAACAAAAAACCCTAACCCTACCCCTAACCCTACCCCTAACCTGAAATACGTGGCACTGAAATATGTGGCACTGAAATATACGTTTATATACGTATATACGTATATAAGTGCCACAATATTTCAGTGGCCACGTATATAAGTGCCACGTATTTAAGTGCCACGTATTTAAGTGCAACGTATTTCAGTGCCACGTATTTACGTGCCACGTATTTACGTGCCACGTATTTTTCAGTGCCTGAAATACGTGGCACTGAAATACGTGGCACTGAAATATCGTGGCACTGAAATATCGTGGCACTGAAGTATTTACGTGCCACGTATTTTTCAGTGCCTGAAATACGTGGCACTGAAATACGTGGCACTGAAATACGTGGCACTGAAATATCGTGGCACTGAAATATCGTGGCACTGAAATACGTGGCACTGAAATACGTGGCACTTAAATACGTGGCACTTAAATACGTGGCACTTAAATACGTGGCACTTATATACGTGGCACTTATATACGTGGCACTTATGACTGTCAGAAAATGTTCAGTAAACGGTTAGGGGTGAGGTTAGGGGTAGGGTTTCAGGTAGAATTGGGGAGTTTCCACTGTTCAGGCACATCAGGGGCTCTCCAAACGCGACATGGCGTCCAATCTCAATTCCAGCCAATTCTGCGTTGAAAAAGTAAAACAGTGCTCCTTCCCTTCCGAGCTCTCCCGTGCGTCCAAAAAGGGGTTTACCCCAACATATGGGGTATCAGTGTACTAGGGACAAATTGAACAACAACTTCTGGGGTCCAAGTTCTCTTGTTATCCTTGGGAAAATAAAAATTTGGGGGGCTAAAAATCATTTTTGTGGGAAAAAAAATATGTTTTATTTTCACGGCTCTGCGTTGTAAACTGTAGTGAAACACTTGGGGGTTCAAAGTTCTCACAACACATCTAGATAAGTTCCTTGGGAGGTCTAGTTTCCAATATGGGGTCACTTGTGGGGGGTTTGTACTATTTGGGTACATCAGGGGCTCTGCAAATGCAACGTGACGCCTGCAGACCAATCCATTTAAGTCTGCATTCCAAATGGCGCTCCTTCCCTTCCGAGCTCTGTCATGCGCCCAAACAGTGGTTCCCCCCCACATAGGGGGTATCAGCGTACTCAGGACAAATTGGACAACAACTTTTAGGGTCAAATTTATCCTGATACCCTTGTGAAAATACAAAACTGGGGGCTAAAAAATCATTTTTGTGAAAAAAAAAAAAATTATTTTCACGGCTCTGCGTTATAAACTGTAGTGAAACACTTGGGGGTTCAAAGTTCTCACAACACATCTAGATAAGTTCCTTGGGGGGTCTAGTTTCCAATATGGGGTCACTTGTGGGGGGTTTGTACTGTTTGGGTACATCAGGGGCTCTGCAAATGCAACGTGACGCCTGCAGACCAATCCATTTAAGTCTGCATTCCAAATGGCGCTCCTTCCCTTCCGAGCTCTGTCATGCGCCCAAACAGTGGTTCCCCCCCACATAGGGGGTATCAACGTACTCAGGACAAATTGGACAACAACTTTAAGGGTCCAATTTATCCTGATACCCTTGTGAAAATACAAAACTGGGGGCTAAAAAATCATTTTTGTGAAAAAAAAAAATAATTTTTATTTTCACGGCTCTGCGTTATAAACTGTAGTGAAACACTTGGGGGTTCAAAGTTCTCACAACACATCTAGATAAGTTCCTTGGGGGGTCTAGTTTCCAATATGGGGTCACTTGTGGGGGGTTTGTACTGTTTGGGTACATCAGGGGCTCTGCAAATGCAACGTGACGCCTGCAGACCAATCCATTTAAGTCTGCATTCCAAATGGCGCTCCTTCCCTTCCGAGCTCTGTCATGCGCCCAAACAGTGGTCCCCCCCCACAAATGGGGTATCAGCGTACTCCAGACAAATTGGACAACAACTTTTGGGGTCCAATTTATCCTGATACCCTTGTGAAAATACAAAACTGGGGGCTAAAAAATCATTTTTGTGAAAAAAAAAATAATTTTTATTTTCACGGCTCTGCGTTATAAACTGTAGTGAAACACTTGGGGGTTCAAAGTTCTCACAACACATCTAGATAAGTTCCTTGGGGGGTCTAGTTTCCAATATGGGGTCACTTGTGGGGGGTTTGTACTGTTTGGGTACATCAGGGGCTCTGCAAATGCAACGTGACGCCTGCAGACCAATCCATTTAAGTCTGCATTCCAAATGGCGCTCCTTCCCTTCCGAGCTCTGTCATGCGCCCAAACAGTGGTTCCCCCCCACATAGGGGGTATCAGCGTACTCAGGACAAATTGGAAAACAACTTTTAGGGTCCAATTTATCCTGATACCCTTGTGAAAATACAAAACTGGGGGCTAAAAAATCATTTTTGTGAAAAAAAAAATAATTTTTATTTTCACGGCTCTGCGTTATAAACTGTAGTGAAACACTTGGGGGTTCAAAGTTCTCACAACACATCTAGATAAGTTCCTTGGGGGGTCTAGTTTCCAATATGGGGTCACTTGTGGGGGGTTTGTACTGTTTGGGTACATCAGGGGCTCTGCAAATGCAACGTGACGCCTGCAGACCAATCCATTTAAGTCTGCATTCCAAATGGCGCTCCTTCCCTTCCGAGCTCTGTCATGCGCCCAAACAGTGGTCCCCCCCCACAAATGGGGTATCAGCGTACTCCAGACAAATTGGACAACAACTTTTGGGGTCCAATTTATCCTGATACCCTTGTGAAAATACAAAACTGGGGGCTAAAAAATCATTTTTGTGAAAAAAAAAATAATTTTTATTTTCACGGCTCTGCATTATAAACTGTAGTGAAACACTTGGGGGTTCAAAGCTCTCAAAACACATCTAGATAAGTTTCTTAGGGGGTCTACTTTCCAAAATGGTGTCACTTGTGGGGGGGTTTAATGTTTAGGCACATCAGGGGCTCTCCAAACGCAACATGGCATCCCATCTTAATTCCAGTCAATTTTGCATTGAAAAGTAAAATAGCGCTTCTTCCCTTCTGAGCTCTGCTATGCGCCCAAACAATGGTTTACACCCACATATGGGGTATCGTCGTACTCAGGACAAATTGCACAACAACTTTTGTGGTCTAATTTCTTCTCTTACCCTTGGGGAAATAAAAAATTGGGGGTGAAAAGATCATTTTTGTGAAAAAATATGATTTTTTATTTTTACGGCTCTGCATTATAAACTTCTGTAAAGCACTTGTTGGGTCAAAGTGCTCACCACACATCTAGATAAGTTCCTTAGAGGGTCTACTTTCCAAAATGGTGTCACTTGTTAGGGGTTTCAATGTTTAGGCACATCAAGGGCTCTCTAAATGCAACATGGCGTCCCATCTCAATTCCAGTCAATTTTGCATTGAAAAGTCAAATGGCGCTCCTTCCCTTCCGAGCTCTGCCCTGCGCCCAAACAATGGTTTACACCCACATATGGGGTATCAGCGTACTCAGGACAAATTGCACAACAATTTTTGGGGTCCAATTTCTTCTCTCACCCTTGGGAAAATAAAAAATTGGGGGTGAAAAGATCATTTTTGTGAAAAAATATGATTTTTTATTTTTACGGCTCTGCATTATAAACTTCTGTAAAGCACTTGTTCGGTCAAAGTGCTCACCACACATCTAGATAAGTTCCTTAGGGGGTCTACTTTCCAAAATGGTGTCACTTGTTAGGGGTTTCAATGTTTAGGCACATCAGGGGCTCTCCAAATGCAACATGGCGTCCCATCTCAATTCCAGTCAATTTTGCATTGAAAAGTCAAATGGCGCTCCTTTGCTTCCAAGCTCTGCCATGCGCCCAAACTGTGGTTTACCCCCACATATGGGGTATCAGCGTACTCAGGACAAATTGTACAACAACTTTTGGGGTCTATTTTCTCCTGTTACCCTTGGTAAAATAAAACAAATTGGAGCTGAAATAAATTTTGTGTGAAAAAAAGTTAAATGTTCATTTTTATTTAAACATTCCAAAAATTCCTGTGAAACACCTGAAGGGTTAATAAACTTCTTGAAAGTGGTTTTGAGTACCTTGAGGGGTGCAGTTTTTAGAATGGTGTCACACTTGGGTATTTTCTATCATATAGACCCGTCAAAATGACTTCAAATGAGATGTGGTCCCTAAAAAAAAATGGTGTTGTAAAAATGAGAAATTGCTGGTCAACTTTTAACCCTTATAACTCCGTCACAAAAAAAAATTTTGGTTCCCAAATTGTGCTGATGTAAAGTAGACATGTGGGAAATGTTATTTATTAAGTATTTTGTGTGACATATGTCTGTGATTTAAGGGCATAAAAATTCAAAGTTGGAAAATTGCGAAATTTTCAAAATTTTCGCCAAATATTCGTTTTTTTCACAAATAAACGCAAGTTATATCGAAGAAATTTTACCACTAACATGAAGTACAATATGTCACGAGAAAACAATGTCAGAATCGCCAAGATCCGTTGAAGCGTTCCAGAGTTATAACCTCATAAAGGGACAGTGGTCAGAATTGTAAAAATTGGCCTGGTCATTAACGTGCAAACCACCCTTGGTGGTGAAGGGGTTAAAAGTCGCTGGCGCCATTTTGCGATCACTCTGCTGTGAATTCAGTTAGTGACAGGACGCTGTTTGCTGACTGAGGGCCAGTTTAGAGATAGCGATTTGCTTCTTTGTGCTTTCCAAAGGCTAATTTAGCAACCGCTGTGTTCACCTACTATTCACCTTGCTTTTGCCTTGTAGCGCTGTTTTCACAGCGATCTGCAAGGTCTGTGTGTGTGTGTGTGAGTGCAGCCCACTCTCTAGTCTGAGTGCAGCCACATAGGCCATCCATAGCTGGTTGTATTCAGTTCAGGGAGGGTGGTTCATTGCCTCATACTGTTCTTTTTTTTTTTTTTTTCCAAGTAGTGTAGTCTGCTGCTAATTTATTCAAAAAAATCCTATTAGTGTCTTTCCACCCGTCTCCAGCTAATTTGTGGAAAAACACTACATAGGATAACGTAGAGGAGGGTTTTTGGGCCTTGCAGCGCCGTTTACGGCTGTCTGCACGGTCTCCGTGTGACTGCAGCTCTATCTGTTGTCAGTTCAGCCCCCAAAAAATAAATAAATAATAAAGTTCACCAAACACACCAGTTACACCACTTTACATTTGTGTAGGCCACATTAGCTCAGATTAAAGTCTAGTCCACACTTTAGAAAATTAGTGTTTCTTAGACCTGTTAGGAGGAGTTGTTCAGGAATAAGCACACAAAGCCGTTAGTACTTTTCTGCTTATCTTTATCAGTCAACCAAGATGAAGAAGGCAGTGAGTAAGGCACGTGGGCGTGGGCGCGGAGCAGGGAGGGGACGTGGGGATTCTGTGCCTGCTGCGGGCACCGGTGACTCATCAGCACCCACTTTCACCAGGCAACAGTCATTCATGCGCAGCTTTGTGTCAGAGCGCCGTACACCGCTGCTGCGTGAAGAACAAATTGAAGCCGTTGTCGGATGGATGGCAGCTAATGCATCAACTTCAATTAGTGCCACATCCTCTCAGACACAGAGCACTGGAGAGCAGCCATCTGTCTCTTCACCACCTGCCAAATTGCCCAGGCAGACAGAGAGCCCAGGACAGGAGCCGTCTCTACTTCTGTTCTCTGAATCTCTTGGCTTGGAAACAGGGGGCCAGCCAAGCAGCATTGGAGAAATGGAAGAAGAGGCAGGGTGCAGTGATGCCCAATAGCTTTTTCTCTCTTCCTCTGAAGAGGCGGGTGGGCCAGTGGCTCCGGTCACCACATCGCAGGCCGCATCAGCTGATGATGACACTCAGGTGCCACTTACTGGTGCGTGCTCTGCATTCCCCGTATGGCCCAAAGAGGGAGAGGGAGGGGGAAGACTGCGGATCCTGCAGCCTCCGCTTTGGCACCCGTTAGGAGCATGTCTCTTCCAAAAGCCAAAAAGGGCGCTCCCAAGACTTGCAGTGCCTGGTCCTTTTTTGACACAGTTGCAGATGACATTTGCTATGTCAGATGCAAGGTGTGTCATCAAAAAGTCAAAAGAGGGAAAAATGTCAGCAACCTCAATACCTCCAACATGTGGAAACATGTGCGCACCAGGCACCCGGCGGAGTTAGAAAAACACACTGAAGAGCTAGGCCAACCAACAGCGGCAGCTACCACCTCTTCAGCTCGTGTTGCCTCTTCCTCCAGCTCACACGCAGCTGGTTCGGCTTCCTCCCAGGATCGCCGTGGAAGAACCTCTGGCCCTGTTGTCCAGAGACCCGCTGTAATTCCACCCGCAGCACCACTTTCCCAGTCATCCACACACTCCCAGCCCAGTCTACAGCCATCGGTAGTACAGGCATGGGAGAAAAGGCGGCCTTTTTCGTCAAACCACCCACGAGCACAGGCTCTGACTGCAGGCATTGCCAAACTTCTGTCACTGGAAATGCTGTCATTCAGGCTGGTGGAGACTGACAGCTTCCGTGACTTGATGTCATTGGCAGTCCCACAGTACAATGTGCCCAGCCGCTTTTACTTCAGCAGGCAAGCCGTCCCTGCCCTGCACAAGCATGTGGAGGGACACATAAAACACGCGCTACTGATCGCCGTCAGTAGCAAGGTCCACCTCACCACCGATGCGTGGACCAGTCAACATGGACAGGGGCGATACCTTTCCCTCACTGTCCATTGGGTTAATGTCGTTGAGCCGGGTACAGACCGTGCGAGTGGCGCAGGACGTGTCCTGCCCACTCCAAGGATTGCAGGAATCCATTCTGTACGCATTGACTCCTCCTCTTACACCAGTTCCTCAGAATCATCGCTGCAGGAGCCGTCACAGTCCACCTCCACATGGACCCGTGATGAACGTGTACCTGTTACGACCGACATGAGCACAGCCGTGGCCAAACGTCAACAAGCCGTCTTGAAATTAATTTTTTGGGGGAATCGTAGCCACACAGCGCAGGAGCTCTGGAATGCCATCAAGCAGGAGAGCGATGTGTGGTTTGTGCCAGCGAATCTCCAGCCAGGCATGGTAGTGTGTGCTAATGGCCGAAATCTGGTGGCAGCTCTGGGCCTCGGCAACCTCACTCACATCCCATGTCTGGCACATGTGCTCAATTTGGTCGTGCAGAGCTTTTTGAGGGACTATCCGGATCTTGATGCACTGCTGCACAAGGTCCGCCTAGAGTGTGCTCACTTGCGGCGTTCCAGCACGGCAAAAGCGCGCATTGCGGCTCTGCAGCGCCGACACCGCCTGCCGGAACATCGCATCATATGTGACCTACCTACCAGGTGGAATTCCACGTTACATATGTTGGAGCGGTTGTGTGAGCAGCAGCAAGCTGTAATGGAGTACCAGCTGCTTCAGGCGCAAAGAAGTCGCACTCAGCGCCGTACAGACTTCACAACCACAGAGTGGGCCACTATGAATGACGTCTGCCAGGTTTTGCGTCCCTTTGATTATTCCACGCGGATGGCGAGTGCAGATGATGCACTAGTCAGCATGACTGTCCCCCTTATCTGCCTGCTTGAAAAATCACTGCAAGCGCTAAGGGATGATGTTGTGGAAGAGGTGGAGAATGAGGATTCACCATTTCCATCATCTTCTGGACAGTCAGCGCCACGTGGTTCCTCACAAACGCGTAGGCAGGGGACAGTTTGTGAGGAGGATGAGGAGGAGTCAATGGAGGAGGAAGACATCCGTCCAGAGGAGGGAGTTACACAATTGTCCAGTACTCAGTGTGTACAGCGAGGGTGGGGTGATGACGAGTGGGCAGAGATCACGCCTCCAGCAGGGGACAGCGTTTCTTGGGCAGTTGGCAGTCTGCAGCACATGGTGGATTACATGCTGCAGTGCCTGAGAAACGACCGCCGCATCGCCCACATTCTCAACATGTCTGATTATTGGGTGTTCACCCTCCTCGATCCTCGCTACCGGGACAACGTAGAAAGCCTCATCACACCGTTGAACCGGGAGCGAAAAATGCGGGAGTACCAAGACACACTGGTGAATTCCATCATCTTCTCCATTCCAACTGAGAGAAGTGCTGCTAGTGCATTCCAAAGCAGCTCAGTGCGTCCAGGCAGTGGTGGAGGCTCTGCACAAAGAGGGAGCAGAAGCAGTGCCTCTGCCCAAGGCAAGACCAGTATGGCCCAACTGTGGCACAGTTTTCTGTGCCCCCCACAAAAGTCTACACCATCACAGACGGCTCCAGTCAGCAGGAGGCAACGGTTCCGTCAGATGGTGACAGACTACATGTCTTGCCCTCTTGCTGTACTCCCAGACGGCTCTTCCCCTTTCAAGTTTTGGGTCTCAAAGCTGGATACATGGCCAGAGCTAAGCCAGTATGCATTGGAGGTGCTGTCTTGCCCTGCGGCCAGTGTATTATCGGAACGTGTCTTTAGTGCTGCAGGTGGTGTACTAACTGACCGTCGCATGCGACTATCCTCCGATAACGTTGACCGGCTTACTTTCCTGAAAATGAACAAGGCCTGGATCTCGCAGGAATTTGCCACTCCTCTTCCTGATTAAATAATTAGGTGACTGTCTACAGTATCCAGGTCTCCTGTTGTGTTCATCTTTCTACCACCTGAACTTTAATTCCTGGGCTCCAACACCGCCAGTTGAGGCTCAGAAGTGCCGTCTGCACAGTCAAAACATACGACCCAGTGTTATTGGGTTTCAGTAACGTCAGCTGATCCCCAGCTGTGTAGCCGGCAATGTGTCCTGCGACCGCCACGCTGACACAACAACTGAAATGTAAGGGAATCTGTCCCCCCCCCCCAAGGCGTTTGTTACTGAAAGAGCCACCTTGTGCAGCAGTAATGCTGCACAAGGAAAAGGTAGCTATTTTTGTTTAGCTCCTTGCACACGCAGAACTTAACACTTATAAAAATGTGTCCACTGATACCGTAAAACCGTCCCGGAGGTGGGACTTTCCTTCATAATATGACGCAGCCCAGCCGTCATTCCTACCCCCCCGGCGCCGTGCCCCGGCTCCTCAGCGTTGTTTGATTCCGTCCCGGAGCCTGCGCTGTTATGTTATCCCGTGGCCAGGCACACTTAGCGCTGCCCGTCTTCTGGCATCATTTGGTGTCAGGATGGCTGCGCCTGTGCGGCCGCGCTGGCCGAGAGCCCGCCTCGCAGTGTCTTCTGATTTAATCCCACTTGGGGCCTGGGATCCATGGACATGCGCAGTGCATATCTGAACCTCCACCTCTCACTCATCTCCCTATGGCTTCTTCAGACTGTTCGGTGTCAGCTGGTCCCTAATAGCATGCCACGGCCGTGACACCGCACAGTCTTAAGAAGCCGTAGGGAGGGGAGTGAGAGGCGAGGATATGCACTGCGCATGGCCATGGATCCCAGGCCCCCAGTGGGATTAAATCAGAAGACACTGCGAGGCAGGCTCTCGGCCAGCGCGGCCGCACAGGCGCAGCCAGCCTGACACCAAATGATGTCAGAAGATGGGCAGCGCTAAGTGTGCCTGGCCACGGGATAACATAACAGCGCAGGCTCCAGGACGGAATCAAACAACGCTGAGGAGCCGGGGCACGGCGCCGGGGGGGTAGGAATGACGGCTGGGCTGCGTCATATTACGAAGGAAAGTCCCACCTCCGGGACGGTTTCACGGTATCAGGGGACACATTTTATAAGTGTTTAGTTCTGTGTTTGCAAGGAGCATGATGAAAAGAGCCACCTTTTCCTTTTGCATCTTTTGTGCTGCACAAGCTGGCTCTTTCAGCTACAAACGCCTTGGGGGGGGTTAAAGGTTCCCTTTTGACTTTCTCAGGCTTCGGCCTACATTGTGTTCCTCTGCTTTTCCACCTGTCCCTGGGCTCCAACACCACTAGTTGCCGTCCAGAAGTGCTGTCCGCACAGTCCCAACAGTCCCTCCTCTGTTATTGGGGTTCAGTAACGTCAGCTGTTCCCAGCTGTGTGTGTGGCAATCCCTCCTACCTCCTCCACCTCCTCCTCCTCCCCATGTCCCTGGGCTCCAACACCGCTAGTTGCCGTCCAGAAGTGCTGTACGCACAGTCCCAACAGTCCCTCCTCTGTTATTGGGGTTCAGTAACGTCAGCTGTTCCCCAGCTGTGTGTGTGGCAATCCCTCCTATCTCCTCCACCTCCTCCTCCTGTCCCTGGGCTCCAACACCGCTAGTTGCCGTCCAGAAGTGCTGTACGCACAGTCCCAACAGTCCCTCCTCTGTTATTGGGGTTCAGTAACGTCAGCTGTTCCCCTGCTGTGTGTGTGGCAATCCCTCCTACCTCCTCCACCTCCTCCTCCTCCCCATGTCCCTGGGCTCCAACACCGCTAGTTGCCGTCCAGAAGTGCTGTCCGCACAGTCCCAACAGTCGCTCCTCTGTTATTGGGGTTCAGTAACGTCAGCTGTTCCCCAGCTGTGTGTGTGGCAATCCCTCCTACCTCCTCCACCTCCTCCTCCTCCCCATGTCCCTGGGCTCCAACACCGCTAGTTGCCGTCCAGAAGTGCTGTACGCACAGTCCCAACAGTCCCTCCTCTGTTATTGGGGTTCAGTAACGTCAGCTGTTCCCCAGCTGTGTGTGTGGCAATCCCTCCTATCTCCTCCACCTCCTCCTCCTGTCCCTGGGCTCAAACACCGCTAGTTGCCGTCCAGAAGTGCTGTACGCACAGTCCCAACAGTCCCTCCTCTGTTATTGGGGTTCAGTAACGTCAGCTGTTCCCCTGCTGTGTGTGTGGCAATCCCTCCTACCTCCTCCACCTCCTCCTCCTCCCCATGTCCCTGGGCTCCAACACCGCTAGTTGCCGTCCAGAAGTGCTGTCCGCACAGTCCCAACAGTCGCTCCTCTGTTATTGGGGTTCAGTAACGTCAGCTGTTCCCCAGCTGTGTGTGTGGCAATCCCTCCTACCTCCTCCACCTCCTCCTCCTCCCCATGTCCCTGGGCTCCAACACCGCTAGTTGCCGTCCAGAAGTGCTGTACGCACAGTCCCAACAGTCCCTCCTCTGTTATTGGGGTTCAGTAACGTCAGCTGTTCCCCAGCTGTGTGTGTGGCAATCCCTCCTATCTCCTCCACCTCCTCCTCCTGTCCCTGGGCTCCAACACCGCTAGTTGCCGTCCAGAAGTGCTGTACGCACAGTCCCAACAGTCCCTCCTCTGTTATTGGGGTTCAGTAACGTCAGCTGTTCCCCTGCTGTGTGTGTGGCAATCCCTCCTACCTCCTCCACCTCCTCCTCCTCCCCATGTCCCTGGGCTCCAACACCGCTAGTTGCCGTCCAGAAGTGCTGTCCGCACAGTCCCAACAGTCGCTCCTCTGTTATTGGGGTTCAGTAATGTCAGCTGTTCCCCTGCTGTGTGTGTGGCAATCCCTCCTACCTCCTCCACCTCCTCCTCCTCCACCTGTCCCTGGGCTCCAACACCGCTAGTTGCCGTCCAGAAGTGCTGTCCGCACAGTCCCAACAGTCCCTCCTCTGTTATTGGGGTTCAGTAACGTCAGCTGTTCCCCTGCTGTGTGTGTGGCAATCCCTCCTACCTCCTCCACCTCCTCCTCCTCCCCATGTCCCTGGGCTCCAACACCGCTAGTTGCCGTCCAGAAGTGCTGTACGCACAGTCCCAACAGTCCCTCCTCTGTTATTGGGGTTCAGTAACGTCAGCTGTTCCCCTGCTGTGTGTGTGGCAATCCCTCCTACCTCCTCCACCTCCTCCTCCTCCCCATGTCCCTGGGCTCCAACACCACTAGTTGCCGTCCAGAAGTGCTGTACGCACAGTCCCAACAGTCCCTCCTCTGTTATTGGGGTTCAGTAACGTCAGCTGTTCCCCTGCTGTGTGTGTGGCAATCCCTCCTACCTCCTCCTACCTCCTCCTCCTCCACCTGTCCCTGGGCTACAACACCACTAGTTGCCGTCCAGAAGTGCTGTACGCACAGAGCCAAACACCTCGCCAATGTGTTAGTGGGGTTCAGCACCGCCAGCTGTTCCCCTGCTGTGTATACGGCAACGTGTACTGCGACCGCCACGCAGGCATAACAAGTTAAATTTAAGGGAACCTGTCCCCCCCCCCCAGGCGTTTGTTACTGAAGGAGCCACCTTGTGCAGCAGTAATGATGCAAAGGGAAAAAGTGCCTCTTTTCGTGGTGCGCCTTGCACATGCTGAACCTAACACTTATGAAATGTGTCCCCACACACCGTTAAACCGTCCGGTAGGTGGAACTTTCCTTTGTCGTGTGACGCAGCACAGCCATCATTTTTACCCCCTTGGCGCCGTGCGCCGCCTCCTCAGCGTTGTTTGAATCTGTCCCGGAGCCTGCGCTGTTAGGTTAGCCCTTGGCCATGCACACATGTTGCGCTGCCCGTCTTCTGACATCATTTGGTGTCAGGCTGGCTGCGCCTGTGCGGGTGCGCTGGCCGAGATCCCGCCTCGCAGTGTCGTCTAATGTAATCCCACCGCGGGCCTGGGATCCGTGGCCATGCGCAGTGCATATCCTCGCCTCTCACTCCCCTCCCTACGGCTTCTTCAGACTGTGCGGTGTCAGCTGATCCCTAATAGCATGCCACGGCCGTGACACCGCACAGTCTGAAGAAGCCGTAGGGAGGGGAGTGAGAGGCGAGGATATGCACTGCGCATGGCCACGGATCCCAGGCCCGCGGTGGGATTACATTAGACGACACTGCGAGGCGGGATCTCGGCCAGCGCACCCGCACAGGCGCAGCCAGCCTGACACCAAATGATGTCAGAAGACGGGCAGCGCAACATGTGTGCATGGCCAAGGGCTAACCTAACAGCGCCGGCTCCGGGACAGATTCAAACAACGCTGAGGAGGCGGCGCACGGCGCCAAGGGGGTAAAAATGATGGCTGTGCTGCGTCACACGACAAAGGAAAGTTCCACCTACCGGACGGTTTAACGCTGTGAGGGGACACATTTCATAAGTGTTAGGTTCAGCATGTGCAAGGACCATAATTAAAAGAGCTAAGTTTACCTTTTCCAGCATTAGTGCTGTACACAATGGCTCTTTCAGCTACAAACGCCTGGGGGGGGGGTTAAAGGTTTCCTTTCAACTTGCTCCAGTGCAGGCTTCAGCCTACACTCCGCTCCCCCTGCTCCTCCTGCTGACCCTGGGCTCTAACACCGCCAGTTTTGGCCCAGATGTGCTAGCTGCACAGAGAAAAACACCAGCCAATGTGTCAGTGGGGTTCAGCACCGCCAGCTGTTCCCCTGCTGTGTAGCCGGCAACGTGTCCTGCGACCGCCACGCAGACACCAGAACTGAAATTGAAGGGAACCTGTCCCCCCTCCCCCAGGTGTTTCTATGTTTTACAGCCACCTTGTACAGCAGTAATGCTGCATGTGTGCAAGGTGGCTCAGAAACTTATTCTCCTTGCACTCGTGGAACTGAACACGTCTAAAATGTGTCCTCTGTGACCATTAAAACGTCCCTCAGGTGTGATTTTCCTTTGTATTGACACGCAACAAGCCCTTGGTAACGCTGCCCGTCTTCTGGCATCATTGTTTGGCTGGGTGCGCCTCTGCGGCCGCCTTGCCCCACACAACGCCCCTCGGTGTCTTATTTATTTTGACTGCGAGGGTGTGATTGACGGGCATGAACGGTGCATTTCTTCGCCTGTCCCTCATCTCCTTCCGCCTTCTTCGGACTGTGCGGCTTCATGGCCGTGGCATGCGATAAGGGATCAGCTGACGCCGCACAGTCTGAAGCAGGTGTAAGGACCCGAGTGTAAGAGGCGAACATATGTGCTGCGCCAGGCCATGAATCCCAGCCCCGCAGTGTTTTAACAATGTTAAGACACTGCGGGGCTGGGATTCATGGTCATCGCGAACCGCACCGGCCGACATTAAATGATGTCAGAAGATGGGCAGCGCAAACAGCGCTAGGCCAGGGGATAACACGACAGCGCAGACTCCTGTACAGCAAATAACAACGCTCAGGAGGCTGCACCCAGCACCAAGGTGGGATTCTTGACATCTGTGCTGCGTCTCATTACAAAGGGAACTCGCGCCTCCAACACAGTTTGACTGTATAAAGGGCTAAATGTTATACGTGTTTCATTCAGCGTGTGCAAGGAGCAAAATTAAAAGAGCAACCTTTGACTTGTGCAGCACTACTGCTGCATAAGCTGTGGCTCTTCTACTTTGTAACCCCTGAGGGGGGGTTAAAGGTTACCTTTGAAATTGGTTCAATTAGGCTTCGGCCTACACTCTGCTCCCCCTGCAGAGCCCGGGCTCCAACACCGCCAGTTGGGGCCCGGTACTGCTAGCTGCACAGAGAAAAACACCAGCCAATGTGTCAGTGGGGTTCAGCACCGCCAGCTGTTCCCCTGCTGTGCAGCCGGCAACGTGTCCTGCAACTGCCACGCAGGCACAACAGACCCAAAGCTGCCGCCAGTGCAGGCTTCGGCCTACACTCTGCTCCATCTCCTCCTCCTGCTGACCCCAGGCTCTAACACCGCCAGTTGGGGCCTGGTACTGCTAGCTGCACAGAGAAAAACACCAGCCAATGTGTCAGTGGGGTTCAGCACCGCCAGCTGTTCCCCTGCTGTGCAGCCGGCATCGTGTCCTACAAAAGCCACGCAGACACCAGAACTGAAATTGAAGGGAACCTGTCCCCCCTCCCCCAGGCGTTTGTACGTTTTACAGCCACCTTGTACAGCGGTAATGCTGCATGTGTGCAAGGTGGCTCATAAACGTATTCTCCTCGCACATGTGGAACTGAAAACACGTCTAAAATGTGTCCTCTGTGTGACCATTTAACCGTCCCGGTGGTGTGACTTTCCTTTGTAATGACACGCTGCAACCCCCTTGGTAGCGCTGCCCGTCTTATGGCATCATTGTTTGGCTGCCTGCGCCTCTGCGGCCGCCCTGACCCACACAACGCTCCTCGGTGTCTTATTTATTGGGACTGCGAGGGTGTGATTGATGGGCATGATCAGTGCATCAGTTCGCCTGTCCCTCATCTCCTTCCGCCTTCTTCAGACTGTGCGGCTTCATGGCCGTGGCATGCGATAAGGGATCAGCTGACGCCGCACAGTCTGAAGCGGGTGTAAGGACCCGTGTGTGAGAGGCGAACATATGTGCTGCGCCAGGCCATGAATCCCAGCCCCGCAGTGTTTTAACAATGTTAAGACACTGCGGGGCTGGGATTCATGGTCATCGCGAACCGCAGCGGCCGACATTAAATGATGTCAGAAGATGGGCAGCGCTAACAGCGCTAGGCCAGGGGATAACACGACAGCGCAGACTCCTGTACAGCAAATAACAACGCTCAGGAGGCTGCACCCAGCACCAAGGTGGGATTCTTGACATCTGTGCTGCGTCTCATTACAAAGGGAACTCGCGCCTCCAACACAGTTTGACTGTATAAAGGGCTAAATGTTATACGTGTTTCATTCAGCGTGTGCAAGGAGCAAAATTAAAAGAGCAACCTTTGACTTGTGCAGCACTACTGCTGCATAAGCTGTGGTTCTTCTACTTTGTAACCCCTGAGGGGGGGTTAAAGGTTACCTTTGAAATTGGTTCAATTAGGCTTCGGCCTACACTCTGCTCCCCCTGCAGAGCCCGGGCTCCAACACCGCCAGTTGGGGCCCGGTACTGCTAGCTGCACAGAGAAAAACACCAGCCAATGTGTCAGTGGGGTTCAGCACCGCCAGCTGTTCCCCTGCTGTGCAGCCGGCAACGTGTCCTGCAACTGCCACGCAGGCACAACAGACCCAAAGCTGCCGCCAGTGCAGGCTTCGGCCTACACTCTGCTCCATCTCCTCCTCCTGCTGACCCCGGCTCTAACACCGCCAGTTGGGGCCCGGTACTGCTAGCTGCACAGAGAAAAACACCAGCCAATGTGTCAGTGGGGTTCAGCACCGCCAGCTGTTCCCCTGCTGTGCAGCCGGCATCGTGTCCTGCAAAAGCCACGCAGACACCAGAACTGAAATTGAAGGGAACCTGTCCCCCCTCCCCCAGGCGTTTGTACGTTTTACAGCCACCTTGTACAGCGGTAATGCTGCATGTGTGCAAGGTGGCTCATAAACGTATGCTCCTCGCACATGTGGAACTGAAAACACGTCTAAAATGTGTCCTCTGTGTGACCATTTAACCGTCCCGGTGGTGTGACTTTCCTTTGTAATGACACGCTGCAACCCCCCTGGTAGCGCTGCCCGTCTTCTAACATCATTGTTTGGCTGCCTGCGCCTCTGCGGCCGCCCTGACCCACACAACGCCCCTCGGTGTCTTATTTATTGGGACTGCGAGGGTGTGATTGATGGGCATGATCAGTGCATCAGTTCGCCTGTCCCTCATCTCCTTCCGCCTTCTACAGACTGTGCGGCTTCATGGCCGTGGCATGCGATAAGGGATCAGCTGACGCCGCACAGTCTGAAGCGGGTGTAAGGACCCGAGTGTGAGAGGCGAACATATGTGCTGCGCCAGGCCATGAATCCCAGCCCCGCAGTGTTTTAACAATGTTAAGACACTGCGGGGCTGGGATTCATGGTCATCGCGAACCACACCGGCCGACATTAAATGATGTCAGAAGATGGGCAGCGCTAACAGCGCTAGGCCAGGGGATAACACGACAGCGCAGACTCCTGTACAGCAAATAACAACGCTCAGGAGGCTGCACCCAGCACCAAGGTGGGATTCTTGACATCTGTGCTGCATCTCATTACAAAGGGAACTCGCGCCTCCAACACAGTTTGACTGTATAAAGGGCTAAATGTTATACGTGTTTCATTCAGCATGTGCAAGGAGCAAAATTAAAAGAGCAACCTTATTCTTGTGCAGCACTACTGCTGCATAAGTTGTGGCTCTTCTACTTTGTAACCCCTGAGGGGGGGTTAAAGGTTACCTTTGAAATTGGTTCAATTAGGCTTCGGCCTACACTCTGCTCCCCCTGCAGAGCCCGGGCTCCAACACCGCCAGTTGGGGCCCGGTACTGCTAGCTGCACAGAGAAAAACACAAGCCAATGTGTCAGTGGGGTTCAGCACCGCCAGCTGTTCCTCTGCTGTGCAGCCGGCAACGTGTCCTGCAACTGCCACGCAGGCACAACAGACCCAAAGCTGCCGCCAGTGCAGGCTTCGGCCTACACTCTGCTCCATCTCCTCCTCCTGCTGACCCCGGGCTCTAACACCGCCAGTTGGGGCCCGATACTGCTAGCTGCACAGAGAAAAACACCAGCCAATGTGTCAGTGGGGTTCAGCACCGCCAGCTGTTCCCCTGCTGTGCAGCCGGCATCGTGTCCTGCAAAAGCCACGCAGACACCAGAACTGAAATTGAAGGGAACCTGTCCCCCCTCCCCCAGGCGTTTGTACGTTTTACAGCCACCTTGTACAGCAGTAATGCTGCATGTGTGCAAGGTGGCTCATAAACGTATTCTCCTCGCACATGTGGAACTGAAAACACGTCTAAAATGTGTCCTCTGTGTGACCATTTAACCGTCCCGGTGGTGTGACTTTCCTTTGTAATGACACGCTGCAACCCCCTTGGTAGCGCTGCCCGTCTTCTGGCATCATTGTTTGGCTGCCTGCGCCTCTGCGGCCGCCCTAACCCACACAACGCCCCTCGGTGTCTTATTTATTGGGACTGCGAGGGTGTGATTGATGGGCATGATCAGTGCATCAGTTCGCCTGTCCCTCATCTCCTTCCGCCTTCTTCAGACTGTGCGGCTTCATGGCCGTGGCATGCGATAAGGGATCAGCTGACGCCGCACAGTCTGAAGTGGGTGTAAGGACCCGAGTGTGAGAGGCGAACATATGTGCTGCGCCAGGCCATGAATCCCAGCCCCGCAGTGTTTTAACAATGTTAAGACACTGCGGGGCTGGGATTCATGGTCATCGCGAACCGCACCGGCCGACATTAAATGATGTCAGAAGATGGGCAGCGCTAACAGCGCTAGGCCAGGGGATAACACGACAGCGCAGACTCCTGTACAGCAAATAACAACGCTCAGGAGGCTGCACCCAGCACCAAGGTGGGATTCTTGACATCTGTGCTGCGTCTCATTACAAAGGGAACTCGCGCCTTCAACACAGTTTGACTGTATAAAGGGCTAAATGTTATACGTGTTTCATTCAGCGTGTGCAAGGAGCAAAATTAAAAGAGCAACCTTTGACTTGTGCAGCACTACTGCTGCATAAGCTGTGGCTCTTCTACTTTGTAACCCCTGAGGGGGGGTTAAAGGTTACCTTTGAAATTGGTTCAATTAGGCTTCGGCCTACACTCTGCTCCCCCTGCAGAGCCCGGGCTCCAACACCGCCAGTTGGGGCCCGGTACTGCTAGCTGCACAGAGAAAAACACAAGCCAATGTGTCAGTGGGGTTCAGCACCGCCAGCTGTTCCTCTGCTGTGCAGCCGGCAACGTGTCCTGCAACTGCCACGCAGGCACAACAGACCCAAAGCTGCCGCCAGTGCAGGCTTCGGCCTACACTCTGCTCCATCTCCTCCTCCTGCTGACCCCAGGCTCTAACACCGCCAGTTGGGGCCCGAAACTGCTAGCTGCACAGAGAAAAACACCAGCCAATCTGTCAGTGGGGTTCAGCACCGCCAGCTGTTTCCCTGCTGTGCAGCCGGCATCGTGTCCTGCAAAAGCCACGCAGACACCAGAACTGAAATTGAAGGGAACCTGTCCCCCCTCCCCCAGGCGTTTGTACGTTTTACAGCCACCTTGTACAGCGGTAATGCTGCATGTGTGCAAGGTGGCTCATAAACGTATTCTCCTCGCACATGTGGAACTGAAAACACGTCTAAAATGTGTCCTCTGTGTGACCATTTAACCGTCCCGGTGGTGTGACTTTCCTTTGTAATGACACGCTGCAACCCCCTTGGTAGCGCTGCCCGTCTTCTGGCATCATTGTTTGGCTGCCTGCGCCTCTGCGGCCGCCCTGACCCACACAACGCCCCTCGGTGTCTTATTTATTGGGACTGCGAGGGTGTGATTGATGGGCATGATCAGTGCATCAGTTTGCCTGTCCCTCATCTCCTTCCGCCTTCTTCAGACTGTGCGGCTTCATGGCCGTGGCATGCGATAAGGGATCAGCTGACGCCGCACAGTCTGAAGTGGGTGTAAGGACCCGAGTGTGAGAGGCGGACATATGTGCTGCGCCAGGCCATGAATCCCAGCCCCGCAGTGTTTTAACAATGTTAAGACACTGCGGGGCTGGGATTCATGGTCATCGCGAACCGCACCGGCCGACATTAAATGATGTCAGAAGATGGGCAGCGCTAACAGCGCTAGGCCAGGGGATAACACGACAGCGCAGACTCCTGTACAGCAAATAACAATGCTCAGGAGGCTGCACCCAGCACCAAGGTGGGATTCTTGACATCTGTGCTGCATCTCATTACAAAGGGAACTCGCGCCTCCAACACAGTTTGACTGTATAAAGGGCTAAATGTTATATGTGTTTCATTCAGCGTGTGCAAGGAGCAAAATTAAAAGAGCAACCTTTGACTTGTGCAGCACTACTGCTGCATAAGCTGTGGCTCTTCTACTTTGTAACCCCTGAGGGGGGGTTAAAGGTTACCTTTGAAATTGGTTCAATTAGGCTTCGGCCTACACTCTGCTCCCCCTGCAGAGCCCGGGCTCCAACACCGCCAGTTGGGGCCCGGTACTGCTAGCTGCACAGAGAAAAACACCAGCCAATGTGTCAGTGGGGTTCAGCACCGCCAGCTGTTCCCCTGCTGTGCAGCCGGCAACGTGTCCTGCAACTGCCACGCAGGCACAACAGACCCAAAGCTGCCGCCAGTGCAGGCTTCGGCCTACACTCTGCTCCATCTCCTCCTCCTGCTGACCCCGGGCTCTAACACCGCCAGTTGGGGCCCGGTACTGCTAGCTGCACAGAGAAAAACACCAGCCAATGTGTCAGTGGGGTTCAGCACCGCCAGCTGTTCCCCTGCTGTGCAGCCGGCATCGTGTCCTGCAAAAGCCACGCAGACACCAGAACTGAAATTGAAGGGAACCTGTCCCCCCTCCCCCAGGCATTTGTACGTTTTACAGCCACCTTGTACAGCAGTAATGCTGCATGTGTGCAAGGTGGCTCATAAACGTATTCTCCTCGCACATGTGGAACTGAAAACACGTCTAAAATGTGTCCTCTGTGTGACCATTTAACCGTCCCGGTGGTGTGACTTTCCTTTGTAATGACACGCTGCAACCCCCTTGGTAGCGCTGCCCGTCTTCTGGCATCATTGTTTGGCTGCCTGCGCCTCTGCGGCCGCCCTGACCCACACAACGCCCCTCGGTGTCTTATTTATTGGGACTGCGAGGGTGTGATTGATGGGCATGATCAGTGCATCAGTTCGCCTGTCCCTCATCTCCTTCCGCCTTCTTCAGACTGTGCGGCTTCATGGCCATGGTATGCGATAAGGGATCAGCTGACGCCGCACAGTCTGAAGTGGGTGTAAGGACCCGAGTGTGAGAGGCGAACATATGTGCTGCGCCAGGCCATGAATCCCAGCCCCGCAGTGTTTTAACAATGTTAAGACACTGCGGGGCTGGGATTCATGGTCATCGCGAACCGCACCGGCCGACATTAAATGATGTCAGAAGATGGGCAGCGCTAACAGCGCTAGGCCAGGGGATAACACGACAGCGCAGACTCCTGTACAGCAAATAACAACGCTCAGGAGGCTGCACCCAGCACCAAGGTGGGATTCTTGACATCTGTGCTGCGTCTCATTACAAAGGGAACTCGCGCCTCCAACACAGTTTGACTGTATAAAGGGCTAAATGTTATACGTGTTTCATTCAGCGTGTGCAAGGAGCAAAATTAAAAGAGCAACCTTTGACTTGTGCAGCACTACTGCTGCATAAGCTGTGGCTCTTCTACTTTGTAACCCCTGAGGGGGGGTTAAAGGTTACCTTTGAAATTGGTTCAATTAGGCTTCGGCCTACACTCTGCTCCCCCTGCAGAGCCCGGGCTCCAACACCGCCAGTTGGGGCCCGGTACTGCTAGCTGCACAGAGAAAAACACCAGCCAATGTGTCAGTGGGGTTCAGCACCGCCAGCTGTTCCCCTGCTGTGCAGCCGGCAACGTGTCCTGCAACTGCCACGCAGGCACAACAGACCCAAAGCTGCCGCCAGTGCAGGCTTCGGCCTACACTCTGCTCCATCTCCTCCTCCTGCTGACCCCGGGCTCTAACACCGCCAGTTGGGGCCCGGTACTGCTAGCTGCACAGAGAAAAACACCAGCCAATGTGTCAGTGGGGTTCAGCACCGCCAGCTGTTCCCCTGCTGTGCAGCCAGCATCGTGTCCTGCAAAAGCCACGCAGAAACCAGAACTGAAATTGAAGGGAACCTGTCCCCCCTCCCCCAGGCGTTTGTACGTTTTACAGCCACCTTGTACAGCGGTAATGCTGCATGTGTGCAAGGTGGCTCATAAACGTATTCTCCTCGCACATGTGGAACTGAAAACACGTCTAAAATGTGTCCTCTGTGTGACCATTTAACCGTCCCGGTGGTGTGACTTTCCTTTGTAATGACACGCTGCAACCCCCTTGGTAGCGCTGCCCGTCTTCTAACATCATCTAACATCTAACATCAGCTCCTCCTCACTATGCTCCGCTCCATCGGCCTCAAGGACACCGTTCTCTCTTGGTTCTCCTCCTATCTCTCTGGCCGATCCTTCACTGTTTGTTTTGCTGGTTCCTCCTCCTCTCACCTTCCCCTTACTGTTGGGGTTCCTCAAGGATCAGTCCTAGGCCCCCTCCTCTTCTCTTTGTATACTGCCCCTATTGGACAAACAATCAGTAGATTTGGTTTCCAGTACCATCTCTATGCTGACGACACCCAATTATATACCTCTTCTCCTGTTATCACGCCGACCTTTTTAGAAAACACCAGTGATTGTCTTACCGCTGTCTCTAACATCATGTCCTCCCTCTATCTGAAACTGAACCTGTCAAAAACTGAACTCCTCGTGTTCTCTCCCTCTACAAACCTACCTTTGCCCGACATTGCCATCTCTGTGTGCGGTTCCACCATTACTCCAAAGCAACATGCCCGCTGCCTTGGAGTCATCCTTGATTCCGAGCTTTCATTCACCCCCCACATCCGATCACTGGCTCGCTCTTCTTATCTGCATCTCAAAAACATTTCCAGAATTCGCCCTTTTCTTACTTTCGACTCTGCAAAAACTCTTACTGTCTCACTTATTCATTCTCGTCTGGACTATTGTAACTCTCTACTAATTGGCCTACCTTTTACCAGACTCTCCCCGCTCCAATCTGTCCTGAATGCTGCTGCCAGGATCATATTCCTCGCCAACCGTTACACCGATGCCTCTACCTTGTGCCAGTCATTACACTGGCTACCCATCCAATCCAGAATCCAGTACAAAACTACTACCCTCATCCACAAAGCACTCCATGGCTCAGCACCACCCTACATCTCCTCTCTGGTCTCAGTCTACCAACCTACCCGTGCCCTCCGCTCTGCTAATGACCTCAGGTTAGCATCCTCAATAATCAGAACCTCCCACTCCCGTCTCCAAGACTTTACACGTGCGGCGCCGATTCTTTGGAATGCACTACCTAGGTTAATACAATTAATCCCCAATCCCCACAGTTTTAAGCGTGCACTAAAAACTCATTTGTTCAGATTGGCCTACCGCCTCAACGCATTAACCTAATTATCCCTGTGTGGCCTATTAATAAAAAACAACAACATAATCACGTTCCTCCATCATGTTCTCATACACTTTATGCAGTTAATAGCCTCTGTGTCTGTACTGTTACATACTTAGGCAGTTAACTGGTTCATGCAGCTTTACATGAACACCCGAGCCTTACACTATGGCTGGTCCAAATAACTAAAGCAATTGTTACCATCCACCTCTTGTGTCTCCCCTTTTCCTCATAGATTGTAAGCTTGCGAGCAGCAGGGCCCTCTTTCCTCCTGGTATCTGTTTTGAACTGTGATTTCTGTTATGCTGTAATGTCTGTTGTCTGTATAAGTCCCCTCTATAAGTTGTAAAGCGCTGCGGAATATGTTGGCGCTATATAAATAAAATTATTATTATTATTATTATTATTATTATCATTGTTTGGCTGCCTGCGCCTCTGCGGCCGCCCTGACCCACACAACGCCCCTCGGTGTCTTATTTATTGGGACTGCGAGGGTGTGATTGATGGGCATGATCAGTGCATCAGTTCGCCTGTCCCTCATCTCCTTCCGCCTTCTTCAGACTGTGCGGCTTCATGGCCGTGGCATGCGATAAGGGATCAGCTGACGCCGCACAGTCTGAAGCGGGTGTAAGGACCCGAGTGTGAGAGGCGAACATATGTGCTGCGCCAGGCCATGAATCCCAGCCCCGCAGTGTTTTAACAATGTTAAGACACTGCGGGGCTGGGATTCATGGTCATCGCGAACCGCACCGGCCGACATTAAATGATGTCAGAAGATGGGCAGCACTAACAGCGCTAGGCCAGGGGATAACACGACAGCGCAGACTCCTGTACAGCAAATAACAACGCTCAGGAGGCTGCACCCAGCACCAAGGTGGGATTCTTGACATCTGTGCTGCATCTCATTACAAAGGGAACTCGCGCCTCCAACACAGTTTGACTGTATAAAGGGCTAAATGTTATACGTGTTTCATTCAGGGTGTGCAAGGAGCAAAATTAAAAGAGCAACCTTTGACTTGTGCAGCACTACTGCTGCATAAGCTGTGGCTCTTCTACTTTGTAACCCCTGAGGGGGGGTTAAAGGTTACCTTTGAAATTGGTTCAATTAGGCTTCGGCCTACACTCTGCTCCCCCTGCAGAGCCCGGGCTCCAACACCGCCAGTTGGGGCCCGGTACTGCTAGCTGCACAGAGAAAAACACCAGCCAATGTGTCAGTGGGGTTCAGCACCGCCAGCTGTTCCCCTGCTGTGCAGCCGGCAACGTGTCCTGCAACTGCCACGCAGGCACAACAGACCCAAAGCTGCCGCCAGTGCAGGCTTCGGCCTACACTCTGCTCCATCTCCTCCTCCTGCTGACCCCGGGCTCTAACACCGCCAGTTGGGGCCCGGTACTGCTAGCTGCACAGAGAAAAACACCAGCCAATGTGTCAGTGGGGTTCAGCACCGCCAGCTGTTCCCCTGCTGTGCAGCCGGCATCGTGTCCTGCAAAAGCCACGCAGACACCAGAACTGAAATTGAAGGGAACCTGTCCCCCCTCCCCCAGGCGTTTGTACGTTTTACAGCCACCTTGTACAGCGGTAATGCTGCATGTGTGCAAGGTGGCTCAAAAACGTATTCTCCTCGCACATGTGGAACTGAAAACACGTCTAAAATGTGTCCTCTGTGTGACCATTTAACCGTCCCGGTGGTGTGACTTTCCTTTGTAATGACACGCTGCAACCCCCTTGGTAGCGCTGCCCGTCTTCTGGCATCATTGTTTGGCTGCCTGCGCCTCTGCGGCCGCCCTGACCCACACAACGCCCCTCGGTGTCTTATTTATTGGGACTGCGAGGGTGTGATTGATGGGCATGATCAGTGCATCAGTTCGCCTGTCCCTCATCTCCTTCCGCCTTCTTCAGACTGTGCGGCTTCATGGCCGTGGCATGCGATAAGGGATCAGCTGACGCCGCACAGTCTGAAGTGGGTGTAAGGACCCGAGTGTGAGAGGCGAACATATGTGCTGCGCCAGGCCATGAATCCCAGCCCCGCAGTGTTTTAACAATGTTAAGACACTGCGGGGCTGGGATTCATGGTCATCGCGAACCGCACCGGCCGACATTAAATGATGTCAGAAGATGGGCAGCGCTAACAGCGCTAGGCCAGGGGATAACACGACAGCGCAGACTCCTGTACAGCAAATAACAACGCTCAGGAGGCTGCACCCAGCACCAAGGTGGGATTCTTGACATCTGTGCTGCGTCTCATTACAAAGGGAACTCGCGCCTCCAACACAGTTTGACTGTATAAAGGGCTAAATGTTATACGTGTTTCATTCAGCGTGTGCAAGGAGCAAAATTAAAAGAGCAACCTTTGACTTGTGCAGCACTACTGCTGCATAAGCTGTGGCTCTTCTACTTTGTAACCCCTGAGGGGGGGTTAAAGGTTACCTTTGAAATTGGTTCAATTAGGCTTCGGCCTACACTCTGCTCCCCCTGCAGAGCCCGGGCTCCAACACCGCCAGTTGGGGCCCGGTACTGCTAGCTGCACAGAGAAAAACACCAGCCAATGTGTCAGTGGGGTTCAGCACCGCCAGCTGTTCCCCTGCTGTGCAGCCGGCAACGTGTCCTGCAACTGCCACGCAGGCACAACAGACCCAAAGCTGCCGCCAGTGCAGGCTTCGGCCTACACTCTGCTCCATCTCCTCCTCCTGCTGACCCCGGGCTCTAACACCGCCAGTTGGGGCCCGGTACTGCTAGCTGCACAGAGAAAAACACCAGCCAATGTGTCAGTGGGGTTCAGCACCGCCAGCTGTTCCCCTGCTGTGCAGCCGGCATCGTGTCCTGCAAAAGCCACGCAGACACCAGAACTGAAATTGAAGGGAACCTGTCCCCCCTCCCCCAGGCGTTTGTACGTTTTACAGCCACCTTGTACAGCGGTAATGCTGCATGTGTGCAAGGTGGCTCAAAAACGTATTCTCCTCGCACATGTGGAACTGAAAACACGTCTAAAATGTGTCCTCTGTGTGACCATTTAACCGTCCCGGTGGTGTGACTTTCCTTTGTAATGACACGCTGCAACCCCCTTGGTAGCGCTGCCCGTCTTCTGGCATCATTGTTTGGCTGCCTGCGCCTCTGCGGCCGCCCTGACCCACACAACGCCCCTCGGTGTCTTATTTATTGGGACTGCGAGGGTGTGATTGATGGGCATGATCAGTGCATCAGTTCGCCTGTCCCTCATCTCCTTCCGCCTTCTTCAGACTGTGCGGCTTCATGGCCGTGGCATGCGATAAGGGATCAGCTGACGCCGCACAGTCTGAAGTGGGTGTAAGGACCCGAGTGTGAGAGGCGAACATATGTGCTGCGCCAGGCCATGAATCCCAGCCCCGCAGTGTTTTAACAATGTTAAGACACTGCGGGGCTGGGATTCATGGTCATCGCGAACCGCACCGGCCGACATTAAATGATGTCAGAAGATGGGCAGCGCTAACAGCGCTAGGCCAGGGGATAACACGACAGCGCAGACTCCTGTACAGCAAATAACAACGCTCAGGAGGCTGCACCCAGCACCAAGGTGGGATTCTTGACATCTGTGCTGCGTCTCATTACAAAGGGAACTCGCGCCTCCAACACAGTTTGACTGTATAAAGGGCTAAATGTTATACGTGTTTCATTCAGCGTGTGCAAGGAGCAAAATTAAAAGAGCAACCTTTGACTTGTGCAGCACTACTGCTGCATAAGCTGTGGCTCTTCTACTTTGTAACCCCTGAGGGGGGGTTAAAGGTTACCTTTGAAATTGGTTCAATTAGGCTTCGGCCTACACTCTGCTCCCCCTGCAGAGCCCGGGCTCCAACACCGCCAGTTGGGGCCCGGTACTGCTAGCTGCACAGAGAAAAACACCAGCCAATGTGTCAGTGGGGTTCAGCACCGCCAGCTGTTCCCCTGCTGTGCAGCCGGCAACGTGTCCTGCAACTGCCACGCAGGCACAACAGACCCAAAGCTGCCGCCAGTGCAGGCTTCGGCCTACACTCTGCTCCATCTCCTCCTCCTGCTGACCCCGGGCTCTAACACCGCCAGTTGGGGCCCGGTACTGCTAGCTGCACAGAGAAAAACACCAGCCAATGTGTCAGTGGGGTTCAGCACCGCCAGCTGTTCCCCTGCTGTGCAGCCAGCATCGTGTCCTGCAAAAGCCACGCAGAAACCAGAACTGAAATTGAAGGGAACCTGTCCCCCCTCCCCCAGGCGTTTGTACGTTTTACAGCCACCTTGTACAGCGGTAATGCTGCATGTGTGCAAGGTGGCTCATAAACGTATTCTCCTCGCACATGTGGAACTGAAAACACGTCTAAAATGTGTCCTCTGTGTGACCATTTAACCGTCCCGGTGGTGTGACTTTCCTTTGTAATGACACGCTGCAACCCCCTTGGTAGCGCTGCCCGTCTTCTAACATCATTGTTTGGCTGCCTGCGCCTCTGCGGCCGCCCTGACCCACACAACGCCCCTCGGTGTCTTATTTATTGGGACTGCGAGGGTGTGATTGATGGGCATGATCAGTGCATCAGTTCGCCTGTCCCTCATCTCCTTCCGCCTTCTTCAGACTGTGCGGCTTCATGGCCGTGGCATGCGATAAGGGATCAGCTGACGCCGCACAGTCTGAAGCGGGTGTAAGGACCCGAGTGTGAGAGGCGAACATATGTGCTGCGCCAGGCCATGAATCCCAGCCCCGCAGTGTTTTAACAATGTTAAGACACTGCGGGGCTGGGATTCATGGTCATCGCGAACCGCACCGGCCGACATTAAATGATGTCAGAAGATGGGCAGCGCTAACAGCGCTAGGCCAGGGGATAACACGACAGCGCAGACTCCTGTACAGCAAATAACAACGCTCAGGAGGCTGCACCCAGCACCAAGGTGGGATTCTTGACATCTGTGCTGCATCTCATTACAAAGGGAACTCGCGCCTCCAACACAGTTTGACTGTATAAAGGGCTAAATGTTATACGTGTTTCATTCAGGGTGTGCAAGGAGCAAAATTAAAAGAGCAACCTTTGACTTGTGCAGCACTACTGCTGCATAAGCTGTGGCTCTTCTACTTTGTAACCCCTGAGGGGGGGTTAAAGGTTACCTTTGAAATTGGTTCAATTAGGCTTCGGCCTACACTCTGCTCCCCCTGCAGAGCCCGGGCTCCAACACCGCCAGTTGGGGCCCGGTACTGCTAGCTGCACAGAGAAAAACACCAGCCAATGTGTCAGTGGGGTTCAGCACCGCCAGCTGTTCCCCTGCTGTGCAGCCGGCAACGTGTCCTGCAACTGCCACGCAGGCACAACAGACCCAAAGCTGCCGCCAGTGCAGGCTTCGGCCTACACTCTGCTCCATCTCCTCCTCCTGCTGACCCCGGGCTCTAACACCGCCAGTTGGGGCCCGGTACTGCTAGCTGCACAGAGAAAAACACCAGCCAATGTGTCAGTGGGGTTCAGCACCGCCAGCTGTTCCCCTGCTGTGCAGCCAGCATCGTGTCCTGCAAAAGCCACGCAGAAACCAGAACTGAAATTGAAGGGAACCTGTCCCCCCTCCCCCAGGCGTTTGTACGTTTTACAGCCACCTTGTACAGCGGTAATGCTGCATGTGTGCAAGGTGGCTCATAAACGTATTCTCCTCGCACATGTGGAACTGAAAACACGTCTAAAATGTGTCCTCTGTGTGACCATTTAACCGTCCCGGTGGTGTGACTTTCCTTTGTAATGACACGCTGCAACCCCCTTGGTGGCGCTGCCCGTCTTCTAACATCATTGTTTGGCTGCCTGCGCCTCTGCGGCCGCCCTGACCCACACAACGCCCCTCGGTGTCTTATTTATTGGGACTGCGAGGGTGTGATTGATGGGCATGATCAGTGCATCAGTTCGCCTGTCCCTCATCTCCTTCCGCCTTCTTCAGACTGTGCGGCTTCATGGCCGTGGCATGCGATAAGGGATCAGCTGACGCCGCACAGTCTGAAGCGGGTGTAAGGACCCGAGTGTGAGAGGCGAACATATGTGCTGCGCCAGGCCATGAATCCCAGCCCCGCAGTGTTTTAACAATGTTAAGACACTGCGGGGCTGGGATTCATGGTCATCGCGAACCGCACCGGCCGACATTAAATGATGTCAGAAGATGGGCAGCGCTAACAGCGCTAGGCCAGGGGATAACACGACAGCGCAGACTCCTGTACAGCAAATAACAACGCTCAGGAGGCTGCACTCAGCACCAAGGTGGGATTCTTGACATCTGTGCTGCATCTCATTACAAAGGGAACTCGCGCCTCCAACACAGTTTGACTGTATAAAGGGCTAAATGTTATACGTGTTTCATTCAGGGTGTGCAAGGAGCAAAATTAAAAGAGCAACCTTTGACTTGTGCAGCACTACTGCTGCATAAGCTGTGGCTCTTCTACTTTGTAACCCCTGAGGGGGGGTTAAAGGTTACCTTTGAAATTGGTTCAATTAGGCTTCGGCCTACACTCTGCTCCCCCTGCAGAGCCCGGGCTCCAACACCGCCAGTTGGGGCCCGGTACTGCTAGCTGCACAGAGAAAAACACCAGCCAATGTGTCAGTGGGGTTCAGCACCGCCAGCTGTTCCCCTGCTGTGCAGCCGGCAACGTGTCCTGCAACTGCCACGCAGGCACAACAGACCCAAAGCTGCCGCCAGTGCAGGCTTCGGCCTACACTCTGCTCCATCTCCTCCTCCTGCTGACCCCGGGCTCTAACACCGCCAGTTGGGGCCCGGTACTGCTAGCTGCACAGAGAAAAACACCAGCCAATGTGTCAGTGGGGTTCAGCACCGCCAGCTGTTCCCCTGCTGTGCAGCCAGCATCGTGTCCTGCAAAAGCCACGCAGAAACCAGAACTGAAATTGAAGGGAACCTGTCCCCCCTCCCCCAGGCGTTTGTACGTTTTACAGCCACCTTGTACAGCGGTAATGCTGCATGTGTGCAAGGTGGCTCATAAACGTATTCTCCTCGCACATGTGGAACTGAAAACACGTCTAAAATGTGTCCTCTGTGTGACCATTTAACCGTCCCGGTGGTGTGACTTTCCTTTGTAATGACACGCTGCAACCCCCTTGGTAGCGCTGCCCGTCTTCTAACATCATTGTTTGGCTGCCTGCGCCTCTGCGGCCGCCCTGACCCACACAACGCCCTTCGGTGTCTTATTTATTGGGACTGCGAGGGTGTGATTGATGGGCATGATCAGTGCATCAGTTCGCCTGTCCCTCATCTCCTTCCGCCTTCTTCAGACTGTGCGGCTTCATGGCCGTGGCATGCGATAAGGGATCAGCTGACGCCGCACAGTCTGAAGCGGGTGTAAGGACCCGAGTGTGAGAGGCGAACATATGTGCTGCGCCAGGCCATGAATCCCAGCCCGCAGTGTTTTAACAATGTTAAGACACTGCGGGGCTGGGATTCATGGTCATCGCGAACCGCACCGGCCGACATTAAATGATGTCAGAAGATGGGCAGCGCTAACAGCGCTAGGCCAGGGGATAACACGACAGCGCAGACTCCTGTACAGCAAATAACAACGCTCAGGAGGCTACACCCAGCACCAAGGTGGGATTCTTGACATCTGTGCTGCATCTCATTACAAAGGGAACTCGCGCCTCCAACACAGTTTGACTGTATAAAGGGCTAAATGTTATACGTGTTTCATTCAGGGTGTGCAAGGAGCAAAATTAAAAGAGCAACCTTTGACTTGTGCAGCACTACTGCTGCATAAGCTGTGGCTCTTCTACTTTGTAACCCCTGAGGGGGGGTTAAAGGTTACCTTTGAAATTGGTTCAATTAGGCTTCGGCCTACACTCTGCTCCCCCTGCAGAGCCCGGGCTCCAACACCGCCAGTTGGGGCCCGGTACTGCTAGCTGCACAGAGAAAAACACCAGCCAATGTGTCAGTGGGGTTCAGCACCGCCAGCTGTTCCCCTGCTGTGCAGCCGGCAACGTGTCCTGCAACTGCCACGCAGGCACAACAGACCCAAAGCTGCCGCCAGTGCAGGCTTCGGCCTACACTCTGCTCCATCTCCTCCTCCTGCTGACCCCGGGCTCTAACACCGCCAGTTGGGGCCCGGTACTGCTAGCTGCACAGAGAAAAACACCAGCCAATGTGTCAGTGGGGTTCAGCACCGCCAGCTGTTCCCCTGCTGTGCAGCCGGCATCGTGTCCTGCAAAAGCCACGCAGACACCAGAACTGAAATTGAAGGGAACCTGTCCCCCCTCCCCCAGGCGTTTGTACGTTTTACAGCCACCTTGTACAGCGGTAATGCTGCATGTGTGCAAGGTGGCTCATAAACGTATTCTCCTCGCACATGTGGAACTGAAAACACGTCTAAAATGTGTCCTCTGTGTGACCATTTAACCGTCCCGGTGGTGTGACTTTCCTTTGTAATGACACGCTGCAACCCCCTTGGTAGCGCTGCCCGTCTTCTAACATCATCTAACATCTAACATCAGCTCCTCCTCACTATGCTCCGCTCCATCGGCCTCAAGGACACCGTTCTCTCTTGGTTCTCCTCCTATCTCTCTGGCCGATCCTTCACTGTTTGTTTTGCTGGTTCCTCCTCCTCTCACCTTCCCCTTACTGTTGGGGTTCCTCAAGGATCAGTCCTAGGCCCCCTCCTCTTCTCTTTGTATACTGCCCCTATTGGACAAACAATCAGTAGATTTGGTTTCCAGTACCATCTCTATGCTGACGACACCCAATTATATACCTCTTCTCCTGTTATCACGCCGACCTTTTTAGAAAACACCAGTGATTGTCTTACCGCTGTCTCTAACATCATGTCCTCCCTCTATCTGAAACTGAACCTGTCAAAAACTGAACTCCTCGTGTTCTCTCCCTCTACAAACCTACCTTTGCCCGACATTGCCATCTCTGTGTGCGGTTCCACCATTACTCCAAAGCAACATGCCCGCTGCCTTGGAGTCATCCTTGATTCCGAGCTTTCATTCACCCCCCACATCCGATCACTGGCTCGCTCTTCTTATCTGCATCTCAAAAACATTTCCAGAATTCGCCCTTTTCTTACTTTCGACTCTGCAAAAACTCTTACTGTCTCACTTATTCATTCTCGTCTGGACTATTGTAACTCTCTACTAATTGGCCTACCTTTTACCAGACTCTCCCCGCTCCAATCTGTCCTGAATGCTGCTGCCAGGATCATATTCCTCGCCAACCGTTACACCGATGCCTCTACCTTGTGCCAGTCATTACACTGGCTACCCATCCAATCCAGAATCCAGTACAAAACTACTACCCTCATCCACAAAGCACTCCATGGCTCAGCACCACCCTACATCTCCTCTCTGGTCTCAGTCTACCAACCTACCCGTGCCCTCCGCTCTGCTAATGACCTCAGGTTAGCATCCTCAATAATCAGAACCTCCCACTCCCGTCTCCAAGACTTTACACGTGCGGCGCCGATTCTTTGGAATGCACTACCTAGGTTAATACAATTAATCCCCAATCCCCACAGTTTTAAGCGTGCACTAAAAACTCATTTGTTCAGATTGGCCTACCGCCTCAACGCATTAACCTAATTATCCCTGTGTGGCCTATTAATAAAAAACAACAACATAATCACGTTCCTCCATCATGTTCTCATACACTTTATGCAGTTAATAGCCTCTGTGTCTGTACTGTTACATACTTAGGCAGTTAACTGGTTCATGCAGCTTTACATGAACACCCGAGCCTTACACTATGGCTGGTCCAAATAACTAAAGCAATTGTTACCATCCACCTCTTGTGTCTCCCCTTTTCCTCATAGATTGTAAGCTTGCGAGCAGCAGGGCCCTCTTTCCTCCTGGTATCTGTTTTGAACTGTGATTTCTGTTATGCTGTAATGTCTGTTGTCTGTATAAGTCCCCTCTATAAGTTGTAAAGCGCTGCGGAATATGTTGGCGCTATATAAATAAAATTATTATTATTATTATTATTATTATCATTGTTTGGCTGCCTGCGCCTCTGCGGCCGCCCTGACCCACACAACGCCCCTCGGTGTCTTATTTATTGGGACTGCGAGGGTGTGATTGATGGGCATGATCAGTGCATCAGTTCGCCTGTCCCTCATCTCCTTCCGCCTTCTTCAGACTGTGCGGCTTCATGGCCGTGGCATGCGATAAGGGATCAGCTGACGCCGCACAGTCTGAAGCGGGTGTAAGGACCCGAGTGTGAGAGGCGAACATATGTGCTGCGCCAGGCCATGAATCCCAGCCCCGCAGTGTTTTAACAATGTTAAGACACTGCGGGGCTGGGATTCATGGTCATCGCGAACCGCACCGGCCGACATTAAATGATGTCAGAAGATGGGCAGCACTAACAGCGCTAGGCCAGGGGATAACACGACAGCGCAGACTCCTGTACAGCAAATAACAACGCTCAGGAGGCTGCACCCAGCACCAAGGTGGGATTCTTGACATCTGTGCTGCATCTCATTACAAAGGGAACTCGCGCCTCCAACACAGTTTGACTGTATAAAGGGCTAAATGTTATACGTGTTTCATTCAGGGTGTGCAAGGAGCAAAATTAAAAGAGCAACCTTTGACTTGTGCAGCACTACTGCTGCATAAGCTGTGGCTCTTCTACTTTGTAACCCCTGAGGGGGGGTTAAAGGTTACCTTTGAAATTGGTTCAATTAGGCTTCGGCCTACACTCTGCTCCCCCTGCAGAGCCCGGGCTCCAACACCGCCAGTTGGGGCCCGGTACTGCTAGCTGCACAGAGAAAAACACCAGCCAATGTGTCAGTGGGGTTCAGCACCGCCAGCTGTTCCCCTGCTGTGCAGCCGGCAACGTGTCCTGCAACTGCCACGCAGGCACAACAGACCCAAAGCTGCCGCCAGTGCAGGCTTCGGCCTACACTCTGCTCCATCTCCTCCTCCTGCTGACCCCGGGCTCTAACACCGCCAGTTGGGGCCCGGTACTGCTAGCTGCACAGAGAAAAACACCAGCCAATGTGTCAGTGGGGTTCAGCACCGCCAGCTGTTCCCCTGCTGTGCAGCCGGCATCGTGTCCTGCAAAAGCCACGCAGACACCAGAACTGAAATTGAAGGGAACCTGTCCCCCCTCCCCCAGGCGTTTGTACGTTTTACAGCCACCTTGTACAGCGGTAATGCTGCATGTGTGCAAGGTGGCTCAAAAACGTATTCTCCTCGCACATGTGGAACTGAAAACACGTCTAAAATGTGTCCTCTGTGTGACCATTTAACCGTCCCGGTGGTGTGACTTTCCTTTGTAATGACACGCTGCAACCCCCTTGGTAGCGCTGCCCGTCTTCTGGCATCATTGTTTGGCTGCCTGCGCCTCTGCGGCCGCCCTGACCCACACAATGCCCCTCGGTGTCTTATTTATTGGGACTGCGAGGGTGTGATTGATGGGCATGATCAGTGCATCAGTTCGCCTGTCCCTCATCTCCTTCCGCCTTCTTCAGACTGTGCGGCTTCATGGCCGTGGCATGCGATAAGGGATCAGCTGACGCCGCACAGTCTGAAGTGGGTGTAAGGACCCGAGTGTGAGAGGCGAACATATGTGCTGCGCCAGGCCATGAATCCCAGCCCCGCAGTGTTTTAACAATGTTAAGACACTGCGGGGCTGGGATTCATGGTCATCGCGAACCGCACCGGCCGACATTAAATGATGTCAGAAGATGGGCAGCGCTAACAGCGCTAGGCCAGGGGATAACACGACAGCGCAGACTCCTGTACAGCAAATAACAACGCTCAGGAGGCTGCACCCAGCACCAAGGTGGGATTCTTGACATCTGTGCTGCGTCTCATTACAAAGGGAACTCGCGCCTCCAACACAGTTTGACTGTATAAAGGGCTAAATGTTATACGTGTTTCATTCAGCGTGTGCAAGGAGCAAAATTAAAAGAGCAACCTTTGACTTGTGCAGCACTACTGCTGCATAAGCTGTGGCTCTTCTACTTTGTAACCCCTGAGGGGGGGTTAAAGGTTACCTTTGAAATTGGTTCAATTAGGCTTCGGCCTACACTCTGCTCCCCCTGCAGAGCCCGGGCTCCAACACCGCCAGTTGGGGCCCGGTACTGCTAGCTGCACAGAGAAAAACACCAGCCAATGTGTCAGTGGGGTTCAGCACCGCCAGCTGTTCCCCTGCTGTGCAGCCGGCAACGTGTCCTGCAACTGCCACGCAGGCACAACAGACCCAAAGCTGCCGCCAGTGCAGGCTTCGGCCTACACTCTGCTCCATCTCCTCCTCCTGCTGACCCCGGGCTCTAACACCGCCAGTTGGGGCCCGGTACTGCTAGCTGCACAGAGAAAAACACCAGCCAATGTGTCAGTGGGGTTCAGCACCGCCAGCTGTTCCCCTGCTGTGCAGCCAGCATCGTGTCCTGCAAAAGCCAAGCAGAAACCAGAACTGAAATTGAAGGGAACCTGTCCCCCCTCCCCCAGGCGTTTGTACGTTTTACAGCCACCTTGTACAGCGGTAATGCTGCATGTGTGCAAGGTGGCTCATAAACGTATTCTCCTCGCACATGTGGAACTGAAAACACGTCTAAAATGTGTCCTCTGTGTGACCATTTAACCGTCCCGGTGGTGTGACTTTCCTTTGTAATGACACGCTGCAACCCCCTTGGTAGCGCTGCCCGTCTTCTAACATCATTGTTT